>NC_045030.1:56711379-56714985 GCF_008632895.1 Mastomys coucha | reverse complement strand
AGCAAAAAGGAAAACCGAGGAGAGGAGTGAGCCCCTCTGTAGCTGCTTGGCCCAGCTAACCGATGTATATTTGCTAGCTTCTCCATCTGCAGCCCCCAACTCTGTCTGGCAACTGCTGTCTCTTCCTGAGGATGTTGGATTCCTTTTTTTCATCCTGATAACACTTGAATCTAACCTTCCAGTATTTATTAGATCTGCAATTACAAAAGTGTGTGATGGATTTTATTCAATGTTCAATAAGGATATATATGATCTACCTAATGCCTGTTTCTCACTTGGGACTAGAAGTCCCATGAGTGTTGGGGCTTTTTAGTCCCCTTTTGTGTGATCCCAGCATTTAACACGAGGAAGGGACTTGGCACATGGAAGCCAGGGATGGGGGTAGCAAGATCCTCACTAAATTAAACTGTTACTCGAAGGAAGGACCTTTAAGTTGTATTTGTTTTCTCTCTCAGAGTAGGGAAACATTGGCTACCCCACTGATCACAGTAGATAAGACTGTAGATATGGGGAATATCCTGGAATAAAGACTTGCTCAGCTTTTTCTACAGGGTTGGTGATAATAAAGCCATTCCTTCCTGTTTTTGGAGTCTGAAGGCCCATTGTTAATTTCTTGAGATATCCCAAGCCCCAAATGTGCTTTGTAGAACAATGTGCACATTGGTACGTGTGTCTGTCTATTACTGAGAAGTAGGGTTTTCTTGCCACCTACTAAGGATCCCTTCAAATCATCCAGGAGAGCCCAGAGATTGATGGGAACATTTGCTAAATTACAGGAGTGCTAGTGTCTATCCAAGCTTAAGAAGGACTAGTAGTGGGTATCAAAAAAATCATGATTTGCCTCACTTTTTCCTGAAAGGAAAAGTGGGTTGGGAAAATAAAAAGGATTTGAGAGGTCACTGGACTTGGACCTCAGTGCCTAAATGCTCTTCTTCATTCTTCTGCATATTTCCTAATCTTTGTGCACATTAGAGCCCTCCTGCCAGCCAGTTAAGAAGTACAAACTCTTCAGTAGGAATAGTTGAGGGGCTTGCCCAGGTTCTAGGGCAGTACATTTCAGGAACAAGTCCAACCTGTTTAGCCTTCCACATAGCAGGTTGTCCTATCTTCTCAGGATACCAGGATTCATTCCTGAGCCACCAAGGCTCTCCCATCCCCAACCACACCCTACCTCCTCCTCACTCTAACCCATTAAGGGACACCAGGTCCTTTCCTTCCCTGGCTGAGTCTCATGCTCAATCTCCAGGTTACAATGAAAACTGCTCTCCTCATACCTGACACTGGAGCTGTTGTTCACATCTCTCTTGTTCCCTCAACCTGTCTTGTCTAGAAGTAGCTTTCCCCCTACACTCTCCATTAACTCAGCTTTGCCCCAGATGCTCCTCTGCCAGCTGCTGCTCTTGGCTGAATGGGTCTCTTCCCTGAAGTTTCTCCCACTCAATCCTGCCAACTTCTGTTTTCTCCATCCTTAAGCAGTCGTCAGGTTTGTGTCATCTGTTGATGCCATGCCTACCTTGGCCTGATCCTTTTCTTCATAGTGTCCTCATATGGTAAATGTCTGAGTCCTGGTCCCTAACTTCCCTACCCCAAACCCAGCTCACACCAGCACTGGTCCTTTGCCTATCAGCAATTTGTAATGGATTCTCGGAGTCACCTTGGTCTCTACAGTTTGACTCCAGTTCCCAGAGAATGATGGAGAGGATCTTGTGGGGAAATGTGTTCACATGTACTGAGTCTTCCTAGTTAGCAGAATTTTGATACTTGTCAGTGGCTGTATTTTACAATTTGTCTTAGATTAAAAAAAATATGGAAAGCAGGCATGGTGGTTCTCCGGAGACAAAGGCAGATGGATCTCTGTAAGTTTGAGGCCAGTTTGCTACATACCAAGTACCAGGCCAGTCAGGAATATACACTTAAGACCCTACCTCAAAAAATGAGTATTTTAGAAAGAACTAAAAGAATAGGATCTGAAGTTTCTTGGCACACACACACAGACACACACACAGACACACATACACACACACTGATATACTAATTGCCTTGAGTTGACAATCATATATTTATATACACGTATGGAATTATATCACATTATATTTCATAAGTATATAAAATTTAAGAAATAATCCAAAATGAAAAATATAAAGTAGCAGATAAAAATAGTGACAGATTTTAGAATGAAAATAGTTTTAGCAAATCAGCTAAAGCTGAGGCAGTGAATCAAATCAGAACCAAAGAGAGTTTATCCGAGGGCTCCTTGCCACAGTGTTCTGGATCCACACTGTGAGAAGGGGCACAGGGACCAGAACCTTACAAATTGGACTTTTCTGGGAGCAACCACATTTGTTTAGGTAGGGAGGAAAACTATACCAGTCCATAAAAACAAGAACTATGTTGACAGGTTTTTTCCCTATATGAAGCTTGCCTCTATTTTTTAGCTTGGGACGTTAAAGGGAAAAGGAAAGAACAACACGGATTTCCAGTCCTTATCCCTTCTCTACCTTGCCTGCCTCATTGAAACCTAGCATGGCTCATAAACAACCCGAGGAGGGCTGAGAGCCCTAGTGGGGGCCATCCAGACATAAATGGGAGATAAATGGGAGTTGGGAACCATCCTGGGCACCGCCACTTCACCTCTAGCGTTTAACTGCTTCTATTTTCTGTTTCTAATTGAACCTAGGACCTCCTGCATGTAGGCAAGCTCTGTACCAGTGAATGTCCCCAGCCTTCTTTTTACTTAAAAAAACTGAGACACGCTTCGCCAAGATGTCTAGTCAGGCCTTGAACTCACTCTATGGCCCAGGCAGGTTTTTGAAATTATGATACTCCTGCTCCAGCCTTCCCAGGGGCTGAGATTGCAGGCCTGGGCCCCTTAACTAGGCCTGGAATTCTCTTTCAATGAAAATGGTTTGGGCAAACTGAGATATTTGAAGCCGCCTGTCCATAGTGAAGTGGTAGAGCATTTGCCTAGCATGCATGGGGTTGAGGGTTCCACCCCCAGCACTGCAAGTAAAATAAAGTTAAATAACAGAGTAAGGCTACCCATTCCTGAATCATCTATAAGGGATGATCCCATGAGTTTATAACATCTCTTGGGAGAGGACCAACTAGGGAAGCCAGCTTTGAGTTTAGTCCCTTACTGGGGGGTGACCTGCTTGGCCAAGTCATTTTACTTAAGTCTCTGGACCTCTGTTTATTATTCTCCTCTCCCAGGGGGTAGCAACAATGTCTACCTTGGAACACTGTACAGATTAAATGAGACAAGGCTTATAAACCTATCTGGATTGGGCTTGGGTATGGATACTTCATAACTATCAACCAAGCAAAGGAGAAGAGGACAGGAGACACGAAAACCTTGGATTCTTCTGAAAAAGCCAGGCCTTTCACAGCCCAACCCGAGGGCTTCCTGTGGCCCTTCAGGTTTAACAGATGGCACCTGATTTCCTGACTGTGCTGGCCTGCCCACTGATGTGCCAAGCCACTCTCCGTGCAATTGCTGAAGGGCTTTCAGGAAGAGCCTTGGCTACCACCCCCCCACACACACACACACAATGGAGCCTGCTCTTATATTTGCTCACAACGAATTTTAAAATATAGAAGATGATGAGC
>NC_045030.1:56703083-56709561 GCF_008632895.1 Mastomys coucha | reverse complement strand
GCCCTAAGTAGTATTTTTCTGGAAGGAAAACTAATTTGAAACAAATATCAGAACAGAAGTCTTGCTTAAGAGGAACATAGAGAAAGAAGCCATGGCACTTGAGGTTGGAAACTTTCACCTTTGAAGAGCACAATCCCCAGCCTCAGATCCTCTAAAGGTTAGCACGCACGTCCAGGACTCATGTTCATCTATTTGTGTATATAGGTGTAGTTTGCTCTCGTGGCCAAACCTGGTGGTCATATATTTCTTTCATATACTACACGAAAAATCAACGTGAAATAATGAATCCATTGTATGATGCACTGCAGCTTGGTGCCACAACAAGACGGGGATCTCAAAATGATGGTTGGGATTAGATCTGGATAGTCATTGAGGAGCTTTCTGAAGCCAACAGTAGAATGAATCTCTGTTTAGGACCCACAGCTAGAAAAAAATTTCAGGTACTCTGAAGCCAAAATGGGAGCCCCTAAGCATCTGTGTTGTCTTGAATGGAATTTCCCATGTTTTGCCTGTGACGCTGGTAAAGAGAAAGGGAGACTTGGGGCTGGCTGCAACACCTAGCTATGAAGGTTCCCCGAGGTAGAGAGGTGTCATGGAGGTACTATGAAGGAAAGATGCCACAGTGTCAGACTCTCTTCCCAGATGCCTGCCCGCCACCTTTTTTTTTTTCTTCATTCACTTATACATACATTCCTGTAGTATTTACCGAACACCTATTTCAGGCATGAGCCAGGGCAGGAGTATACAGAAGGCATTTGTTTTCCCCTCTCCCTCTCAATGGCTCTTCTCTCCTCCTCTCTCTCCCCATAATTCAGTGGTAACAGGGCTGGATGGAGGAATATTTAAAATTTGTCCCTGTAGGAGACATCTGCGCCAGGAATTTCCAGCAACCCCCAAGGAGAGTGGCAGATTGATGAGACTCTGGTTGGGACTAACTAGGGAGTGAAAGGAGGTGGGAGTAGGTGGAGACCTGCAGCCAGCAGTCTGCCTGAGCCCACTCTGTAACTCCCACTGATAGGATACTTGCTCTGTGCCAGGCCCTGTACATGCCGCTTCTCATACTTCGTGCAATATTACCATCCTTTGTAGTCATTCTTATGATAACACCCTATTTTATACGAGGAAATTAAGGCCAGGAGTTGAAAGAGGCATGCCCAGGGCCACATAGGACTTGGTTGAACCCCCATTCAAGGTTAACTCTGTATATCCTATCCTCTTTGGCTTTGGGCTTTAGATTTTGAAACAGAGTCTTATTATGGAGCCTAAGCTGACCTGGAATTCACTATGTATCCTAGGCTAGCCTTAAACTCCTGATCTTCATGCCTTAGCCTCTCCGTATGCTGAGATTACGTGCATACAACCCTACACCCAGCTCAACGTTTGTATGTGCTTAGTGTTTGTTTTCTTGGAGCCCGGGGCACATGCTAGGAAAACACTGTACCGCGAAGCTACATCCCTGGATAGCCAGATAGTTAAGTACCTGAATGATGTCACTGTGTCAGGATGATCCTGGAATGAACCTACACTATTCTTTAATAGATGTATAGCCTTGGGTGTTATGTACTAAGCATCACTATCTTCCTATATAAAATAATAATAGCACAATAATAATTCATAGTGGTAGAGATAGTGAAATGAGATCATAAGCACAGACTACTTAGTATATTTCCTGATGTGTGCATTCTGCTTTGATGTGCAGTTAGTTATGTTTCTATACGTAACAAAAAATAAATTTAATTACAAAAACACTGATTGAACTTTTATATGTTGGAAACTGTACTAAATAAGCTACATGTGATGACTCTTGCCTGTAATTAGAGCACTTGTGGGGCAGAGACAGAAGGATTGCCGAAAGTTCAAGGCCTGCCTGAGGTAGTCTTAAAATTGCAATCACATGTGTCCCACAAGGTAACTTCATTCACTGTCTCCTCCTTATCAATGTCACTTCTCCTCCTCCAAGTCTAATCAGCTAGACCTGGAATTCCCAAGACCACATACCTCTAGGGTAATCCAAACAAGGGTATTTCCAGGTCTAAGTTAAAAGTCACCCTTGTGTGTTCACAAATTCTGAAAAAAGAAGCCTTACTCCCAATCCTTGTACTTAAAACAGCAAATTGTGCTTACAACTTGTTTTTTTTAAAAAAAAATAAAATAAAATAAAATAAAAACACCCACAGGTCTACAGTCTCCCATGAGCAAAATCCCCCAAAGAGAGCCTAAAAAGTAGACTTCCTCCATGGAGATCCATTTCATTTCATAAATAATGATGAGGTGACTCTTAGCAAAGTGTTGCTTTTTCCTCTGTCACACAATTCTTTCATTCTGTAGAACAGCCATCACCAAAGAGCCAGGGCAGCTGACATTGTGTGCCAAGAGATTGTTGGGCCATTTTCCAGGGGTATAAAAAACCAAGGAGTGTCAGTTACCTCCACATCTCCTATCTGGGGTCATGCCCTGTGAGAACTTATTCTATTTCAGCTTCTACTTCTAGGCCATTGGGGGAAAAAATGAGTCTGAACAAGCCATAGACTGAGCACCTGCTTCAGTCGCTGCCCCAGTATGGACACACTAATCCCTGGCTTTACAAGAGGTTTGCCTCCCATGCAATAGAGCTGGGCTCTTCTAATGGGCCAGCGCTTCTGGTTTTAATACCCGAGTCTTGATTTCTAACAGGTGGGTGCCACAGTTGTTCTGCTTTTCATATGAGCCAAGTTGATGGCTCAAACAATATGCAATTCTTCATAAAGAGCCTGTGAAGCCACGAGATGTTCTTAGTGGGGGCAGGGAAATCGGCTCATTCCCCCCCACACACACACGCTAAGCTAGTGCTTTCGACCAGTAATGAAGAATTTCCCAACCTTGCAGCTAGCTTTCTTCTTCCTGGAAGAAAATAGATGAAACTCTCTCTCTTTCTCTCAGCATTACAATGTTTGCAAAAATCGCAGTGATATTAGAGCACAGGAGCGGCCTAGCTCTGGATGTGTAGGATGTGGCACTAATGAGGGAGGAGTCACTGGCTGAGTTTAGGCTGCTGATGCTACTGCTCCCTTCCCTCCCATCCAAGCTCGTTCTGCAGTGATACAGCTCCCTAGGCTTGGTAAGTGAAGCCCAGAAGTCTTTATAAATAGAGGATGAAATCAGAAAGAGCCGTCTGCCTTTCTGTCCCTGCCTCCACATGTAATAAGGACTATGATATTGTCTACTTCCATGAGAAATGTAAGGCTTTGAGAATGTGTGATAGCCCTTTTTGCATCAGGGAAAGTAGTGGGGTGAATGGACAGGCAGATTAGGAGTTGTCATATCTGTGGCTTTGTATACAAGTCAAATGGGTTTCTATTAGCAAAATATAATGGGGGAGCACTTAGGAGATTGCTCGGTTGGTAAAGTCCTTCTTGTACAAGCCTGAGAACCTGAATTCAAATCTCCAGGAGCCATGTTGAAAGCTGGCTACGTGGAGTGCCTGGAATTCTAGTGCTGGGCTGATGGAGATAGGAAGCTCCCTAGAGTTTGCTAGATGGCCCATCTTGCCAAATTAATGAGGTTCAGGTTCAGGGAGAGGGCCCATCTCAAAAATTAAAGTGGTTGTCAGTTGAAGAAGACAACCAATGCTGATCTTTGGCCTCCACATGCATGTGCACATGTGCACACATATAGACATACATAATAGAGAGATACAGAGATAGATAGATAGATGGATTGATGGATGGATAGACAGACAAAGAAATGAGTTTGGAATGCCTGAATATCCCACATGTTCCTGGGCTCATTATATTCAAAGTGTGCATGCAGACCATGGAACAAATGTGTTCTGTTAAAATAGAGAATGGCTGATTTCTCTTAAAGTCTCACATACAAGGAACGATAAAACATAAAGTGACCTAGAGTTGTCTACTCTGTCCCTTTGCATGTCTGCCTCTCCTTATTGCCTTTGCTTTTTCTCTTCCCCTGCTTAAAAACTCTTAGCGTCCCCAACACCTGAGAGTCTGATACCCATAAACAAGTTATAACTCTCTTTCCCTCCTGTATGTCCATCTGTTTTGAGATATGGTCTCACTATATAACTATGATTGGCCTAGAACTCTATGTCCTTAAACTCTGAGATCTGCCTGCCTCAGCCTCCCAAGTACTAGGATTAAAGGTGTGCACCACTGTGGCAGGCCTCTTTCCTGTGAATTTGGCACATTCTTCCCATCTTGTCCTTGCCACTTTGTATCTTACATGAGTTTCCTTACCTATCTTATCTCTCAGTGTCTTCTCTAAAGTGAGCCTAGTAGCAACCATAGTACCTATCAGACAGGGCTGTGGTGGAGGGTGTAGAAGATTGTACATGGAGAACCCTTGCTCAGTGCCTCAGTAAGTTCTTCTCTTTCCTTCTGCAGTGGAATGTTTCTAACATCAGGAAAGTGTCTCTGAGGAGCAGCCTTGTATAATGTGAGACTGGGTTTCTGGGTTTTTTTTTGTTTTATGTTTTTTGTTTTTTGTTTTTTTTACAGCCCTCAGTAGTAAAAAGGGAAAACTTTCTAAATAAGGAATTATAGATACAGCATATGGGAAACTAACTCTGTACAAGACAACATAGTGATGTTTTAGAATACCTCAGTAGCCTATTTACTACAAAGTCCCTTTCTTTAGCTCTTGCAATACAGCAGATGCTGAAACATGGTGGATAGTAAGCCATACTGGAAATTAAACAGCACCGCCCAGCAATCCCCTTAAACCCAACCCACACGTGGTGGGGGAGATTTAAGAGCTGGTGACTTGGCATGAAGAGGTGCTGGGTTTGGTGGGAAGAAAAAGGATTCACAAAGAACTGCTCAGTATTCTCGAAATTGGGGATCGTTTGTACTTTTGGGAAGAGGACATCTTCTCAGGGACAAGCATCTGCCCTTGCTGGACAGTTTCATCAACTATATCATCCATTCTCAAGTGCCAGCCTTCTAGGAAAGTTCAACCTATACACACCTGGGTCTGTCTTGGCTGGCCTGTAGTGGAGATCTCACCAGAAACCCCAACAATATGTCTGAGGTCTTTTTCAAGTCTAGCAAGAAAGCCTCACTTTTGTTTGCCTCTCAATGCCTATGCCATCCCAGAGCTCCTCACAGCCTTCTACCCTTACAGGAAGTTGCTCCCAGATGCCCTCTGTGGCTTGATTTGCTTAGTTTGAATGCTGATTTTGCTCATTCTCCTAAATAACTAATAAATAATAATGCTAAGACAGATTCCCCATATATCTTAGAGCAGTTGTCCACAGGTTAAACTCCTTCAGGACTCTCTTCCTATCACAGTGATTAGCTCATAGCAATGTCCTGTGACTGTAGACTCACTGTGAGCAGAGAAGGATGCCAACAGTCTTGTGGGAAGGTCTGGGGCCCAAATTCATTTTCACAACTGTGATCTTGGCCAAAGTTTTCTGCTTTTCTAGGCCCCAATTTCTATGGCAATAGCATGTGATTCCTGCTTTTTGGGGGGACCTTACAAGACAGCTGCAAGTATTAAGAGGGATAAGAAGACACAGTATGCTGTGTTAGCAGAGAGAGAGCTCTAGTCAAATAAAAATATCCAAATTTAGTAAAAATGTGGTGTTCTTAAGAGCTATTGCCATATGTGATCCATATATGATCAAACAAGCTTTTGTATAAACTCCAGATTCTGTAATTGCTTAAAGCCTTGTGAACAAGCATAAAGGTAGTTTTAAAGGTCATTATCATTACTCCATTCTTAGTTAAGTAGAAACTTTTCTTTGAATACTTGTCCTATTGCTATAGAAGGACCCGAGTGGTCTCTAGTTCCAAGGAGAAGAGGAGCAAACACTAACATTTCAAGACAAGCCTTAGCAGAAGGAGCTCAAAGACTACACAGTTTAGAAAGGCAATCAATCACCAAGCCCTGTCCTCCCAGGCATGGTAGCCCCAACCAAACTAATGGGGAGAAGAGATGATTGGCAAGTTAAAAATAGGTAGGACTTCTTATTCTCAGTAAAAACAGAAGTGAAAAGGTGGATTTCTCCCCATGCAGTGGTACTTGTCTGTAATGTCAGCTACTTAGGAGACTGAGGCAAAGCCAACTTAGGCTACAGAGTGAGTTCCAAGTCATTCTAGGTGGCTTAACAAGATTCTATCTCCAAATAATAAGTAAAATGAAGACATCAGAGCTGGAGAGATGAGCCAGTAGATGATATAATCCTTAATACACAAGCACAAGGACCAGTGTTAGGATCCCTAGCACCCACATAGAAAATGGGGCAGACATGATGGCCCACTTACAATCCCAGCACTCCAGTGGCAGAAACAGTGATCTTAAGAGGAAGCTAAACCTAGACTAGCTGAATTAGTAAGATCCAGGTTCAATGAAAGGTGCTTCATAAACAAAATGGAGTGTGATTGAGGAAGACACCTGATATTAACTACTGGCCTTTCACAAGCATATGCAAACACACACACACACACACACACACACACACACACACACACACACACAC
>NC_045030.1:56692452-56702967 GCF_008632895.1 Mastomys coucha | reverse complement strand
GCCTTTCCCACCTATTTTTGAAGCAACATTTTGTCTCTCCTGCTGGGATCCAAGACTAGCACCAGCAGCCCTTATGCCAGGTCTCTTTCTATTTGGCTTCATTTCCTGCTGTCTCATTAGCTTTCTCATTCAGAATGGAATTTAAGGTTGGAGGAAGTTATAAAATCCAACCTTTATAGTTGTGGGCTCCTTTCTCAGGAAAGGGGTATGTCTGTTCAACCTCTGGGGGGAAAATACGGGTGTTATTTTGCTAGTACGACAAATAAGATGGCTTGAGGCATGGAACTTTATTTGTCTCCCAGTTATGGAGGCTAGAAGCCCAAGATCAAGGCTGTGAGTAGGGCCACAATGTCTGAGAGCCCTAGGTGGTGAGGGGCTCACCTATGTAGTTCTGGTATTTGTCAACAATCCATGGATTGCAGCTCCAGCATTCCAGGATGTGGCCATCTTCTCCTTGTGTGTCTTCATGCTATCTTTTCTCTGCCCATGCCTGTCTCTGTGTTAAAGTTTCTCCTTTTAAGAAGATACCATCAGTCACATTAGGTTAGAACCTACCACAATGATCTCATTTTAACTTTCTTGCCTCTATAGAGCCCCTGCTTCCAAATAAGATCTCATTCTGAGATATTCTTCGTTAAGATTTTGATGTATCTTCTGGGGAGGGATGCAGTTGATGCCATATATTTTTTAGATGAGTGATATGGATGCAAAGACTTAGCCCTTGAAAAAAATTTCCAAATAAATTATCATTTGGGGTTTTTTTTCTTGCCTTTGGTTAGGAGAAGATCATCAGGAGCAGAGAATATACCTTTTGTTATTCATAAAATAATATTATATATCATGTATATATATTATCAAATATAATACAATAGAGGATCCTTTTTTATTTTATGTTATTTTATTGAGACAATGCTTCACTCTGTAGCCCTAGCTATCCTTAAACTTGTTATGTAGTCAAGAAACCAGCCTGACTCTTCCTCCAAAGTGCTGAGACTAAAGGTTTTAAATATATATTTAATTTAGTGTATATATTGTATGACATATGTAGTGAACACAGGTTCAACCTATTGTATATACATATGTGCTTTCCTTCATATAAATAGTGATTTAAGGAGGAAGGTACCAAACCAAGTCTCTGTTATATCAGAGTCTAGATCAGGAGTATCACACCTGAGTTCAAATCATTGCTACATAAAATGTGAAGGAGAGTGATGAATAGTGCTATTTGCCAGTGAAATACTATACCTTATGTGAAGATAGGATTAACTCTGAACACTTTCGACACTATTCAGAAAAGAGAAAGCTCAAACCAAACCTGAGATTGACCACAGAGGGTGGAGGACACTTAGCCCACTTTGCATCCAGTTTCCCAGGGCCTTGGGAGGATTCTGGTCTCGCCCTCCGTGCTTGGATCTGGAATGAGCTTGTCCATCTGCTTTCAGAAGAAACAGTGTGAAAGCCTGTGGCTGTGGTTCCTTCTTTAGCTTAGATAAATTTTAAGTGACCCCAGAGCCTACCCATGTGCCTGAGTAATCCTAGTGACTTCAGCAGGACTCTTCCAGGGATGGACCTGAAGTTTCTGGTTCTCATTACACTGCCTCTCAAGAGCCAAGACAGTCTGACTTGGGCTTGAGAACTTCTTTTTTCCTCCTGTATACAGGCTGAAGGGAGAAAGACTTCTACTTTGTCCTCTTTAAAGGTTGATTCATCACAGGGGATTGGGGAAAAGGGAAGAGGTGTACAAGGAGTGTTACCTGCATTTAGGATAATGGACAATGGAGCAATCAGGTTAGGAAGATATAAAGTCTTTATCATCAGCAAGCCAAGCAGGCAAGCCAATGAGCAGAAACTATGAACTCCAACTACAAAGACTTTCCCACTATTGCAAGCCTTGAAGTGAAATATTGGCTAAGGTGGTGAAGGGGATAGCGAATAACTAAATATCTGTCCTTAGGGTCTAGACAAGGAGGTACTGGGACAGGTGACGATTTCTGATAGCCTTTTGTTCGTGTGTGTATGTGTGTGTGTGTGTGTGTGTGTGTGTGTGCACATACATGTTCATGTATATATACATATATACATATACAGATGTATGCATGCATGCATGTGCACATGCGTGTAAGAGTGTAGAGGCCAGAGGCCAATGCTGGGTGTCTTCCTTGACTGTTCTCCAACTGATTTTTTTCAAGACAGTCTCTCACTGAAGCTAGAGTTCATAGATTCATTTAAGCTGTCTGGCCAGTGAGCTCGAAGGAACTCACTGTATTCATCTCAGTCCCTACCCCGCCCCCCTGCCTCTCTAGAGCTGGGATAACTAGCACACATCATGGTACCTGGCTTTTTACATAGGTTCAGGAGATCAAACTTTGGTCCTCCCAGTTGCAAAGCAAGCACTTTCCCTACTGAGCCAACTCCCTAGCCCCACCCACGTATTTGTCTTCATCTACTCAGAAACTATTTGCTGATTGCTTATTGTATATCAGACACTGTGGTGGGTCTCTTAAAGAGTTAACAGGGACAAGGCTGACGGCTCCATGGTTAAGAGCACTGGCTGCTCTTGCACAGGACGAGGTTCAATTCCCAGCAACCACATGGCAGCTCACAACTGTCTGTAACTGTAGCTCCATAGGATCCAACACCTCTTCTGGCCTCTACAGGCAGCAGGCAAATCCATGGTACACAAACATATATGCAGGTAAAACACTCGTACACATAAGATAAAATTCTAAACTTCAACAAGTTCATGGGCCAAGAATTAAGGATAAAAATAAGTAATAGAGATCAAAATGACATGGGAAAGAGACTTTTTTTTCTGAGGGGTGTATTCGTATCTGTATGTGTGTACTTATGTGCCCATGAGCACATATACATGAATGCTTTTCTTTTCTCCTAATGTCTCAGCCATAGCCCAAAGTTTCTTTACTTTCTGTAATATGTACACACACCTCCCAGATTGTAGGCTCCCTAAAACTGACTGACAACCTTCCTATCCAAAGAACCTTTCTTCTGAATCTTCTCTCCCTCTCAGGAGCCAAGAGATGTCAATTGGCCCCAGTCAGGATACATACACTTGTACCACGTGGCCACACTCTGGGGAATGCCGAGACACATGGTAGCTTTGAGTTAGGGAGAGATGCATGCCAGTTAGGTCAGTTAAAAATCAACCAGACAGCCTATAAAAATCAACCATGCTTTGACTTGGACATAGGCCACTCTTAAGAGGCTATAGACATGCACCCTGCTTTAAAGACTCGGCCCAAAAGCTCCCAGTTTTGAAAGGGAACAGCAAATGTTCCTACCTGGGTGTTTGGAAGCTATCTAGAGCCCTGACTTATTGACACAAGTTGTATCAAGGAGGTGGTATAGCCCTGGGTGGAGCATCCGATCCAACTCTCTGCCTTCCCTAGGCTAAGACCCTGAAATCATCTCAAGTGAACTGGCCATTATTTGGCTTCAGTAGCCTTGCAGAGCCTACTAAAGGGTTAAACGTGTGGTCTGGCCTGCTGTGGAGTTGAGAGCCTTGCACAGACACAAACCTACCTTGTCTTTTTAAAATGAGAAGGGACTCTGGGGCTTTGTGGCAAATGGTGTCATTTTCTGGGGTAAGGAGGAGGGGGGAATTAATCTCAAATAAATGATTAAATTAAAACATAAACTGAATTAGAGGCATACATTTGGGATTTTTCCTTACATTTTTATGGAAATTATGAAATACATCCCTATCCCTTTGTTCGACTTTAAAATTAAAACAGCTCAGCTTCTCCACATGGGAGGGAAGGGGTTCGTAGGACCTGAGACTTCCAGTTCCCCCTTATGTGTGGCTTTCTGTATTTTTTTTTTAAATTTTGTGTTCAGTTAAGGCATGGTTCCCCATTGTTTTGTAGCCTTATTGTGATTTGACTTCACATTGGACTACTTACCTTTTAGTAACTAAATTCCCAGCCCAACAAAAAGTTCTCTCTCTTACAAGGAGCCTGGGCTTCTATTTATTTCACAACCTTTATTTGTGTATCAGATGAACCATGACATTGAAACTATGCTTGATAGCTTAACAGATTCTAAGAACAAAACCAGATGGCCCAAACAAAAATAATGCTTTGATTGCTTTCAAATTCAACGTCAAAAATTAAAAACAGCTTTCAGAAAGCCTTGACATTTTTTTTCTAGAAATGACTTTGAATCATATATGTATACATGGACCTTCTGACCCCAAATTAGAAGTATATAAAACAAAAATTTAACAATGGCTAGTTAGGAGTGTTTTCCTCTTTCATCTTTTCTATGGCTCCATTTTTTCCATGAAGTTCCTTTTAGAATTAAACTATATATGTGTATATATTTAATGGCTGCTTTTTAGTTTAATTTGAATGGCGCCTTTTAAAAGGATCCTGTCAAGGTGTTTTTCTCTATGAAGAAAATGGACTTTGTTAAGCCTTAGCAGTTCATAATTCTTCTACTGAAAACGATGAATAATATGCAGTTACTTTAACACTGTGTTTCTCGGGGCTCTAAAACCTAACCTGTCCCAAGGTCTTTAGCAGGAGTGCAAGTTCCATAAAAGCACTTGTTTCATTTTCTAGCTCACTTTAGTGTACCTTTGACATGTAAGACCTTGTATTAATCACAAGTCTCACTCTCATTAGCCAAATCATTCTTTAAAACTGGAGTATAAGAGGACCCTGATTTTAAAAGGCTCTCCACCCTTGACGTAGTATACAGGGCAGTTAGATTCCGACTGCCTGACCTGCTAAACTATCAAGATGCTTTTCTCTCTGTGTCTCTCTGACTCTGTCTCTGTGTCTCTCTCCTTGTTCTGTAGACCCTTTATTGCAACTCTGACTCCTTTTTCTTCCAAAATGATACAAAAGAATGAGCAAACTTTGTTGCAAAGCCAAGCTCTGACAGTTCTATTTTCCCCAAGCTAATTGCTTGCTCCTTGGAGTTTCCTTTTCCTCCCTGTTTCCCTTTGTTTTGACAACAAGAGTCTGGGAAAACAATATACAAATGATCACTTTGCTGTCTCGAGTAGACTGAATTTTAAAAATAAATTAACTGTCGAACCAGACAGCTTCCAGGGGTTTATGGAGTGATCTCTTTCTCCAAACTGTTCCAAAAACAGATGTGGAAATGTTTAGCTAATTCCCCTCCCTGTGCTCCGCGAAGAATTCTTACATGTCTCTAGCGACATCAGAGGAGATGGGCGGACAAAATTCCCACCTGCTTTCTAGGAGATTAGTGTTTTAGGCTTCTCACCGTGCTCAGTAACAGCACAAAACTGATTTGCACTTGAGTCTTTGTGTCTTTTAGAAAGCTTCATAATCCAGACATGGTGGCTCATGCCTTTAAATATCAGCACTTGGGAAGCAGAAACAGACCCATCTCCGAGTCTGAGACCTGGTCTACATAGGAAGTTCCAAGCCAGCCAGCCCTACATAGAGAAAGAAAAAGAGAAAAATATCCTGAAATTTCAAAGTCCCTATATTTTGATCGATATAAAATACACCTAAAGTCTACCTCTGGGCTCCACATGCACACATAGCGTAACACACGCGCACACACTATAGTTGCAAAACCAACTAACAAACTTGTTCTTCTGGAAACTCTGTTCCTTTTAACCAATGTGCCACCTTTCGCACTTACCCCAGATTCTATTTTGAAGTTTTAGAACAGCGCTTCTCAACCTTCCTAATGCTGTGACCCCTTAATACAGTTCCTCATGTTGTGGTGACCCCGAACCATAAAATTATTTTTGTTGCTACTTCATAGCTGTAATTTTGCTACTATTATGAATCATAATGTAAATATCTGATATGCAGAATATGTGATATGTGACCCCTGTGAAAGGGTCCTTCCATCCCCAGAAAAGGTCATGACCTACAGATTGCAAATCACTGTTTTAGAACTGATGGATATAGTAAATAATTTGGGCCAACTATATCACAATCTCACATAATCTATTCTAAGATATGAATGTACTCTTTTCATTCCATGGGCACATTCACAGACTGATAGTATTTGAGGAAAACTTTTGGCTGTGTGCTGACTATATAAGCACCGTCTTGCTATTATCTCCTCAACAGTATAAGTTAATGACTGTTTCCATAGCATTTATAGAAGTAATCTAGAGATGAGTTAAAGTGGATGAGTGAAGGATGGGGCTGGATTGTGTGCTTTTTTTTTTTCTTATAAGAGAGTTAAGCATCTGCAGATTTGGGTAGTCCCCCAAGCTCAGAGGACCAGCCCTCCATAGTGAAGGACAACTGTATCTGTTTTGTTATTCCAATTGTTATTTTCCACTTTAAATACATCAGTGCCTAACTTCACAAGTAGCATTCTCAGCCATTCCCTGTAGAGCTCTTGGCATGGTGGCACTCCATTGTAGTTTCTCACTGCACCTGAAGGTTGCCATTTTGTCTAGTCTGGCTATTCAGTCTGTTCCATGGATTCAGTGGCTCCGCCTCTTGGCCCCTAGGATCACCGGCAGCCAAGCAACTTTTTACCTACCTTCTGAAGATCTGACCTCCTGTTTACAGCACAAGCGTTTTACAGGTCGAGCTATCTTCCAAACCCTCATTTCGCGCATTTTGAATGTAAAGGATTATTCTGAATAGGGGCAGTCTTGGGTAGAGGAAGGGAAGTGAAGGAAAATTTTTGTTGAAGGAAATGTATATGCATAAACCACATTCAAGAAAACAGAAAGTTCCTTGTACTCTGGAACTGCAAGGAAAATAAACACTTTGCATCCAGGTGTTAGAAGAGTTTGCCTGGCCACTCTATCGCTCCGTTCAGGACGGTATGTTCCGCAGTTGAGCCCTGTTTGGCTAAACCAACAAATCTCAGTTCACCGCAGGGAAAATTTGCAATCAAGGCCAAAGGGAGCTCCCATAATACATACTCTAAAACCTGTTTTCTAAGCCCACCTGTCAGAAGCTGGACAGTGGTCACAAGGTGAGCACTCCTGTCTTTGTATTTCCCTCCTCCTGGGTTCCCAAGTGCCCCATCAGCACTGATGGTTTCTGGAGAGTTTAGCTGGACTTCTGCTCACATCCCACATCTCTTGGCTGCTGTGTACAGTTTCAACTAGAGCGGAAATACCTTTAGTCTGGTACCTCCCATCATCTCCCACTTCCCTTCGCAGCCCTTCAGCTGCCTTCAGCCGCCTTCAGCCGCCTTCAGCCGCCTTCAGCCCTGGTAACCCCAGCCTTCTCCTCACCCTGTATGGCGAACGACCTATAACCACTCCGCAGCACAAATGAGTCCAACGTGGGCGCACAAGCACCCCCTCCCCACGAGTCCCTGCAAAGAGCAGGCAGCTGCGGAAAGGGTGGCTGAGCAAAAGGGGGCATGTCCTAAAATTCAGCCTTGAAGTACTGGGCTCTGACTTAGGAAGCCTATTATCAAGTACATTCTGCTCTCCTCCTAATCTCTAGCCTTTCCCTTCTCCCTCACAGCTATGGGACCTTGAACATGGTTTGCACTGACTCTCATTAAAGTTCTTTTTTTTTTTTTCTGAGTCCAGAGGTATGAGGTCATGTACATAGGCATGTTCATTTATTGCTTCTGTTACATGGCGATCTGTTGCTGGCTCTCAAGGAAACTGGAGGAAATGGGTTCTATATTGTCCAAGTTTGGAGATTTGTACTAAGTGATTGCTGAAACAGTGGTGTCAGCAAAACCTCTCTTTCAAACTGAATCAGAGCAGCAGAACTTGAAAAGTGGGTGTGGAACAAGAAGATAGTCTGAAGTGATTGCCTGGGGACCAATTGGCTTGTTTCTTGGAGAATGAGGGCATTTGGTAACTTTATTTGGATTATTCATGAGAGAAGGGAAGGGGGGGGGGAATTACACAAAGGATGCTTGGGCAAGGGAGAGGAAATGGATAGATTAACTCCTGGACCAGAACAGCTTTCGACTGGAGCCTCAGTTTAGGGATTGAGAACAAAAATGGGATGAAAGAATTGTTTCCTTGGCCTATTCCAGGAACTACTTAATGAGAAGAGTTTTGTTCAGGACAGATGGTCCCAAGTAGTGAGATCATGTTAAAGAAAGGAAAGGGAACTAAGGGGAGACAGGAATGGAGAAAGGAAGGAAGGAAGAGATGAGAGACAGAAAGCTAGTCTAAAGCCCCTTTAGGACAGGATGGTTTTTTAAGTTACAGAAAAAGGGACAGTGGTGGTTGAAACTGTGTACAGTTTCAACTAGAGCGGAAATACCTTTAGTCTCTCTCTCTCTCTCTCTGTGTCTCTTGTGTGTCTCTGTGTGTCTCTGTGTGTGTCTCTGTGTGTGTGTATGTGTGTGTGTGTATGTCTTTGTGTGTTTGTCTCTGTCTCTCTGTCTCTGTCTCTATGTGTCTGTCTGTCTCTGTCTTTGTGTGTGTTGCTGCTGCTGTTGCATTTCTATTGTTGCCTTTGTGAGAAAAAAAATAAGATAAAATCAGTCAGCCCCGCTAGTGACAATTCAGAGCAAAGACAGAGTGCAGAAAAGTTTCCTTCCGCTTCTCTTTACACCACCCTCCCAACACTACAGAGAATGAACAGTCATTGAGAAGAGAGGAGAGATAGCAGGAGCAAGCGGTGCTCATCAGAAACCAAGCATTCCATCCAGGCCAGTGCATTCACTCTTTGTGGGCCTCTACACTGTACTTTCCATTTGAGAACTGTGCCAATCTGTCAAGAGCAAAGGCAGAGAAAGAGCTGCCTGTTTACAAATGGGAAAGGGTAATGTCTTGGGGGAGCTTCTTAGCTTGTTGCTACGAATACAGTAGGCACTCAATAAATATTTTTCAAAGGATGAAATCATCTATATGGGGAATAGTTAGCAAGGAACTAAAGCTAATCTCTACACTTATGTACATGCATTTCCTTCCAATTCTTAGGCACTTTCCATTTGATTCATGTGCTTTTCCATGTTTAAAGTGAAAGCTGAATTGGACACTATCGATGTTATTCTCCTTTCTCCCCTTGTCGCCTCCACCTACAGCCATGTTTTAGACACTTATTCTTATCTTTATTCTTTTCTCCCTGCCACTCTCTCTACCACTCTTTTGAAGCCAAAAGGCAAAAAGAACCCAAAAGGTAGTAAGTGCAACAGAATCAAGGCAAAGAATTTAGGATTTAATTGGCCAATCTATACAGAAAGCATAAACAAAATGCTTCCTTTTTAATGTAGGATTTCTTTTAAGTAGTTTATATGCAATATACATTTCAAATGTAAAAAGTACTGAGAAGAGAGACACTTATGTGCAAAGGCAGAAGTGGATTTTAATTTCATTGCAGGAGCTTGCATATTAAAGATAACTAGCATAGCTTCTTAAGACTTTATTTATTTGTTTGTTTGTTTGTTTGTTTGTTTGGTCAGGCTTCCATGCCCTCCCATATTCTACACTAGTGTTCTACCTCTGAGCGACATGAGCCTGGAATGGTAGCATATGGCTCCTTTAAGTTGGCCTTCTCATACTGTTCTGGTATAAAGCACATATTGTCCCCTCATGTAGAGAATGAAACTCTGCACTGGTTAGGATTGTTACCCCATTTTGTGTGAGGCCAGCAAACAACCCAAATGAAAAAGTTTCCATATTAAGCATTAAATCAAAGAAAAATACAGTTTAATTTAAGCTAGTAGCCTAGTCTGCCTGAAAGGTATAATGTTCTCACACATATTATCCCAATGAGTCCTTCCACATAACCTACTTTCTTAGAAAACAAATTGAATTTGGAAACCTAAGAAGAAGCTTGGTGAGACAGCTCAGGGGAGAAAGGCTCTTGCTGGCAAGCCTGAGGACCTGAGTTCAATTCCTGGACCCCACATCATAGAAAGACTCCTGAAACTTGTCCTCTGCCCTCTGTACACTTACCTCCCCACAATGAAATAGAACAAAGTAAGCAAATACCTTTCCACAATCAAATATAAGTTCAAAAGAAAGAAAGAAAGAAAGAAAGAAAGAAAGAAAGAAAGAAAGAGAGAAAGAGAGAGAAAGAAAGGAAGAAAGAAAGAAAGGAGACAACTTAAGGAGAAATTGCATTTTATCCCTGACAACAACATATTGAAAATTGGCTGAATGGCTTAACTAAATATGACCAAATTAATTCATCTGGAACTCTTATCAGTAGCATTGTAACTCATGATGACCAAAAAGATGCTCTGATATATTGGGCTATGTTGTAAATCAGAGGAATTTAAGAAAGAAAGAAAATCAGAGAAATTTCAGGAAGGAAGGGAGGGAGATAGGGAGGGATGGAGGGAAGGAGGGAGGGAAGGACAGAGAGAGAGAAAGAGAGAGAGAAAGAGAGAGGGGGGACAGAGCTACATAATGAGACTTAATCAAATTAGAAAAATAAAACTAAGAACAAATAACAAAAAATAACATTCTGAGGCTGGTGGAGTAGCTTACACTGAAATCCCAACCCTTCTGAGGTAGAGGTATGAGAACTGTCACAGTCCAAGGCCAGCTTATGCAACATAGTGAGTTACAGGCCAGCCTTGGCTACAGAGTTAAGACTCTTAAAAAAAAACATA
>NC_045030.1:56682917-56691652 GCF_008632895.1 Mastomys coucha | reverse complement strand
GTAGTCATCTGACTGTGCAAATATTCCTGGGGACTAGTGTGTTTACTTAGATGATCAGAGGAAACCCACATAGTGCCCAGATTTGAGGGCTTCTGAAAATTCTGTTTCTAAGAATTAGTATGTAGCATTTTCTACTACTGTCAGCCAAATAAATGCCTGTAATGCTCTTTTAGGGGAATTTTGGAAAGGGTCAATTCATATATAGCTGATTGTAACTTTTTTTTTTTTACTATTTTTGTATCTTTTAAAACAATAAACTTTTGATTGGCATTAAATTATCAGTTGGATGGTTTTGCTTCATAAACATATATCTTGTTTTGTCTATGGACCAGGCATTAGTCTAAGTGGTTTGCCAGCATTGGTGCCTGGGTTTTTCTCTCTGGGATGATTTCCCACCCCTTCAGGTTCTTCTACAAAGCCTTTCCCAGGAGAAACTCTTGCTCTATATCTGTACTTCCCGTCTTCTGGTCTGTTTACCACCACCAAGCTTAGCACTAAGTCTCCCTTGTTTGATGTCCAGCTATCCTCACAGAAAGGATAAGCTAGTTATCTTCAAGTCTCCAATGGTTCTGGGAAGCAGGCAAGTCATGTTCCAATGCTCCCATGCTAGGTTCCCAAGGCTGAGCTTGATTGTAAACTTACAGTGCTTTGATAACAGCCCTCCTACCCACCTCCAACATATAAACTATCAGAAACCAGCCCAAAGTGTGGCTGTCCATTAGCTTTCTCAAAGGCTTAGAGCAACAAGAGGAAGTGAGTAAGTCAACAACTATTTATTATGCAGTGAAATTACATGCAGACCTGGCTCTGGACACCAGATAAATGGTAGTGAGAAGAAAGGGACTCGGAGAAATTGAGGTCGCATAGCTAGTAAGCAAATAAGTAAATAAAGATAAATTCAGATAGTGACAAATGCTATGCAGAACTTCAAACAAAATGACATGGGAAACTGGGGAGGGACCAGGCCTCTGTGGTCTTGCCATTTGAACTGTCTTGGATGTGAAGACTGAGATAATCTGGAGAGAAAATATTCCAGATAGTAGAGACATCTCTGTTAGCTCTCACTACAATCTTATAAAAGAAGTGCTCTTCTCATCCCCAGTTTAAAACTAAGAAAACTTTTCTTTTTGGAAGAAGCAGGAGGATTGCTACAAGTTCAGACTAATATGGGGTGGGGTTGCTGTGGAGGAGGGGAATTGAGGCATGGCTGATTAAGAAAGCAGTTCACAGCCATACACCTAGTAAGGAGGCAGGCTCTTCAAAATATCATGTTGTGTGTCATAAGCATAACATTCTTATTTGTCAATAAAAGTTCATTTTTAAAGAAGAAAGCAGTGTACAAGAGAGATGATTTAGCGGTTAAAGATATTTGCTGCTCCTCCAGAGGACCCAAATTCAGTTTCCATCATCCACATCAGGCAACAACTGTCTGTTACTTGAGTTCCAGGAGATCCAAAACCTCTGGCTTCTATTGGTACCTGCACACACATGCCCACCCACAAACAGACATACACACATGTACACATAAATATGTTAAAAATAAATTTTTAACTAAAACCAAGAATGCAATGATGTAACACAATTTTTCTCATTAATGAAAGTGAAATGCTTTAGCAGAGGAATAAAGACTTGGAGGGCCATCACCAAGAAAAGAAATTCAACTATGGTAGTTAAAGAAACAGAGATTCATCTCAGTATCTCTTGCCCTTTTTGATAAACTGACAAGTTACAATCCCTGGAGGGCGGGTATGAATGCAACAAATATCTATTACAATTATCTGAGGCAGTCAATCACTACATTAGATGTTGGGAATTTAATGGCTGACAGAAACCAACACAGTTTGATGTGATACAACCATGTAAAGTTACCTATGGAGTTAGAGGCTATAAAGACTTTTCAAGCCCATAGAATGGGTTTGCACAAAAATATGAGCACCAGGACTGAGAAAATGCCAGGAGTCTATTTCAACCCAGTGGAGGCAGGACAAAGGGACAGATGATGGTGGAAAACAATAAAAAGGGTAAGAAGAACATCAAAGAAGACAGAAGTGACCACAGAATGATGTGTGGCAAGATTGGAAGGCCAGACACATCAGGTCTAGTTGCCAGGGAAACAGATAAACCAAGATGGAATAAGCCTACAATTCATGAAATCAGGAACGATTGAGGAGGTTCTGATATGAAAGGTAGTTTCATTGAATTAAGATGAAGGAGAAGGGCATTTTAGGCAGAGAGAATGCAAAGAGAACTGATTGAACCTTTCCTAGACACTGCCAATAGCTCCACAGCTATCAATGGGACTTGGCAAGGCCCTCCCAAATTCATGCTGGAACTTTATCTTGTGTGGGGAGAGGAACCAAAGCTGCTGTGAGTTGTGATATACAATAGCTTCCATGCTCCTGAGGATGGCCCTACTTCCACACACACACACACACACACACACACACACACACACACACACACACACACACTGGGATCACTAAATGGACTCATGGATTTAAAAAAAATGAATATATGAATTTGGAAGTGAAAAGTGATAAAGAGGTATGGGAGACTTCAGAAGGAGGCAGGAGGAGTACATTTGATTTTAAAAACTTACTGTAAACATGCATGAAATTCTCAAACAATAAAAGAAATGCATGTTTACAAAGAAATGCATGTTTACAAAGAAATGCTGATCAGTCACTATATTTTACATAACTTGACATCCCAGTATAATTAAGCAATGTTTTTAATGAGTAATAAAAGCTGAGACATAGCTCTGGAAGAGCAAAAACCTATCTTAAGCCTGAGTCATGTCTCCAGCCCTTCAGCCCTGAGTTGTTAGTTGAGTAATTTAATTAGCTTGTGATACACCACTCCAAAGGAATGTTTCCTTCTTTACTGTGGTAATGCTCAGTTAATTCTCAAGGTGACAAGGTTTATAAACCTCCATAACATAGTGTTCAGAATGTTTGTAATAATAGTAAGAAATGCTTTGTTGCCATCAAAGGAAATGAGCATGTTCACCTTTCAATTTCTAGAAAAGCCAAAAAGGTCTGCACCATTTGTTAGGATAATTGCTTGTCAGATATTTAAGAATTGGAGCTGTAATGAGATGTTTCACCCATAAATGGGGACTCAGAGTAATGTCTAATTGTTTTGTTCTTGGGCTGAGGATGCAACTCGCATGCGCGTAGCATGTGCAGGGCCCTGGCTTCAATCTCCCACCATGAAAAACACTCTCCTCAGAGACCTAAAACAACAAATCACATTTTAAAAATACTGTTTATTTATCCTTTGGTCAAACTATATTTTTCAGTGTGTAAAGTACATACACACAATATATATGTATACACACATACATACATTATACACACATATATATATATATATGTATATGTATATATATATATATATATGCTAAGGGCAAACATTGATTTTAATGTATAAGCTCTTTGTATTACATTTTTAGCGTGTGTGCCACAGCATGCAAATGGAGGCCGTCCTGTCTGGTAGCTTAGAGAGATGAAATTTGGGTCTTCAGGTCGGTGGCAAGAGCCTTTACCTTCTCTGCCGGCCTCACTAGCCCCTTCTGTTTTCTAAGCTTCATTTACATGACAGAACACAAGGAAACCCAGGGTGCAGGCCCACCCCACAAGCAAAAGAGGGTCAGTAGTTTAAGAACAAATTGATGTTAACAGTAAGCTTCCCCATCCTTCCTATGCCAACACCCTGGAATAATTTATAGTCTCCACGTCAAAATAAAATAATCTCTGGGGATAGGGATTTAGCTCAGTGGTGGAGCACTTGTGAAAAATCCCCCCTCCAATGATAAAAGATGCTCCCACACACTGAAGAAGGGAGGTTATTCAGGTTATAGAGCAAGCGTGCGGGAGATCCAGGCTGCCCAAGTTACTTTCAATGTTGTTTTAACTTCATGAAAATATTTGATGACCAGATGTTCAAACTGCCCGTTAAAGAGAACACTCTCCATTTGGAAGCTGTGCTCCCACTAAAACCAGTCAGATGCTAGCCTGCTGGGGCCTTTCCTTTTCTTTTTCTCTTCCTTCTTTCTTTTTTCTTTTGACTTATATTTACTGTTGTTATAAAACATACCTACTGATAAGCTTAGCAATTAACTTTAAAAGTCAATGAAAATCAAGTCAGAACTAGTCAGGACTTCTGGTGTGCACTTCTAGGGGAGAGGGGAGTGTTGAAGAGAAGACAAAGGGAGAGGATTGGGGACAGTCCCTTAGTTACTTTTTTGTTGCTATGATCTGATGCCCTGAGGAGAGCAACTCAAAGCCAGAGTCAGCTGGAGAGATGACTCAGTGTTTCAGACCAAGGACTGCTCTTCTAGAAAGCCTGAGTTTGGTTCCTAGCACCCATATTGGGTGCTCATATTCACCTGGAAGTTCAGCTTCAAGAGAGCCAACATGTTTCCTGGTTTCTGAAGACACCTATGCACACATACACATAAATTAAAAAAAAATGTAAAGACAGAAGGGTTTATTTCAGCTCACAGTTCAAAGTTACAGTTCTTTTGTCATTTCAAGGAAGTAAGCCACATGGTTACAGGATCTTGAGGCTGCTGTTACCATCAGAACCACAATCAGGATGCTCAATGATCAGCTCCTTTTCTCACTTTTTCTTCAGCCTAAGATCCAAGCCCATAGTTCTTCACACAGTTAAGACAGATCTTCTCACTTCAATTAACCTACTCTAGATAACCTCTCTCAGAAATGCTCAGAGGATGACCTAATCTACATAATTCCTCATGGGCATGCTGCTGGGCTTGTGACTGTAGACTCTGTCAAGGTGACAAGTAATATGAAATATGGCATGAAGGAACATGACGTATCTCCTGATGTACAATCGGCACATATCTTTTTCTCCTTTTTTCTCTTCCCAAATAACAATTTCACTTATGTACAATGGAGACTGGAATATTCTACATAAGATAGGTGTGGCTTTTACATAATTTTTATGCCACAGGAATACCATTTAAGTTAGGTGAATCTGTTAAAAACACTGTTTTGAGATAGGATGAGCCAAAGCCTTTAAAGCCCTGTATTATCTTTGACTAAAGCCAAAACTCCTCTTGGAAAACTAAGGATGTAATTCTGGTGCTAGAGTTCTTGCATAGCATAATCAGAGCTCTGAGGTTGATCCTCAGCACTGCATAAAATGGGTGTGGTGGTGCACACTTATAATCCCAGCTCTCTGGAGACTATCAAAAGTCCAAGATCATCCTCACCTACAAAACAAAATTGAGGCCAGAGCCAGCCGAGGTTACACAAGACTGTGTCAAAAAGAGATAATTGTCTCCTTCTCCTACCAATGTAACCTCCCCATATGCAGATCTCTCCCCAACTCTTTCATCAACAGCAGTCCTCACCAAAGCAAGTCCATCTCCTTTTAGCTCTCTTCCATTACTGGGTCTCTGAGAAGCACCCCCCCCATTCCATCCAAATCCCCGGTTCTCTACAAAGTTCAGCTTCACACCTTCAAGTACAAAGCATAGTGATGGGTTTTGAAAAAGTTCAGAGTTCAAAAAGGAGCTAATCTAAAAACAAATTACTTCCACATTATTTTTTGGTGACTATGCTCCAAATGGCAGTCCCAGATGGATTTCTGGAAGGCCAATGCAGTAGACTTGGGGTTAAACACCTAACAGTTGAGGCTGAAGAGATGGCTCAGTGGTTCAGAGCACTGACTGCTCTTCTAGGGGTCCTGAGTTCAATTCCCAGCAACCACGTGGTAGCTCACTAGCATCTGTAGTGGGATGCAGTGCCCTCTTCTGGTGTGTCTGAAGGGCACAACAGCGTACTCACGAATATAAAACAAATAAATCTTTTAAAAAAAAAACAAACACCTAACACTTTCTACCAAAGGCACTAAGGATGCTAACCATTATTTTTTAGCACCAACACACTCTTTGCTCTTCTCAGAAATGCACTCACTCAACAAATGAGTATTGAACACCAACTGAGACAAGTCACTGCTCAAAGTGTGGAAAAACAACAATAGTGAAACCTGTCCTGACTCTCTAGGACCTTTTTATCTGCTAGGAAAGACAGTCCATTATAGTTTGATCAAGTGCCTCGAAAATGGAAGAAAAAAGACACCCAGGAAAGCATGCAGAAGCAACAGGCACAGTTGGTGTCCCAACACAGAAGTATCAAGTGGGTGCTGCCGTAAGCTAAGAAGTATGCCCACCGGAGTAGGCTGCTTAGGGAAGGCCTTGAGTGCCACATTCCCGAGTGCAGCTTTATAGCTACGTGATTTTTGTAAAAATTGTGTTTCCCAAGTAGCACTCAGAACCACTGAAAGAGGGGCAAAATCCAGTTGAGAGATGTCCAAACATTCTTATAATGAACCAGTGGCACATTGAGGACTGTATTTGAGGAAGGACACTAGAAGGGAGGTCATCGTTTTCGTGTTCTCACCTTCTTTCTTTCTCTTGTGAGGACCCCTTCCTTCCCTCTCACTCTTGCTGACCTAGCCTTCTGTCTTCCCAGGAGCCCTGAGCAAAAGAAGTTTGGGTTCTGGGTTTAGGGCAAACAAACAAAAAAAAAATGTAAGACAGCTTCGAAGCTGGGTATAGTGGTACACTTGGGAAGGTGAGGCAGGATGACCAGGAGTTTGGGGCTAGCCTGGCCTACATGAGGCCTTGTCTAAAAACAGAAATCCAGATCTCTTATTTCTTTCCTTATACCAATAGACGGGTTTTACTTTGGCTATGGACAACTGCAGAGTTGTAAGGCCAGTAATTCTTTTAAGAGCTGTCACTGTAGCTGTAGCTCTGTAGCAGGAACCCTTGCCTAAGCACACGGCCCTATGCTTGATCCTCGACACTGCTTTAAGAAGGAATCATTTACAGACAGGAAGTAAAAGAAATGACATACAGCAATCTACGTAGAAGCCCTACCAAATCTTATTTGTTTTATTTTATTTATTTTCTTTTATTTTAGACAGGGTTTCATGTAATCCAGGCTGGTCTTAACCTCTGCCTCAGCTTCTGGCGTGCTAGCATTGCAGACAAAAGCCACCACACCCCGTCTTTTTTTTATTATTATTATTTTTAATGCCAACATTTAATGTTATGGAGACAGAACAAGAACTCTGAGTCGATTCTGGAAAATTCTGTGCTATCAGCACAAGGAAATAGTTCCCCTCTTCTGATTCAACAAAGTAAGCCAGGCTTTGAAAAACAGACATCTGGGTCTTAGTTTTAAACGGAGATAACATCCTTCGGGAGCCTTCCACTTCCTGTCCCTCTTCTTCCCTCTACTCAGGAAGATAAAATTTGCCCCCAGGAGTGTGATTCCTATAGAGCCAGACGCAAAAATGATGTCACTCAGAGTTGCCAGAACACAGGATTTCAGGACTTCCTTGGGCCAGTCATGCTGCCTATTGGCTTGTTCATTTGAGGTTGTTTTATTGTTTAGAATTTGTTGGGTTTTTCTTTTCCTTTGACTTTTTTTTTTTAATATAAATGGAGCAAGCAACCAACTGTCCAAATGCACTTCTATCTCCCAGAACACATTTGGCAGGGTGACACTGATAGATAGTAGAGTGTTTTTTCTTCCTTCTCTTTTTCCTAATTAGATGAGATTCCAGGAAAGTGGAAGAAGTGTTAAGTTTGAAACTAAATGCCTCCGCTTATAAGGCCACAGGTTTTCTGTCTCCAAGTGCCTCTTCTTAAACTTTGCCAGTTCACCCTGAGTAGAGAGCAAACTCCAACCACAGCTAAGGCAGTCACACAGGAACACTAAGGTGTCCCTCCACTGTGGGCCTGGTTTGTGTGAAGATCGATCAGTCCCGTCTGGAATCTGAAATTGTTTACAATTTAGTGGGCAGGCATCCTTAAGACAGTAAGAGGGCATACTGATTGAAGGCAGTGAGCATGCACATCTTTGGGAAGGGAAAAGAAATCTTGAGATCAAAAAACACCAGTTTCTAACCCTCTCCTTGGTAGAGAGGGAAAATGTAGGGACTCACAGGTTTCTCTGGTGGTAGAAGCCTGGTGGTAGGAGAGAGGCAGATTCACGAATTCCTCTCAATTTCTAAGGTTTTCCAGGAACTTTATTTAAAGCATTCATAACTGAGTTTACAAAGTAAGATGGAAATTACCAAAGGACACTATCACTTTAGTTTAATCTGATAGTTGTATAGTTTACTGTACCTTTTAGCCCTGGATTGAACTCTGAGGGCTGGGAATCTTTACAGAGAACACAGTAGAAGCGTCCAGTTGTTTTCTTTCAGTTAAATCTGTAATCGTCTCCTGGCTTTTATCTCTCTAAAGACTTCTGAATATTTGCAGCCTAAAGAAAGTCCTGTCTCTCTAACTCAAGGCTTTTATACACATGCGAACTTAAAAAACAAAACAAAACAAAACAAAAAACAAAAAACAAAAAAACAAAAAAAACACCTATCATCAAAAAGCATGCCTTACTTAAAATTAAAAATCCTAATGTTTAGAAATTTTCTTTGTAATTAAATACATTTCAATTCAACTTGATTCCCTAATAACTATTTCCAAAGACCAAGTCAAAAATTGTTTCCAAAAGATATTTCCCCTAAAATTATTCCAAATGCCTTGTTGAGTGTCATGCCCTAAACAGAATGTTTCAGTCTAAGGGTGATTTATTTTTCTCAGCTGCACCCAAGACCCTTCAGACTGCTGCTTCAAACTCTCCTCCCTCAATAGCTCAGTAGCTCCAGTTATTTATCAAGGTAATTTCTGACTG
>NC_045030.1:56679837-56681628 GCF_008632895.1 Mastomys coucha | reverse complement strand
TTCTACCCTCTGAAATAAAACTTAGGCTTGACTCTGGGAGCATGGAGGACCCCGCGGCCGCACCGCAGCTACCAGCCTGCAGCTCAACTGCTGGCTATTTGTGGATGCCCAGATGTCCTCGCTAGTCAGTGGCGCCAAGGAACCCACTAAGTCCCAGACCAGACAAGAGGTGGCTGGAGTGGAGGTTTAGCCAAGAGCTGCTAGTCCTTCAGGGTCCCCAAGTGAACGCGCTAAGGAGCTCCCACGTAGCGCCTTGTGCCCTGCACCCCACCTGCCCCCGTGGCCCCCTTTGGTCTTCTGGAGCCCGGGTGTGTGGCTGCTGCAGGCCAGCGAAACCCATTGCCCTTCCCGTCCAAATCCATCGGAGTTTACATTCCACTCTCTCAAAGATTTGTGCAACCCGAGAAAGAAGGGAAGAAAGAAGCTGAGTTTAATTTTTAGTATCCAGGCTCTACTTTATAAGAGATTTCTCCCGGATTTTTTTTTTTTTTTTTTTGGAGTCTTCCACGTAACTCAGACTGTCCTCGAACTTGCTATGTAGCCAAAGACACCCTTACGCTTCTGTTTCTCCTGCCTCCACCGAGAGTTCTGGGCTCTCTCAGGCTTGTGCTACCATGCCTGGTTTTTCCAGCTTTGTGTTATTGTGACATTTTGCAAATACACAAGAAAGTTGGGAATGTGGTACAATGAAAAAAACTATGGGCTCCCCACCCAGATGCAACATCATCTGTCAGCTCCTGAGATCCGTTCCCGTTCCCCCTTCTCTCTGAGTGTGTCTGTGTCAGTGGCATCCTCTGAAAATCGTGACCACCCTTCATCGCTTTACACTTGGGCACAGTTCTCTTAAGAACCTGGACACCCTGCTGTGAACTTCGCTACCGTTCCATACCTCCCTAGTAAACAGCGTCAGTCAGCTGGCCCTAAAGATGTCTAGCATACAGAAAAAGACCGCTCTTTCTTTCCCTACTCCAGACTCAAAACTTAAGTCCTACAGACTCTCCTTCTTGGACTGGACGTGTATCTAAACTGTTGTTCCCTGGCTCGGTGTCATGCCCACCCCTAAAGGGGACCGCCAGGACCTAAGGGAGTCCTCTACCTGAGGGTGCGTTTGCCAGAGAGGCCGGAGCACTGAAGACTCAACAGAGCCTGGGACACACAGGCGCGCTGAGCACTCCCCTCTGCAGTCTGAGGGTCCCTTGTTTCCTCGTCCTGTTTCAGGCACCCCCAAGAAAAACAGTCCCAAGAGGCTTGGCTTAGCCGCCTTGTACCCTCCTGGTAGCCCCGAAGACTTGGGCTCTAGTGACTTTAGGGTGACATTTGTGGCATGGATCTTTGAGCTGGAAGTTTGTGTCCTTGGGTTTGGCTTCCCTCCTCCCCTGTCCCCTTTCCCCCTTCTCCCTGGTTTTTGTCTCCTGCACCCGCGGCTACGAGGCTCTCTGTACGTGGCCACTCCAGGCTCCCCGTGTCCTTCCCGGCCCTTCCTGGCTGTAGGCCAAGGCTGTGGCTCTGAGCGCCCACACGGCCTCCCCCCTCCCCTCTTCCGCCCCCGGGGCCCCCGAGCGAGCGGGCGAATGGCTGGGCGGGGAGCGGAGCGGGGCCTGGCCACGCCCCCCGGGCCGGCTTTTTCTAGGGCTGCTGCGGACCACTGGGCGCTGGCTGCTCCCGCTCGCCTCTTGGGGTGCGCTCAGCTCCAGCCCAACTCCGCCTGCTCCGCCGGCTCCAGCACCGCTCCAGCCCGATTCCAGCCCGGTTCCAGCCCAGCTCCGGCCCGGCTCCGGTTCGTCTCCGCCA
>NC_045030.1:56677235-56679391 GCF_008632895.1 Mastomys coucha | reverse complement strand
GTTGGGGGGGTCGCGGGGGGGAGAACAAATCTTTAAAATGTCTAGCAAGTGGGTGTGGCCAGGAAACCTCTCAGAAAACGGACTGAGAAGAGTAAACGGGGAGGGGTGGGGAGAGAAAAATGAGTGAGGGGCAACAGCAGGCTGTCAGTCTTGCCAGGGTGGGGAGCGACTAGTTTTGACAGACTGTAATGGGACTTTGGGCTACTAGTTTGTAAGCAGTAAAGAATGTCCTGGAAAGAAACGTAAAATTCGTTTTATATTGTCTCTTGTTAATTAAAACTTTTCAAGGTTGTTTAGGTTTTTTCCAGTATGAAACAGGACCTTGGAAAAGTTTGGCTCGAAGGTGCGGAGGACGTGTGCGTCGTGTTTTGGGTGTGGGGGCGCAGGCATCTTCAACATTAAAAGACAAAAAGGTTCTCAACTGGAAAGAGAGGAAGAGGCGTATTCTTTGGCTCTTAAATCATTTGGCCAAACACGTCGCAGTTCTGAAGTGGGTGGGGCCGTGGCAACCCTAAAGTATTGATTCTTTGTCTATTGTATCAGCGAATGACCCTCTCCAGAAGTGACCAGGCGTCTCTTTGTGCTCTCTTTTCGTAAGTAAAGTTAAGCCCAAGGGGAAATACATAAACCCGGGGAGTGAGATAGCTTTTTAGGGATATAAATCGTTGTAGAGTGACTGGAAGAAAAGAAATGGATGAAGTAAAATCTAGAGATGAATTTGGTTCCAGGGTATTCGTTAACAAAATGAACTAGAAGGACCTTCGTCTTTGGCGATGATGTTACTTCGATTGAACTTTTGTTTTTATAAGTAATCAACTAAGGAGATATTAAATTAAGAGGGACTTCAGTCTCTGATTAGACATATTTGTTCCACATATTTGTGTGGAACATAAAATTGGGCGAAAGTTACGTATCTTTAAAAATTGTACCTTTACTAAACATGTTTTTGTTCTCTCTCCTTTTTAAAGGTGACCATGGATGGTTTTTTTCTCCACAGTTCCGTGTCCATGTAAAAATGACTTGTAATAATATAGCCAAGAAAAGACAGAATTTTCGTTCCAATTAAGGAGTGGGGCTGTTATTATTAATGGCTTTAATTATCATGACCCAAGCAATGCATTTGTTAGCACTGGATCATAATCTGTTATGTTAGGAATTTTGTACTTAGTTTAATTACACACTCTGTATGTTTTATTAATTAATTAATAGGGCCCAGCATTCATTGTACTAGTTTCAAAAAACTGACATACTTTTAAATGAATATACAGGAAATTTGGCAACCTTAAATTTCTGTTTATGTACACAGAATGTATTTTTACCTTCAAAGGCACAAGAGTTTTATTGTTTTCATTATTAGATTTGTGGTTAAGGACTGAAGGATGTTTTTTGTGCTTTTTTGAATGCTTTGTTTAAACAAGGAAATGAATGTAACTTATTGCTCATGTGTGTCCATTTTGAAAAGCAACAGTGGGAGCTAAGGAGTTAATCACTAAGGAGCACGCACAGTGCCGGCCATTTCAAGACATGCATTTTGATGGAGTTGCTTAAGAAGGAGTGATTTGTATTTAACATCAAGTATTTAAGGATGTCATTTATTTAAAGTTCTTGATTTGTGATTTGAAGTTGATGATGATAAATGTATTTATAAATAAGCTTGAGTAGCCAGCAATGTATGAGAACATCCAGGAATGTATGTTTCATCTAGAACATTCTCATGCTTTGTCCTTAAAAATAACTAATGGCGAGGTGTTTACTGTAAGAACGGAGGAAACTACTAGACAAGTCTATTCCATGCCTATTAGTATTCAGTAAAACCAACTGGGACTACCCAGAGGGTTTTTTTTTTTTTTTTTTTTTGATTATCAAAAGTTCCTTGCATCAATTTCCAATAAATGACCAAAACCTAGGGATAATAAATGAAACTTATACAAGGCAGCAGGAAATGTCACCAAGACTTTGGAGCTGGCAAGAGTGATCCAGATGTTACCAAAATGTCTCTTTATTTAGTCCCACTTTTCATCTACTTTCTGAGGTAAGAGTCTCCCCCACCCCACTATCTGCCATAACCCTGCTTTCCACCGATACACCCTTTGCCTCACCAGCAGATCCTGGAAATCAAGCAAATTTCTAAGAAGTATTAGTTTATAAGAAGTCCA
>NC_045030.1:56673305-56675331 GCF_008632895.1 Mastomys coucha | reverse complement strand
GGCTTCTTGAAGCCACGCCCACAGCTCCTGCCCCACCCCTCCCCTTGGCAGGGCCCCTCTGGCCCGGAATCCCCAGGACAAATGGCTCACAGGTTCAGGCGCCCCGCGTTCCTATGCACAGGGTTGGAGGAGGGGCACTTTTGAGACTTCCTATTCTCCCTCACCAACTTCCCTTATCCATTTCCACTGTTCAACAGGGCTTTGCCTTATGCCAGAGGAAGAGCGCCGGGGCGCACTGAAGGCCCCCACTCATCCAGAAGGATCTGGCCTGCACCATCTGGCTGCTTCCAGTGGGTGCTTGCAAGACTCAAGTGAGATTCAGGTGGGTTGGGGACTTTAGGGCAGAGCACAGAGGAGCAAATGATCCTCTTAAGGCCATTGACTTTAAACATCTAAGATGCCATTAGCCCAAGGTGCCCAAGGGCGCCAAAATTGAGCTCAACCACATAGCACCTGGCTACGCGCTGCCCTTTTCTGATTTGAAATGCTCTTCGAACACTTATGTGCGCAGTCGAAGTTATGATGTGCTTAGATTTTCTTCCAAGGGCAAAATGTGTATAAAGCAATATTTTAGCCAAACACTTCTATGTCAATTAAGAAGATGGCAATTCGTTCCAGATTATAAATTCTCTTTAACAACTCCCTAAGGTATTCTTTTAAATCGTTTTTTCAAACATTGCTAAATGTGCATCATAATGTGTGGGAGACTTGTATAAAGTGATTCAATTTATGGATGGCTGATTAATTGATCCTCCATTACCACATTCAAAGAGGCACCTCTCCATTGTTTTCTCTTTTTTTTTTTTTTTTTCAACACATGTTATTTGTTAGTGAGGAAGCTGGGTGCACGTGGCATTGTATAAAGTTTACTAGACAGACATGGCTGTTAAAACTATGAAAAGCTTAGCCTGGCTCTAAGTCTAAATTTTGACATTTCTATAAGTTGTAGGACAAGATATTCAGGTTATTATGACACACTAAAATTGAACATAATTTTGTAACAATTTTAATAACAGGAATACTTCTGAAGGCATCTTCAGCTAGCCATACTGGTTCTGTTCTGTTTTGTTTTCTTTTTTTTTCAACAAGGGAACACTACATCAACAATCTTGGGGATGTAGACACGGAAGACTTCTGTTCCAAGAAAGTACAGTCATCTTTCAAAAACTATAATTTATACACATTTTACCACACTAGATATTGAAAACCACCCAACTAGGGGGTTACAGTATAATCAGTCACTAGTGTAATATTTTATGCCTTTTTAAAATGTTACTGGAAAGTGCTTTGTGATCTGTAAGTCAAATAATCCGGTCCCACCGTTTCATTCTTCCTGCTATTCCCCCAAAGCCAGGCTCCTTTGTCCCAGTTGGCATGTAAATTTGTTTTTTTCCACCAAATGAATCAGTCATAATAGGAGCGTCAATTGATTTGAACAGATGTGTGTCAATGTTACTTGGAAAAACTAGATGCCCATAACCAGGGCCACAGAAAAAGACAGTGATTGTAACTCTGTAAAGCATTTATGTTATGCACACAGACAAGGACAAAAGTCGAATCCTAAACAGGAAAACATTTGGATATACTCCAGTGCTGGGAGACCAAATAATTGTGTGTTGCTTTTGATGTCCATTAACATGGGCAACTGTGCAATTAACAACAACAAAAAAAAACAATAAGGACTCTGCAATGCCCATTATTTTGCTGATTATTATAAAACACCATACCTGTCAGTCCATTGAGGAGGAGGGAATAGCAAGGGACTGGGTTTGTTCCTCAAATCTTAGAGAAAACATGATGATTCTACAAGACAGAAATTAATTAATAGGCAGCTTTCCTGAGAGATAGTGCAGGATAAAAAATACAAATAGGTTAAAAAAAAAAGTATGCTTCAAGAAGATCAACGAATATATATTAATAGCGATCGCAAGACTTGAGCTGTGGGCTGTACCAAGTTAACATTAATTTCTAGAGATCTATTTCCCCATTGTCCAGAAGCATTTTGTCATGATGCCAGAAGTTTATA
>NC_045030.1:56672978-56673295 GCF_008632895.1 Mastomys coucha | reverse complement strand
CGCCACCACCGCCCGGCTTATATGTTCATCTTTACTTAGAGCTATTGTATCACTCTTAAAATGAAACACAGTACGTATACACCAATCATATCAAATATGTATCTCCGTGGCCCAGTACAGCCTGCCTTAAGCACACCCATTAGTACCTATTCATTGAGCTAGGATCTCCTGGCTCTGTCCTAATATTTCACTCATCTGTTTCCTGCCCTGGGTCCCCAGTTGATCTCCTCCTCAAGTTTAAAGGGGTTTCGAGCCTTGTGGGAGGAGCCTGTAAAGACTTCCATTTCCAGTGGCCCCTCAGCCTTGGAGCACTCCCC
>NC_045030.1:56667157-56671652 GCF_008632895.1 Mastomys coucha | reverse complement strand
GTAGAATTAGACCCAAGGGTTGGTTAGCTGCTTGGTTGTTTTTATTTTTCCTTCTTCACTGTTTTGCTGTTTCTTTGTTGTGCTTTGATTTGTGTCCCATTGTGAAATGTTACTCTCTAAAAGGTCTTTAAGGGTCCTGGGAGATACAGAAATTTGAGGTTACACATGCAGGGATCTCAGACGTCTCGGGGATCATCGTGTCACGAGATATCACTGCAACCTTGTGACAGATTGATAACTGAAAGGTCTGGGAGCCACTCCTCTTCCTAAGAATAGGTGGGGTGAGTATTACAGAGATGAGAGGTCAGGAGGGGAGTAGGCCCTATGCAAGGAGGAAAGGGGTTGCCATGGACTGGGGGAGGGTATGGGTTGTGTTTTTATAGAAGAATGAGAGGAGTTTTATTAATTTGCATTCCTATTCAGTCCATCGAAGCCTAGACAAGGCATACAGTTATATATATATATATATAGGCTAGAATATTAAAACAATTTTTTCCTCAAACAAGAAAAACATTAGCTGTAAGCTTTAAAAACACGGGTCAACTTTAAAATGTGGAGTCATATAAATAGCCATGAAGAAATATACAAGCCACAGAAAATGAAAAGAAAATCTTTTCAGGATATTTATTACTATTTATTTATTGATTTATTTATTTTTGAGACAAGATCTTATGTCACCCAGACCGTCCTAACCCTCCCTCCGAAGGTCTGCATTATAAGTGAACACCATCATACTTGCTAGCAATTTTTTTTTTTTGAGACAAGGCCTCACTAATTTGCTCATGCAGGCTTTAAACTCACTCTCTAGGCCTGCGAGGAGGAATTTGAATCCGTGGCTCATTTGCCTTTGCCTTATCATCTATGTTACTGTGGTAACCACCTCCCTTCACTTCAGTAATTTTGAGGATAAAATGAGTAACAGTAAAGGGTTGCATAAATAAAATATGTTTTTCTAAGACAATGTGATAAGATGCTATCATTAAGATTGATATTTCTGAAAATAATTTTTGTGACATAAAGATATGCCACAAACACTAATAAAAAGTGTTTAATGACAAATATGCAAAATATTTTCTTCTCTGTTTTAATTTTACATGCATGGGATCAATATACAGATATAAGGCTAAGAGAATAGATCAAAATATTATAGCTATCTCTGAGTTGTGCTTTAATGTTGTTGAACAAATATGTTGGAGACGGGGGGGGGGGGGGGGGGGGGGGGGGGGGGGGGGGGAGGAGGGGTGTGGTCGAATGATAGAGGAAGGAGAAAGGCAAACCAAGATGCTGAACTATTTTTGCGATGTGTTCCTAATATGTACTATGAGTATATTGGGGATGCTTTGCATTCATGGTTCTGCATCAATCATATGGAGTGAAGACAGTTACCTCCAAGCTGTAGCTCCACCAGTGACCAAAGAAAGATGCTAAGCTGTTTTTGCGATGTGTTCCTAATATGTGCTACAATTATATTGGGAACATTTTGCATAAGTAGCTTTGTATCGATACACAGGAAGAAGCTGCAAATCTAACTGTAGTTGTTTATGGTTTGTTTTTATAATAGGAATCAGATACAGAATTATTTTTGCAGTATGTTCCTGAATACATAACATACGCGTATTGGGAACATTTTGCATACATAATTTTGTATCAATATATGGGGGAAGGCTAGGAAGAAACATGACAAAATTTTAACAGCACTTATGTCTCTGTTATTACAGGTGATGTTTATTGTTCTCTTTATATTTGTATTGTTTTTTACCAATTATTGTGTAGAAAAATTTCTTTTTCTTTTTTTTATTTTTTTTGAAAAATTTCTTTTATAGCAAATAAAACTTATTTTGTTTTACCACTAGTGTCTACATTGATTTTGGGGGATGGGGTGGGAGTTGAAACAAGGTCACCTAATGTAACTTAGTGTGGCTATAGCCTCACTATTACTGAGGCTGGCCTCAGACTCATAGAGATCTAACTGCCTGCCTCTGACTCCCAGAGTGCTGGAATTAAAGGCCAGTGCTACTACGCTTGACTTTACACTGATTTTTTTTTTTTTTAATCGTGAACCCCTGGCCCATGCAGGCAGTAGTCGGCCTAGAACACGTTTGCCAACCTGTCTAGGAGAAGCCTACAGGACCACCATAGGATCTGCACTGCATACATACATGTTTGCAAAAGACTCAAATACACTTTTGTAAAAAATGATAATTGCGCCGGGTAGTGGCAGCGCACGCCTTTAATCCCAGCACTTGGGAAGCAGAAGCAGGTAGATTTCTGAGTTCGAGGCCAGCCAGCTCTACAGAGTGAGTTCCAGGACAGCCGGGGCTACACAGAGAAACCCTGTCTCGAAAAAACCAAAAAAAAAAAAAAAGTGATAATTGTATTTGAGTTCTGGGGAGGTAGATCATTAGGGATGTAACTGAATTGGGGAGCCCCGGGTCCCAGTGAGAGTCCTTGTCTCAAAAAACAAGGTGGGCAGCTCTTGAGGAATGATATCTGAGGTTGACTCCTGGCCTCTATGCATTCACAAACATGTACAGGTATAACAACACATTTATACACACAAACATCACACACTAAAAGAAATGAGGGCTGGTGAGATGGCCCAGCAGTTAAGGGCACAGACTGCTCTTCCAAAAGTCCTGAGTTCAAATCCTAGCAACCACATGGTGGCTCGCAACCATCCTTAATGAGATCTGACGCTTTCTTCTGGTGTGTCTGAAGACAGCTTCAGTGAACTTACATATAATAATAAATAAATTTTTGGGCTGGAATGAGTGGGGTGGGTTGGGGTGGGGGTGGGGGTGGAGGTGAGGCTGAACAAACAGAGGTCCTGAGTTCAAATCCCAGCAACCACATGGTGGCTCACAACCATCCGTAATGAGATCTGAGGGCCTGTTCTGGTGTGTCTGAAGACAGCAACAGTATACTTACATATAGTATAATAATAATAAATAAATCTTTTAAAAAATGGCTAATGTACAGCTACAGTGTACTCATATACATAAAATAAAATAAATAAATCTTTAAAAAAATAGAAAGAAATGAAATAAAACCCCCAACTGTAACAGCCAGGTGTGGTAGCTCAAGTCTTGTTGTAATCAGAGCTTCAGGAGCCTGAGGGGTTGCTGGAAAGCCTGAGCTGAGCCTGGATTACAGAGTGAGGGCCTCTCGCAAACCTCTCGATCCACACAGAGGAATACTAGCGACCGCTAAGCAGACCGATGGCTCTTATCTAATCAAACACTGGCAACACAGAGAGAGTTGAAAGGGGCTCATTTTCTCCCAGGAGCAATTCAGGAAGGTGGCACTTGGATGATGGCTCCTGGCCTCAAGATAGGCTGGCTAGTTTGGGAACTGCCTGAGCCAGGGAAAGCCCTTCCACTTTCATGAACTACAGATGCCAGCAACTGGCTGTAGTTCTCCACCTAGCGCCCACCCATCTAAATCCCTAGATGCTGCTTTGTGTTCAGGAGACCTCCCAGCTCAGCTTTCCCTCTTCTTTCTTAGTAAGAGAGACGGAACTATATCTGGTAACTTAGTACACCCATGGTTTGACTCGTTCCTCTCAGGAATATTTTTGGTTTCTTGGGATTTTGTTACTATAACAAAATCCATTTTATTTACATTTGTGGGTATGTGAGGTGGAGGGGGGGTGTGTGCTCTGACCCACTGGTGGACATCAGAGGACGTGTGGGAGTCAGTTCCCTCCTTCCACCATGTGGATCCCAGGGATTGAACTCAGGTCCCCCAGCTTAGGGGCAAGCTCCATTACCCACTGAGCCATCTTGCTACTCCCTCCCAAAGGCTTTATTAATGTTTCTCGAAGATGACACATTAGAAGAGACGCTAGAGTCCACTCTGAGCCATTTATAAGCACTCCAGGAAAACTCTCCCCCAAGAGGTAAAGTACTGTAACAAAGTCTATATATTCCTTCAAGCAGACCTAGTGCTGTGTGGGAGAAGCAGTCATTCACAAAGGTACTGGGAGATCATTCATCCCACAGTGCCTCATGCCCCACCCGTTGGCTTTAGAGCAACCACACAGCCAGACATATCCTTGGCAATGGGTTTTTCATAAACATTTGACTCTGCTACATTTAGTTAGAACATTTTTCCTGGGAAGGGAGGACGGGAGGGAAATGGGAGTTAAAGTGAGGCTGAGCCAGAGAGACTTTGGATGCACAGATCCGTTGCTCTGTATGGTTCAAAGCAGAAATCTGCAGGGTCTTGGGACCTTCTTCTATGCCAGGCCCAATCTCACAGTAAACTTCCTTCTACCCTGAATGATCAAAGCGACCGACCTCTTGCCACATAGACCTCACTGTAGTCCTTGCTAGGCGAGGATTATGGAAAGGGAGAATAGCCAAGGTGGGACCCTTCCTGAAATGGGAAGTCTTACCTCTAGGGTGGAGAAAGTAATAACTCCATCAATTTTAGCACTGAGCTTCAGGCCCTTTTATTTAGCAGTGGACTAAAGTGGAGACTTGCATTTCTGAAT
>NC_045030.1:56662796-56666605 GCF_008632895.1 Mastomys coucha | reverse complement strand
AAAAAAAAAAAAACAAGCTAAAGCTAGGCTCTCAAAGACCATTTCCAACTTTTCTATTTGTCTTGGGCTCCTTAGGCTCCTCCCAGGCCAGCCTCATCCCAAGAGGAGAATTCAGGCACCGGACTCCAGACATTTGGCTTTCCATCTGTTACTGCCGCCAAGACTCTAGCCTCCAGGTCTTCTAACAGTTTGGGGGGGGGGGGCTCTTTGCCTTCATGAGATATCTCTCCCCCATCATAATCATGAGACTCTGGAAGAACTGTCAATCATAGTAAATAGTCAAGCCTCTCCCACAGGACTCCAGCAGACAATCCTAGCACCTTCTTTTTCTATTGATTGGCCTAGAACCAGTTCATGTGACCCTAGCCTAGCTAGTTGAATACTTGCTAGGAATCGGGGGTGGTGCTGTTTTGAGGATTTTGAAACAGAATCTCACAATGTAGCTCTGGCTAGTCTTGAACTTGCTATTTAAACCAGCTGGCCTCGAATTTCGAGATCCCCTGCCTCTGCCTCCTAGTGCTGGGATTAAAGGCCCAAATCACCATGCCTGTCTTTGGATTTGTATCTGTCCATTAAATACTGAACCAGAGAATCTCTTTTTTCTTTGGCAGTTTTTACGTGTAGAATTGTATGTAACAGAGTCCATCTGTTAATTCTTGCCTCAGTTTCCTCTTTTATAGAATGAGGATGTGACAAAGTAGTTTATCTCACTCACCACCATAGGACAGAAAGACAAATAGCACAGAGGACAGTGGCAGTGAGAGAGATAGTAGAGATCTGAGAGGGAGGCAGAGAAAGCAGAGAGAAGTGTTAGGAATGAGAGAGGAAAAATGAGGGAAAGGAGAGAAACTGAGTCTCCAGACAAGAAGCTGCTCTGTGGTCTACTCCACTGCCTCTGCCAGATGCTACAATGTGTTTTAGACTTCTTTTAAAAACTACTTTATTTGTTCATTCAACAAACATAACCACTGTGCTCTCCTGTCCATGGACTAAGCAGGTTGATCTTGCTTAATTTCTGAGGTCAGGAAAGTTCAGGGATGTATAGCTGTAGTGTAGACCATCAAGCACTTTCTGAATGGCAGGCTCCACTCTGGGTCCGAATATGGAAAAGAATCAAGGCATTCTTTCCAGTCCTGCTTTCCTGCTGCATAAGGGCTAGATGAAACAGTGCTGCCTGTCAAATCATGAAAGATTTGCTACTATAAGGACGACTAAAAACTATCTCTAGCTGAAGATGGCCCCGAAGAATCACACATGCCTTCTAGATGTCCAGATTTGAAATCATCCCTGTTCATTGTCAGTAATAATCAAAAGGCCAAAGAGTTTTGTTTGGGGTTTAGGGAGCTTTTCAATTTTTTTAAAAAAGAATTATTTTATTTTATGGCTATTTTTGCCCACATATATGTATGTGCACCATGTCCATGCCTGGTTCCTGCTGAGGTCATAAAAAGGCATTGAATCCCTTTGAACTGGAGTTGCTGATAGTTGTGAGCCACCACGTGGGAGTTGGGAATGAAACCCAGGTCCTCTGGAAGAGCAACAAGTGTTCTTAACCATTGAGCCATCTGTCCAACCCCTTGTTTGTTTTGTTTGTTTGTTTTTTAAATTACACTTTTTTACTACATTTTGTTTATGTTGTGTGTGCAAGTGCATGAGTGTGCATATGGTACTTGTGGAGGCCACAGAAGAAATCTGGGGGTCCTCCTTCCTCCTTCTATCATTTGCTCAGGAGACTGAGCTAAGACTTGGTAGCAGGGACCCTTACCCACTGATCCTAAATGACTGGGCTTTAGGGTACTTTGATTTGCTCAATATTTTGTTTTTATTTCAGATTGATTTTTATTTTTAATTATGTACTTGTGTATGTCTTTGTGTGACTGTCTGCTTATGAATGCAGATGTCTGCAAAGGCTAGAGGCAGCAGATTCCCCCACAGGCCGGAGTTACAGGCAGTTGTTAGCCACTCTATGTAGACTCTAGACCTCTGCTAGAGCACACTGTGCTTAAGCCTGAGATGTCTCTCCAGTCCCTCTTTTTTGTTTTTCTTTTAAAGACAGGGTCTTGATATGTAATTCAGGCCGGCTTCCATCCATCCAACCCAAGCTCTGCCTCAGTATCCCTAGTGCCGAGTCTTGGGTTTTTTTTACTTTTGTTTTGTTTTTTGGTTGGTTGCTTGCTTTTGCCTTTTTCTCTGAAATGGAGTCTCACTTTGTAAGCTAGGTCAGCCTAGTGTGGCCCTTCTACTTCAGCATCCTAAATGTTAGGATTACATTTCTGTTTGCCCATGCCTGGCCCTAATTGCTTCAGCTTTTGCAATGCCTCATGGGGAAGATGGCATAGATAAACCAAGGTCTCTTCAGTGAAACCCGGTTGTGAATGAAAATAAGAACTTTCCAAGAAATAGTTCATACCCAGTCATCTTGCCCTCTCTTGTGTGTTCACTGTGTCTCTTAGTTCAGTCTTCCATCCTCCTGTTCCTTCTTCTTGCTCTTGGCTTGAGTGGTGCAATGATTGACTGTGCTCACTCTGGACACCTCCACCCACATATATTTGCATGTGAAGTCCTTATGCCACTGTGATGATTTGTATATGCTCGGCTCAGCAAGTGGCACTATTATTATTAAATGTTGTCCTTATAAGAGTTGCCTTGGTCATGGTGTCTGTTCACAGTAGTAAAACCCTAACTAAGACAGCCAGTAACAGTAAGTAAAACACTAGCTGTAGGAAACTTGTCCAGTCTTTGCCCCTGTCCACTCACTGTCAAGGACTCAGTTAAGTACCACCTTCTACTGAGCACCATTTCATCTACCTGGGCTCACACTGGACCTCCTCTGAGCTGCCACATGCCATGGCCAATCACATGCTGAGAAGTATTCAGATGCTTTCAAATTTGCCCTCTCTCTTCAATAGGATTATTCACAGCTGCCCAAAGGGCCCACTGATGGGTGAAGAAACAAAATAGCTATAAAATGGAAAATTATTCAGTCTTCAAAATTATTAAGGGGGCTGGGGAGATGGCTCACTGGGTAAAGCACTTGCTATGCAAGCATAAGGGGTTAAGATCTACAGAGCCCATGTAAAACACTGGGTGCTACTACGCATGTCTGTAATGGCAGCACTGGGGAGACAGACAGGAAAAGCCCAGGGCTGGTTGGTCAACCAGTCTAGCTGACTAGCTGAGATCCAGGTTCAATGAGAGAACTTCTTCCAAAGATTAAAGTGGAGACTCAGTGAGGAAGACATCTTCTGTTGGTCTCTGTCCTCACACACATGTGCACTCACATGAACGTGTACACATGTATCAAGCCCTCCTCCCTGCCAGACAGCTATGATTTAAGCCAGAACTCATGATGCATGCATCCATGAGGCCAAGGTGAGAAGACTGAGCTCCAGGCCAATTTAAACTATGCAATGAGTCCCTGTCAAAATAAAAGGAAGCACACACACACACACACACACACACACACACACACACTCACAATGGTGCTTGCATTGCAAGTTGAGCAGTAGGAAGAAGGGGGTTAATGACTAATGAGTCTAAAGCCTAGTTGAGAGGATAGAGATAGAACTGGAGAGTGGATGTTAGTCATACAGCAATCAAAACACGCTCAAATATATATTTTGAATGTTTATAAAGGCATATGTTATACTATGTGTCTACTATTAAAATTTCAAAATTCAAAATCTTCCAGAGATAATAATCACTAAAGTTAAGGGGAGCAGCTCTGTGGAGGCTCACACCTAGAATCCCAGATTTTGTGAGGCTGAGACGGGGATTTCCACAAGTTCCAGAAAAGCCTGGGCTACAAT
>NC_045030.1:56659908-56662786 GCF_008632895.1 Mastomys coucha | reverse complement strand
AGGAAGAAAGGAAGGAAGAAAGGAAGGAAGAAAGGAGAAAGAAAGAAAGGAAGAAAGAAAAGAAGGAAAGGGTGTGGCGAGCTAGTGAGATGACTCAGTGAGTAAAGGCATTTACTGCCTAGCCTGAGGATCACCTTGGGGTCCACATGGTGAAACCAGAGAACTCACTCCTTCAAGCTGTCCTGTCCCCTCCACATTCTTTTTTTATTAATCATTTTATTTGTTTACAATTCAAATGTTATCCCTCTTCTCGGTTACCCCTCCACAACCCCCCCCAACCCATCCCTCCAACTCCTCCTCCTCTTTGCCTCAGTGAGGGTGCTCCTCCACTCACCCACCTCACTGCTCTAGCATGCCCCTATGCCCTCCACATTCTTTCCTCGTCATGTGCACGCCTGTACACACGGACACACAACAATAATAATTTATTATTATTGTAATTTTTGCCCAAAACCTTTTTAGCATACAAAGTTTTATAGTACACATGAGCCCCTAGATTTGGTACCTTTTTTTGTTCAAAAAACCCAGGATCTTTCACGCCATGAGCAAATGCCCTACCACCTAGTAATGCTCCCAACTAACCTATCTTTCTACCTCTCTTTCTTTTCCCTTTCCCTCTCTTTCCCAGGCTCTTGCTCCTTAGCTGAGGCTGGCTTCACATTCACAGTCCTCTTGCCTCAACCTTCTCAGTCTTGGAATTACAGGCCTACACCACCATGGCAAGATGTAATTGCTTTTCTAACCTCCAACAATGACTAATGAGCCGGGTGTTGTTTTTAGCTTATCCTTCTGCTACAACAAAATGTTCCAGGTTCTTCTTGCATGCTTCTTGACCCGACCTTGAATTAGCCATTTGTCCAGGGAGCCCTGTTGCTAGCAGTGGGAAAGAATGTTTCAGGGTCACAATGCAGACCTTGCATATCCTATTTCAAGCTCCTAGCTTGCTTTGCTTTCTGCCTTGCTGTCTCCTCTCTCTTCCTTTTTTTTTTTCCCTTGCCCTCTCTTCTCCTGCTGTACTGGCTAAATGCATATTTCTACTTATCGTGCATCATAAGCACCTCTAGAGTGAAGAATCAATATGGTCTTGTTGCCCACCCTGCTTACGGACATTATCTCCACTACCCAGAACAGTTGTTGGCCCACAGCTGATGTTTGGGAGATGTAGTTCAGTGACTGGATACACTTAAGCTCGAAGATGACAAAAGTAACTGCCATAATAAAAGGTGGGGCTGTCAGGACAGACTTTGAAGTGCTCTGATCTTCTGATCCATCTCTCCAAAACCCCTTTACATTTTGAATAAGAATGGTTGTCTTATTTCATTTGTAAACTTTTAACTTAGGTGCGAATTCAAACTTCATAGACAAGTTACAAAAGTAGTACAAAGAACTTTTATTGGATATTTTCTATATTTACATTTCAAATGTTATCCCTTTTCCCATCCCCCCTCCCTCTGCTTCTATGAGGGTGTTCCCTCCCCCACCCACCCACTCCCACCTCACCACCCTGGCATTCCCCTACACTGGATCATCAAGCCTTCACAAGACCAAGGTCCTCCCCTACCATTATGTGGCTAGAGCCATGGGTCCCTCCATTTGGTTCAAAGAACTTTCGACCAACTTGTTCATTCAGTGAATGTATTAGCTATGTCATAACCGGTTCTGGTTGAATATCCCCAATCTAAAAATTCCAAATCCAACATGCACTAAAATCGCAAAGTCTCTGAGCCCTGACATATGTTATGAGTAGGAAATGACACATCTTATTCCATGTAACATATTATTGTCAAAGTTGAGGTACACTAAAATACTGCATAAAGTTATCTATGTGTCGTATGTTTACAGCATGTGTGAGACCTAGAGGCTGGAGCCCAGTGGGTCAAATATTTGCCTAGCACACACAGAGCCCAAGGTTCTAACCCAGCATACAGCACATGGAGTGCTACATTCCTGCAACCCAAGCACTGTGAGGTGGAGGCAGGTGGTTCAGAATTTCCAGGCCATCCTCCTCTTCATAGCAAGTTTCAAGCCAGCCTGAGATACAGGACAGCTTGTCTTTTAAAAAATAAAAAGATGGGCTGGAGAGATGGCTCAGCGGTTAAGAGCACTGACTTCTCTTCCAAGGGTCCTGAGTTCGAATCCCAGCAACCACATGGTGGCTCACAACCACCCATAATGAGATCTGATGCTCTCTTTAGGGATGTCAGAAGACAGCTACAGTGTACTCACATATAATAAATAAATAAATAAATATTTCTAAAAAAATAAAAGAAAAAGACAGCCAGCTACAGGAGCACCTCTCTTTATCCCCAGCACTCCGGAGGCAGAGCCAGGTGGAGTTCTGTGAATTTGAGGCCAGCCTGGTCTACATAGTGAGTTCCAGAACAGCCAGAGCCACATAAGACAGACTCTGTCTCAACAAGAACAACAACAAAAACAAAACAGACAGAAGGAAGGAAGAAACTAATGAAGGAAGGGACAAAGGAAAGAACAAATGAAAGAAACAAATAGTGGGCAAGCCAGGCATTTATGGTGTTGTATGTCTTTGAATCCCAACACTCAATAGACAGAAACAAGTGGATGTTTGTGAATCTGAAGAGAGCCTGGTATACAAATCGAACTCCTGTGTAGGCAAATCCTTGGAAGCTCTCCAGCCAGGTACCCTGGAGTACGCGAATGACAGACCCTATCTCAAACAAAAGTAGATGTTGGTCTGACACCTGAAGTTGTCTATGGACCTCCACATGTGAGCACCCACATAAATACAGATGTTAAAAAGGTTAAAGGTGGCCGGGCAGTGGTGGCACACACCATTAATCCCAGCACTTGGGAGGCAGAGGCAGGCAGATCTCTGAGTTTGAGGCCAGCCTGGTCTACAGAG
>NC_045030.1:56655602-56659760 GCF_008632895.1 Mastomys coucha | reverse complement strand
AAAAAAAAAAAAAAAAAAAAAAAAGGAAAAAAAAAGGTCAAAGGAAGTGTAATGGAATAAAAGATAAAAGTAAGACTCTCTATTCAAATACAGTGTGTGAGGCACTGTGAGTTAGGATGCCAAAACAGGAAACAGTCGACATCATTCATGCCATAACAGCGAGTCAGCTGACTTACTCAGCTTGATAGCAGTTCACACAAACAGCTAAAAATTATTACAGCAGGAAAGAGGCACGTATCAGCAGGCCCAGAAAAACCTAGGCCAGGTATCCACTGTCCTTCTTGCGAAGTAAGAGCACACACAACGTGCTTTCTTTATAACAGCAAACTGCAGACGTGGACTCAATGAGTCTGCCCAGGGAAGCCTGCTTAGTATCTCAAGGACTGGGACCCATTTGGCTGCTGGTTATATAAACACATCTGATAGTGACTGTCTATGACAATGAAAACTCAGGGTTCCAACAGTAAAAACAAGCAGCAAGCACACACACACACACACACACACACACACATACACACACACAAACACACACATATTCATCAGTCTTCGTGCCGACTCGGCAGGCCCTACCAAGATGGCACAGCATGCTCTAGTATTACAAGTATGCACAGTGAAGTCATCAATCTATCAGTGACATGAGTGCTCTGGAAGCCAAGTTCCCAAGGATTAGTTCCTTGGAGATGAGCAAGAAATAAGCCACCAAACCTGCTGAGCTAACTGTCCCTCACAGCAATTCAAGCATGAGATTTCTAGGTGACTAATGTCACACTGAGGGACTGGTTGGATGAGAGAAGGAGTAAATTAGATGGTAATTAGGAGTCGGGAGCAATTTAGGACTACATGTCACCTGTCCATGGGACTTGTTTAATGGATTCTTTTCATCTCACTCACGCAAAGGACATATCTTCTTGTAGACTGGTTTCTTACATCAACCTTCTCAGCTATAGAGTTTTTTTTTTTCTTTTTCTTGGCTTTTAAATTTTTCATTTTATGTATGTGGGGTTTTGCCTGCATGTGTGTGTGTGTACACCATGTGCGGGTAGTGCCTGCCCAATGCCAGCGCATCGGATCCCCAGGACTGGAGTTATTGATGCTTGTGAGCCGCCATGTGCATGCTGGGAACTGAACCTGGGCCATGCTGAAGAGCATCCACTGTCTCTTAACCACTGAGCCATCTCTCTCCAGCCCCAGAATATTTTGATTTTTATTTATTTTTTGAGACAATGTCTCAGGTAGCCTAAGCTGGCTTCAGATTTGCTATATAACTGAGAATGTCCTTGAATTCTGGAGTCTCCTCCTTCTATTTTCTAAATGCTGAGTTTCTAGGCATGGTAATGCTAGGGATTGAACCCAGGCCTTCAGGCATGCTAGATGTGCATTCTCATCTAGCACCACATTAGGCCCACCATCTCTTAGAATAACTACAACCCAATGTCTTTGCAGTGTTCAGAGCCCTACTTATCTTTCCCTTCATCTTACCTTTCTGACTTTGCCTCCTATAATTTCCTCCTTCTCTTTCTGCTCTGTCCCAGCTGATGGCAAACTCAAGGCTCCCGAACACATCAGGGCCAAGGTTTGCTCCCCACTCCTTGATGTGGTCATAGAGGTATCTCTGTCTGAAGCATTCTCAGTAATTGACAGCCCTACTCCCAAACCTCCCCAAGTCTGGCTATGCCCCAACTATTGTCTCTGACACTTTCCCAACCGTGTTATCCAAAACAGCAGCCCCTGCCATTTCATGTACTTCCTTATGTTTCATCTCTTCACGCCTGAAAATGTATGCTTAACATGAATATTGCCTTCCTATACGCTTGTTCTCCTACCAATCCCCAACTCAAGGCTTGAGGGCACGAAGGATGGTGTCCAGGTCATTGCTAGTTCATTTCCTTTACTGCCTGCCCCACAGAAGGCATGAATAGATAAACCAGATGTGTAGGGCTGAGGATGGAGAGAGGGGAGGTACCTGGAGAAGAGTAGGATGCCTCTTTTTAGTAGTGCACCTTGGTGGCACACATTCAATCCCAGCACTCCCCATCACTCAGCAGGTGGAGGCGGGAGGATCCAGAGTTAACCTTGGGAACTATAGCCAAAAAGAGTATGCCTGGGGATATGGCCTTGTTGGCAGAATGGTTTTGTCAGGCATGCATAAATCCCTGGATTCATTTCCAGTGCCATATGAATTGGACACGGTAGAACATACCTATAATCCCACTGCTTGGGAGGTAGAGGCAAGGAAGATTAGCAGTTCAAAGTCACCCTCAGCTACATAGTGATTTTGAGGCCAGCCTTGGCTACATGAGACCCTGTCTGAAACAACACGTCTCCTAGCTGTTAGCCGCAGGCTTCAGAGGGTGTCTTACTAAATAGTTTGTTTATTTTTTAGAAATTGAGTGTGCAGATTTTATATTTAATTAATATTTTACTGGACTTTGTGCATCTTTGGCAAGTGTCTTCCCACTGAACTAAGTTCCTTGCTCTGTCATTAAACATTTTTATTGCCCTTTTGTATTATGTAAGAATTTTATATATCAATAAAATGGAATTTTGATCAAATCTGGTAGATTAAACATTTTTGAAGGTGATTGTGGTACCCTCTTAAAAAGTGTTTTTTTTTAAAGATTTATTTATTTTTATGTGTGAGTACACTGTAGCTGTCTTCAGACACACCAGAAGAGGGCATCAGATCCCATTACAGATGGTTGTTTGCCACCATGTGGTTCCTGGGATTTGAACTCAGAACCTCTGGAAGAGCAGTCAGTGCTCTTAACCCCTGAGCCATCGCTCTAGCCCTTAAGACGTGTTTTAAAGCTGGGTGGTGGGGGTGTACATTTTTAATCCCAGCACTCACGAGGTAGAAATAGGCAGATCTCTGAGTTCGAGGCCAGCCTGGTCTACAGAGCAAGTTCCAGGACAGCCAAGGTTACAGAGAATAAAAAGGTGTTTTAGTTTCACTTCTGTTGATGAGGTAAAATACCCTGTCAAAAATACAACCTAGGGGAGAATGGCATTATTTTAACTACAGTCTATCATAGCAGGAAAGTCATACAGCATCAGGGGGCTTGAGAAACATTTTCACAAAACATCCAAAGCCAAGAACAGAGATAAATGAATAGATGCATCTTTAGTGCTCAGCTATCTTTCTCCATTTCTCTTGGTCTTGTTTGGTTGGGGTTTTGGTTTTTAGACAGGGTCTTACTATGTATGCTCTCTGGCTGGCCTAGAAATATGTAGACTAGACAGAACTCTTGTTCAGAGAGTCCTGCCTGCCTCGGCCTCCTAAATGCTAGGATTAAAGGTATGTGCCACCACACTCTTCTCTTTTTAAAGGTTTTATAAAATTATTTTTAATCATGTGTATGTGTATATATCTTTATATGGGCGTGTGGACGTGAGTGTGGGTGCCTGCAGAGGCCAGGGACATTGATTTCCTGGAAGCTTACAGTTACCGGTGGTTACCCATACTACCTGATATGGTGCTGGGAACTGAACTTGGGTTTTTCAGAAGGGCAGAAAGTGCTCTTAACCTTTCAGTCATCTGTCAGCGCTGTAGTTTTCTCTATTCTCACATATCCAAGACTTCAAACCAGTGAATGACAGTCAAGTGCTTTCAGACTGGGACTTCCCATGTCAATCAAGGCAATCAAGACAATCACCCATAAGACATGCCCACAGACAATCACTCATCCACACTTGCTTCGTGATTCTAGCTTGTATCAAGTTAACTAACCGTCAACAGAAGCTGTTTAACAAGATTTATTTTCTCTCTTTGTTCCTGATTAAAAGATATTTACAAAAGAATACTGTGTGCTAGGAAGCCCAAATCATGTGGCCTAGAGGTGAAGGAGTGAAAAAGAGCCAAAAACCACAGTTTTGAGCAGGGCAACTGTTCCACAGTGGCTGGAAGACAGTAGCTGGGTCAAAAGGGCTCTGGCCCCATGAATAACTTGACCACATCAAAATGACTTGCTTTATTATTTATAGTTTTTTGTCTATTTGGGGATGTATGAATCCCTTTGAATGCATATTTTCAAATTTTTGTGTATTAAAAATTCTTCTCTATAAAATATTTCATCTTTCTGCTTATTCTCATCTTCCAATTAGGTTTTGTTTTAGTTTTATTTATACTTGTAGAAATCTTTCTCTTGGATGATACAATTT
>NC_045030.1:56652427-56655592 GCF_008632895.1 Mastomys coucha | reverse complement strand
ACTGTTTTGGGAGCGCCGTTCCTGCTCTTCAAAGAAAGCAGTGAACTGGTTGATAGGCGAGGGCTGTACGTCCTGCAGAGTCTCATTCAGGAAAGGATTGGTGGCCCTCCAGGGATGATACAATTTTTAAGATTTATTTATTTATTTTATGTGTAGGAGTATTGTGCCTACCTGTGTGCCTGGTTTCCATGGAGGCAAAAAAAAAAAAAAAAAAAAAAAAAAAAGGAAGCCAGATTCCCTAGAACTGGAGTTACAGATGGGAGCCACCACTGGGTGCTGGGAACTGAAACTGAGTCCCCCGCAAGAGCAGCCAGTGCTCTTAACTGCTGCTCTATCTCTCTACCCCTAATTTTGTGTTTTCTATCATTCAGAAGTGGGTTTTGTTGTATGGTCACCTCTTTTGGAGCTGTTCCATGTTTCTGCCATGGATATCATGTTTCTGCCATGGATAGATATCGTGCTTAGAAAGGTCTCCCCTAAGACTGGGAATGTAGCTAAATTGGTGAAGAGCAGGCCTAGCATGCTTGAAGTCCTGGGTTTGATCCCCAGCACTACATAGGGATAGTACTACACACCTGGAACCCTAGCACTTGGAAGGTAGTCAAGAGGAGCAGAAACTCAGGGCCATCTTCTACTAAGTAAGACACGAGATCCTATCTGAAAATAAAAACAAAAAGTTTTACCTAACCCTGAATGACAAAAATTGATCACCAGTAATGTTTTTTGTAACTATCGTGAGTTGATCTTACTTTGTCATTTTGAAACTTTCAGGACTTCTATCAGGTCCTGTACCAATGGAAAGGAGAGGCCCTGGGGAGAGGATTGCTACTTGGAGCCCTGTTCTCACAAGGCGGATGCATAGAGACATGAAGGCTGGCTGCTTCTCTAGAGCACAGAGCTGGAGGAGGCTCAGCTCCCCTAATGTTACAGCCTACACAGGCCGACTGTGAGAATTCACATTGGTATACGTGAAGTTTTTGGAAGAGTAGGCAGTCAATAAACTAGACAGGAGTTATAAAATTATCGCTACATATTCTTCAGGAACACTATTTTATTTGTCTGTTTGTTTATTCTGTGGATCTGTGTGGTAAGTGTCGAGATAAGGGGAAAAAAATGCTGGCGTTGATTCTCTCCATCCTTCCAGGGATGCAGCACAGGTGGGCTGGCTTAGTGGTAAGACAAGTCATGTTTCCAACCCCACAAATATTCTTCTTTCTCTTTCTTCTTTCCTTTTTCTTCCTCTCTCTTTCTCTCTCTCTTTCTTTCTTTCCTTCCTTTCCTTGTTTCTTCTTTTCTTTTTGTTATTCAAGACAGGATTTCTTCTGGGCGGTGTTGGCACACGCCTTTAATTCCAGCACTTGGGAGGCAGAAGCAGGCAGATTTCTGAGTTCGAGGCCAGCCTGGTCTACAGAGAGAGTTCCAGGACAGCCAGGGCTAAACAGAGAAACCCTGTCTCGAAAAAAAACAAAAAACAAACAAACAAACAAACAAACAAAAGACAGGATCTCTCTGTGTAACTCTGGTCATCTTGGAACTTGCTCTGTAGCCCAGGCAGGCCTTGAACTAACAGAGATGCGCCTGCCTCTGCCTCCAGAGTGCTGGGATTAAAGGAGTGCACCACAACCACCGGGCATAAGTATAATTTTGGATGACTGTATTTTATTTAGACTATTTATTTTATTTGGCTTTCTTTTTAAGTATACTACTAAAACTTTTGTTGTTTGATTTCCAAAACAGTGTATCCACACACTGTGCTCCTTCTATATTGGATCGAGTTCTTCTTTCCCTCTCTCTGTACCCAAGAACTATGAACAGAGAGGAAACCTAGAGGAGGGGGCTGTCTTGGAGCAGGAAGGGTATGGGGAACAGACCAAGATGAATGAGGAGGCAGCAAGTGGTATATTTACACTCCGGAGGCAGGGGCAGGCGAATCCCTCTGAGTTTGAGGCCAGCCTGGTCTACAGAGTGAGTTCTAGGACACCCAGGGCTGTTACACAGAAAAACCCTATCTTGAAGACCAAAACCCAAAAACTAAAAACCAAACCAAACCAAACATAAACAACCAACTAAGCAAACTTTCCTAGTACTACATGAAAGACAGAAAGACTTGATGGTTGTAGCTTATCTCTAGTTTGTACTTTTCTAATTTTAAAAGTTCTTTTATTTATCCAGATTCCGTGTATAAAGATGCACAACTTGTTTTTTTGGACACAGAGTCTCTTTATACAGCCCAAGGTGGACTCACACTCAACATGGCCAGCTCAAAAATTCAAACTACTTAAAATCAGGGAAAATGCTATGCGGAACAAAAAAATGATAATAGCTGTTTTCGAGTCTGAGCAGATGGACGGCCAGGAGCAACTGGCTTTAGGGCAGAAGCCACCCGGCAGAAGCAGGTGACAGGAACACACACGTCACAATTCCCAGAGCTCTGACTCATCGGGGGCTCTGTTTTTCCGAATGCAGGTAAAATGGTTAAGATGTCACGTAGGATTCAGTTATGAAACTACTATATTGAAAACAACAATGTTCTATCTATTAACTGGGTGGGAGAAGTGCCCATTTAATAGTGAGTGTATGGAGGTCAGAAAACAACTAGCAGGTGTTTTTGCCTTACAACATGTGGGGCCTCGTGACAGAACCCAGGGCCTTGTGCACTATAGGCCTGCACGCTACCAGCCAAGCTTCACACAAGCCCGCCTTCTCTCTGTGGGTTCTGGGAACTAAATTTAAGGAAGCAGTTTCCTGACTGAGCTACTCCCCAAGTACTCCCCAGTGCTTTTGAGGATCAGGATTTCAAGGCCACACTCACGTATGTAAAGCCTTTGAGACAATTCTAGGCTACACTAGGCCCTAAAAAAACCAGAATGCCAAAAAACCCACCTAAATCTTGCTCCATGATCCCTAGTTTTTGTCTCAACAAGCACAAAACTTTACTTTTTCAACACTAGAGAGCACAGCAGGTATTCCTAGATGTTTCTCACACCAAAGTCTCCAAGTCTTTCAGCCTTATCAAAACCTGGAAAAGTTTAATGTATTCTGAGGGAGATGACTCAGAAGGGAGCTTCAAAAATCCATATGAGAATTACAAGGAGGATTTATCAGAACAAGAAGAGTCCTTTTTATTTTATTTATTTATTCATTCATTGTTTGGTGTGTGGTGTG
>NC_045030.1:56642793-56651687 GCF_008632895.1 Mastomys coucha | reverse complement strand
GGGCACCAGATCCCATTACAGATGGTTGTGAGCCACCATATGGTTGCTGGGATTTGAACTCAGGACCTTCAAAAGAGCAGTCATCAGTGCTGAGCCATCTCTCCAGCCCCCTGGAGCTTCCTTTTCATTCCTCTTTGTTGTCAAAACCAATCTGGGAAGTCAACACCTTCTCAGACAACCTGTGGTTTTGTTTGTTTTTTAACTTAACCCTTGCTATGCCAAAAGCCTTCCTTCTGCTTCCCTCTGTCTGGCCGTCTCTTCCTCCCAGTCTCCTTAACATGGCTTCCTCCTGAAGACTTAAATCCTAATTCTAGCTGTTTCTTCCTTTTAATGGCACCCCTTTTCTTTGATGACAGGGTCTTACTTTGTAGTTTTGTCTGGTCCAAAACTCACTGTGTAGACCGAGCGGGCCTCCAAATCACAGCTCTACCTGTCTCGGCTTCTAGAATGCTTGGATTAATAAGGCATGTGTCACCATGAATATTTGACCTTAAGTCTATCAAAGGCAAGAAGTGAATACCCTTTCAAGCCCCAAGTTCAACTAGTGCCAAGTTCAAGGAAGGCCTCAAACTATCTATTGAATTTGGTAGCTCTTTTGCTTATGTGGCCTTCGACAAGTCCTTTCTCTGAAGGCTTAGTGACTCCACACTTAAGAAATGGAGATAGAGCTAACTGAAGAGAACATTTATTCCCAGCCAAAGACTACCTGAGTAGCCAAATGAGCTTTCAACATGCTTATAGAAAGGTGACTTTAGAAATGCTAAGGTTTAGAATGACCTAGAAAACTTGAAAAAAAAAACCCAGGTAACTAGAGGTGTAGTCCAGTGGTAAAGTGAATTCAGTATGCATAAGGACCTGGCTCCATCCCCAGCAAATGAAAGAAAGAGAAGGCAAAAGAAAAAGAAGGAAGGGAATGGGCAAGGAGGAGGAAGAGAAAAGAGAAGAAAGACAAGAAAAGAAGGAAGGCAGGGCGGGAGGAAGACCAGCAAGCATGGTTCACACACTGGTACCAGCGTTAGAAAGATAGCAGTTTGAATTGTGTACCAGATGTCACCTTGTTTATGCTGAGACTCAGTGGCTTCATCTAGAAGATTTGTCACTATGCGCAGGGTCAAAGTGGACACTGGCTGAAACAATATACCCAAAGCACCTGCCGGCAGGAATGCTCAGGAAAAACAAAGATGCTGCTGCTCATATGGTGAGGAGTGGGAACGGATGGAAACTAGAAGTTGAAGAAGATGGGGAGGACAAGGAGGAAACCATGTTCTTTTGACTAGACCTTTCTGTGTGGTCCTGACTTGCTTGGTTTTGTCCTAATAGGAATTAAAATTACAGTATGGGAAATGAGGACAAAAATGGGAATATAAACTCCAACCGAGCAAACTGCTTCAAATAACACAGTGCTATTCAAATTGAGGAAGAAGAAAATAACTAAGTGGTTAAAGAAAACACAAAGTTTTGATTGGGTACCAAAAGATTTAGGATTAAAAGATCTGTACCTGCATAAACCGTCTAGCCCGTTTGTCACCAGTAATGTGTAATTTCATGATACTAAGGTAAAGTAAATGAGGGAAGAGAGAACCATAGCTCTCGCTGTTGAAGAAACAAATTGAAAATAAGGAAAGAGGAGCTGCCAAGATTCTCAGGGGTAAAGAGCTAGCCGTGTAACCCTGACAACCTGAGTTCAATCCTCCATCCCCACATAACAGTGGGGGAGGATCAGCTCCACAGTGGTCCTCTGACTTCCACACACATGCTGTGGCACAGATGTACCCTCCACACATCATACACACAAATCAAAATTGTTACAAGTAAAATACACTTTTCAGAAAAGAAGGGAGACTAGAATGAAACCTGTATGTAGTGTGGAGATGCATTTACTTTCACCTGTATATAGACAGACACAGAAACAGATTTTTGACATATGACAGAAAGGATTAGTATGCCTGCTTGATTTACCTGGCACTGTCCTCTGAGAGACCCTACAACCAATGACATCCCAACAGCAATGAGCATCCCCAGTGACCAGATCTTCAATTCTAATTCCATTTCCTATTAGAGGAACCAGGGCTCATCAGAAAAATCCCTGAGTCGAGACAGGGAAAGGGCAATACAGGTGAGTCTGTAACGTCTTGGGCTCCAAAAAGAGTGAGGCGGGTAACAAGAGAGCACAAGGGCTGGTGGGAAAATGGAGAGCAGTAAGTTCCAGGGAGTGCTAGGGAGATGGCTCCATAGAGAAAGAAGAAATGTGAAGACCAGAGTTAGAATCCCTAGATCCTACACTTTAAAAAGAAAGAAAGAAAAACTGGTACCACCCGGGCCCAAATATAATTCCAACACTCACCCTGGAGGTGAGACGGGTTCAAGGGCAAGTTGGGTAGAGCTAAATCATCAGCAAGCTCCAGATTCAGTAAGAAACTCGAATAAATAAAATGAAGATTGAGGAGAACATCAAATGACAACTTCTGTCCTCCACATGCACACACACACACACACACACACACACACACACACACATTACATACACACACACACATTACATACACTATGTATAAATGCAAAGTAAAAGTTCTAGACAAAGGAAGCCATGTGTGTTACAACCAAATCTTTGAATAGGGGGATGGCCAGAGCCGGGGTGTCAGGAAAGGAAGTGCTGCTGAAAAGCTACCAAGTTTGAAAGTCACTTCAGTCATGAATCAGAACCAGGAAGCCCATTACAAAGTGCATTCATACATTATAAAGCAAAAATGTGAAATTTGATTTGACAGTTTATCAGAAACACTTGAGGTTACAAATCATCATAAAAAAATTTAAAAGCACTGCTCTTTCAAGTGGCTGGGAGTGTCTATAAAATTCACATTTACAAATGGCAAAGAGCACCCATAGTCCTTCGTACTAGAAAGTTACTTTGTCTGAAGCTGCCCACAAGATTGTAAAATAGGCCAGAAGAAAAATGAGAAGAGCACATTGGTAAGGAGGGTTATAAGTCTTTGAAAATACTGGCTAATGTCACAGGAAGTCAAATGGCATGCTTAAAGTTCAGCCGGGACCTCCAAAAGCCATGTGTGATGTCCAAGTAATTTCTGATTATTACCTGCAATCAGCTTAATGCATTTCCTCTATTGTTAGTATATCCATTTCTACAGAAAATTTGACTTAAATGACCCTGCAGTACTCAGGAAGATTCTGGAATAAAATTGCCTCTGTTTAAATTCCTTATCTGATATTTACTAGCTGCCTGATCTGGAAAACTCCTTAACCCTCTCTGGACCCACACTGCAGTATCTGTAAAGTTGGGATGAAGGAAAAAAGCAAACATTCTTATCAGACATATAAAAAATGTTAGCTATTCTCAGGAACCAACAATTAGGGTTTCTTTCACTCTCAACCCCCCAAAAATGTTTTCCCTCTGTACCAGTGGGTTCTGAATATTTGGATTCAAGTAGACTCAGATTGTAAATTTTTGAAAAACAAAATCAGATCCATGTTGAACAGGATTTTGTGTCTCATTTCCTCAATGATGCAGTCTAACAATTATTCACATAACTTTCATATAGTGCTATACATCACTGGTAATATAAACATGCTTTAAAGTATATAGGAGGTGGTGTCAATGAACATCTGTACACATACTGGCAAGGTTAACTTCAGCTTGCCCTGTCTTGAAGAAATGCCCCCAGAGCCTCCCCTGAACAGTCAGTCTTGTGAGTTGTCCCAAGGCCGGGACACCTACCTCCCTAGCTTGTGGAGGCTGCCTCCCCAATAAGGGTACAGCCTCAGGTCATAAAATCATTAGGCTGGAGTCTAGAACTGACCTCCCATAACAGAGCAATCCACTGTTTGAGCAATCCTGTGGACCAGGGATCTGGGGATCTGACACCATGCTGATTTCCATGGTCTAAGTAAAAAACAAAAACCAACCCCGCAGAACTCTCTATACACACTTGGACTTTTTTCTTTTCAGCCAAAACTATGCCAGAATGATGGACCCAAGCTAGCCTTTGTAAGTGTTGCCACATTAAGATGGCTTGGCTCTGATAATGCTGAGAACTATGGGGAAAATAACTGAAGTAATTAATGTTTACAGAGGTCAGGGCAGGGTCCACCAAGGCGACCTATGAAGCAGCCATTCTGCTGAGTGGTCAGGAGGAATGTTAGGGAGAAGGGGAAGGGGAGGCCAGGATGCTGAGACAGGTTTGAGGACTGGTACTGGTAGAAAGGTGCTATGGTGGCGGCAAAGGAGTAATGAGAGGTAAAGGAGGGAAGTAGGGGTGAACTTACATGTGGGTTTGTAGGCCACAGAGCAGTTTGTTTTCTGAGGTATTAAGGAAGTGATATGATTTATACTTTGAAAAGACCATCTTCCTCCCAAAAGTAAAATAAATGAATAACAATTTGAAAAATAGCGAAAATAAACAAAAATGGGACTGGGAAGCTGGCTCAGTAGTCAAGGATATTTGCCACCAAGCCTCACAACCTGGGTTCCATTCTAGAATCCTCATGGTAGAAGAGAACCAAGAGTCACAGGCTATCCTCTGATCCCTATATGAATAGGGTACACATACATGCTTTTAATGTGAAATAAATCAGAAATGACTTCAAGCGCAGAGTGAAGAGTTAATGGGCTGAAAAGAGGAGATAGAGGTCAGCTGGGAGGCATCTATGGCAGTCCCAGTGCTTGAACCAAGTTGGGGGCCAGCTCAGAGATCCCAAAGCCTGCTTGGAAATGACCAGGTTGTCATAATGAGGAATATTTTCTCCATCACTAAAGGACTTGGCTTTGTTTTATAAAACTGAGTCCCACAAAGGATTCCAGCAGAAGAGAAACTCACTTTTCACTTTAACTAAAGCATATAATTTTTTGCCTTTTGTTTTAGTTATCTTTGAAATGGTTCCTTGCTACATTGCACAGGCTGCCTTTGAATTTCTGGGGTCATGATCCTCCTGCCCTGAAATAAACAGTAATCACCATCACTTCTAGCTCCAACTAAAGGATTTTTTTGTTTGTTTCCTTGGTTTCTTGAGATAGGGTTTCACATAGACCTGCTTGGTCTGGAACTCCTTATGTAGCTGAGGATAACTTTTGAATTTCTGGTCCTTCTGTCTCCACCTTTCCTGTGCTGGGATTCATTACAAGAGCATATTGTTTTTTTCAGACATCTTCAGGAGTGTTTCGCCTGCATATATGCCTGCATGCTGCGTACATGCCTGGTGAGCAGAGGCCAGAAATTGGCAGGTTTCCCTGAAACTAGAAATACGGCTGTTTGTGAAGCACCATGTTGATGATAAGAACTGAACCCCAGCCCTCAGCGAGGGTAACATGCTCTTAACTGCTGAGCCATCATTCCAGCCCTGTATTTTTTTTTTAAGATTTATTTATTTTGGAATGTGCTAGTTCTTTTTTTTTTAAATATTTATTTTATTTATTTAATGTATATGAGTACACTGTTGCTCTCTTCAGAGACACGAGAAGAGGGTGTCAGATCCTGTTACAGATGGCTGTGAGCCACCATGTGGTTGCTGGGAATTGAACTCAGGACCTCTGGAAGAGCAGTCAGTGCTCTTAACCCCTGAGCCATCTCTCCAGCCCTGGAATGTGCTAGTTCTCTTATGCTGGACTTTACAAAAAAAAGAGAGAGACCTACGAGGGAGGCTGGGCCAAGGTGGAAGCAGATTAGGACATAGACTACTACAACAGTCCAGACAAGAAATCATGGCCAGCTTTCCACAGCAGACTTGCCTGACTTGGCCACAGAACACACGAGATGGCCTTCCCTCTGTCAAATGTGCTGTGAATGAAAATATTGTGGACAAAGCACTTGACATGGGATCTGACGACAGGAAAGAGTAGTTAGCCACCATTGCCACTATCACTCCTGAAGCCCAAGAGCTTCAGAAGACTCTTAGAAGTCCTTGTGCCCTTAAAAATGCAAATAAAAGCGGGGCGGTGGTGGCGCACGCCTTTAATCCCAGCACTTGGGAGGCAGAGGCAGATGGATTTCTGAGTTCGAGGCCAGCCTGGTCTACAGAGTGAGTTCCAGGACAGCCAGGGCTACACAGAGAAACCCTGTCTCGAAAAACCAAAAAACCCAAAACAAAAACAACAACAAAAAAATGCAAATGAAATCTCCTTGCTTCTAGCTTAAAATCTCCTCATTTCTAGGCCCTCAAGGGCCTTCCCACTGTGGAATGCAGAAAATACATACTTCTTGCCATAGTCTTCAAGGTCATTTATGGTGCTCCTCTGGCCTTTTCTAGTCTTAGGTCCCACCAGTCTTCCCCCAAGCAGCTCCAATGGCTTGTCCCTATCTCAGCTTCTACTTTCTCTCCCACAGATTTTTTCTGTGGTGGCTTTATAGCACTTCAGCTCAGTCATCCCCTTCCCGAATCCCCTAAGAACAAGGTCTGTCTCTCATGGCTCCTTCACAGCACAGGTCATCTTTGAACTGGAATAGCTCCGTGGTAGAGAACTTGGCTAGCATGTGGAAGACCTTGGGTTCAGTCTGATTTTGAACTGTGGTATTGGCAGTAGGTACATACCTCTAATATCAGTCTGGCCAGAAAAATCACTGTTTCAAAAGTTAGACACAATATATAAATGAAATAAAAATGTCTGTTTCTCTCTCCAATTAGAATGAATCTACCTTGTGTTCCCCAAGACATGGGAAAGAGAAAACTGTTTCTAGAATCTCAAATGCAGAGAAGGACACCAATTGGAACTGAAGGTAACACAGGTAACACCTATAAATCTTCTACATAGACAATTAAACAGGGACCTACCAAGCATCTGTAAAGGAAAACTGCAAACGCTTCTTTGTATCAAACCACCAGCACTTTCTTGGGCAGCAATATTCCTGAAATAAGTGCTTAGATGTTTCTGTTAAAACACATTGTCTCCGGGGCTGGAGCTATAGCTCAGTGGTTAAGAGCACTGACTGCTCTTCTGAAGGTCCTGAGTTCAAATCCCAGCAACCACTTGGTGGCTCACAACCATCCATAATGAGATCTGATGCCCTCTTCTGGTGTGTACTTACATATAATCAATCAATCAATCTCTGGGCCGGAGCAAGCAGAGGTTCTGAGTTCAATTCCCAACAACCACGTGAAGGCTCACAACCATCTCTACGGCATACAGTGTATGCACATACAGACAATAAAAATAAGTAAATCAACACACACACACACACACACACACACACACACACACACACACACACACACACTGTCTCCTCACTTAGACGCAACTAAGGTAACTAAAAGCAATATAAAAGCCTGGCATTTCTGTCTGCATTTTGTGGGGCTGAAAGGACAGAAGTAAGTCATCCTTAACCTTTGGTCGAGTTACCTAGGAATCATGAGACAGCGGAATCCTGTAGGACAGGTGGGAGTAATTATCCATGACGGCATACCCTGCAGCAGAGCGATAGCTGCAGAAACCAAGATAACGCCCTCAAGGGAGAAACGATGACAGGGATAAGGGTTTCTTGGGCTCCTCTTGCAAAACCAAACCTGAGACAGCTATCTCTCTCAACACTGCAACATTCAATCAATCTTTTCTTTTCTCTTTTTTTAAAAGATTTATTTATGTTATGTCCCTCTTCAGACACACCAGAAGAGGGCATTGGATCCCATTACAGGTGGTTGTGAGCCACCATGTGGTTACTGAGTGTTGTGAGCCACCACGTGGTTGCTGGGAACTGAACTCAGAGCCACCACGTGGTTGCTGGGAACTGAACTCAGAGCCACCATGTGGTTGCTGGGAACTGAACTCAGGATCTCTGGAAGAGCAGTCAGTGCTCTTGAACGCTGAGCCATCTCTCCAGCCCCTAAATAAATCTTTTCACAATGACTTATTTTTTTAGTGCATATTGGAGATGGGTGGCTTCTGCTCCCTTACCCCCCAAAAACCTCCTAAAATGGATACATGCTTTCCTATCTCTCTAAACACCTTAACACAATTTTGTTTTCTTTGTCAGCATCCATTTTGCAGGACTGTCATGAAGATGAAGCTCTGGAGGACTGAGGTAGGATAGTTGTAGCCATTTGCTCCTACACTGAACGGCCACAGGAAAGCACAGCTCTCTTTCAGATTTTACTCCTCCTGTATCCTGGACTGCAACCCTGAAAATGACTGCTACCTCTCAGTGACTCCCTTTCCCTGCCCTACATATGGACTATATTTGATCTGTGCAAAGTTGGTTTTTAAAAATGAGATCAAGCCGGGCAGTGGCGGCGCACGCCTTTCATCTCAGCACTTGGGAGGCAGAAGCAGGCGGATTTCTGAGGCCAGCCTGGTCTACAGAGTGAGTTCCAGGACAGCCAGGGCTATGCAGAAAAACCCTGTCTCGAAAAACAAACAAACAAAAAAAATTGACATCAGGGAGTTGGCAATGTAGCTCAGGAAGCAGGCTGTCTAAGATGCACAAAGCCCTCAGTACAATCTCTAACACTATAAACTGGGTTCAATTCCAAAATTTGGGAGATGGAGGCAGGAGGACCAAAAAGCACAAGGTCACTCAGCAACAGGATTCAGTTCAAGGCCAGCTTAGGCCTATCGAGTCTAAGTCTCACTCAACAAAATTATCAGCATTACATATGCTCAAATTAGGCTAAATAAATGCAGACGCTTTCTTCCCCAGCTGTTAGCTATACTCTGGTTGGGTTAGGCAACCAGCTAAAACATTATACTAAAACCAGAAAGTCCTCTATGATAAACTGTAGTAAGGGCTGGCGATTTGGCTCAGTGGGTAAGAGCACTGACTGCTCTTCCGAAGGTCATGAGTTCAAATCCCAGCAACCACATGGTGGCTCTCAACCACCTGTCATGAGATCTGACGCCCTCTTCTGGTGCGTCTGAAGACAGCTACAGTATATGTATGTATACTAATAAATAA
>NC_045030.1:56630956-56642172 GCF_008632895.1 Mastomys coucha | reverse complement strand
AGAAGTGTCATGAGTTTGAAGCCAGTCTGCATTAAGAGAGTCCTGCCAGGGCTGGAGAGATGGCTCAGTGGTTAAGAGCATGGACTGCTCTTCTAGAGTTCCTGAGTTCAAATCCCAGCAACCACATGGTGGCTCACAACCATCTGTAATGAGATCTGACGCCCTCTTCTGGTCTGTCTCAAGACACTGTAGTGTACTTATATAATAAACAAATTTTTAAAAAAATTTAACAAAAAGAGAGCCCTGCCTTAGTATAGACAGACAAAAACATAAATCAAAAGTGTTTTGCCTGCTGGAAATGGTAGCACACCCTTTTTAATTCGAGCACTAGGGAAGCAGAGGCAGATGGCTGTCAGTGAGTTCGAGGCCAGCATGGTTTATATAGTGTAGAGGACAGATGGAACTGTGTAATAGACAGACCTTTGTCACAAAGTGGTTTGCCTCCTATGGAACGTATATTCTAGCAGGGGGGTAGGCAAATAGTAAAAAAATGAACACAAATATAAACTATGTGGCATGCTATTCATTTAATCACTTCAAACTGCCAATAGCCAAATAGAGAATTGCTTTACCTACAAAAATGGTCATCTCACACTGCTCAACCCAACAGAGGTGATGGTTCGATGGAATGAAAGGAGTAAGAGGGCTCTGCAGTGGGAGCGGAACAAAATGTTAACTAGAGGATCCAGGTGGACCTCAGTGGGTGACATTTTATGGGAGGAGAGGACTCAGGAGTTACTCAACACTGTGTTCACATGTAATACCACCAGGCTATGCACAAGAAATGAGAAAATATGCGGGTGCCCCTAGGGATGGCAGGAAACCTTTGCCTACTGACCCATCTCACTAGTTCTTTGACTGCAGCCACGTCTTACTTGCTGTCATTTAGAGCTCCCTACACTTCACTGCTGGAAGTAAGAACACAGTCTGAAAGGAATAAAAATGTGTACTGCGCTACAAGGTTGCTAGTCCACGCCTCATGATAACAAGAAGGCAAACAGGACTTTTGGTTCCAAATATTTCTTACTCCCAAAAGACAAAACATGTTTTACTGTTACTGTTCTTTTGGCCAATAATGCTTTATCCACACCAAAAGGGTAACAGGACATATCTGAAAACAAACTATAGGTCAGATTATAGTCTGAACAACTTCACAGAAGACCAAGAGAAAACCATGTTCTTTTTACTGGAAGAAAGTAGAGTAAATGGTGTTGAGTGTCTGAAATTTCCTATTTCAAGTAGGTAGGAGCTCTCCTAACTCCACCGAACCATTCTACCAGGTAACAACTACTTGCAATACTTGCTGAGGATTACAATTAAATTAGCTACTAAAACTTAAGCACAAGAGAACCCATGGAAAATTGTACTAAATTAATCTGTACAGAAATGATAGACATGGAGACTTCCTTTAAAGAGACAGTCCTTAGTTTTTAAGGACTTTTACACAAAAGAACTCAAAAAGTGGCAAATTTTTAGAATTTATTTCCTTGCATTTAAAAGGAACTGTTGACAATGATTTACTGAAAGTGGGAAAATACAGGCAACACTGCTAAAACATGTTTATTCCACTGAGTGGTTCACACTGCTCTAAATTAACAATATCAATCACATCTTTCTCTCCTGAATATATAAAAATTAAAATACCAATTAAAAAACTAATATAGCTTCTCTTTAAATCCTTCTTACAGATACAATCTCAGTATTATTTAACAGCGGTAATGTAAGAGATTTGTTTTTCTCACAAGGTAAGCGACAATCTACCAGACGGAACTGATAGGCTGCCTATAGGCTCATAGTGCAAACCAAAAGTTCGGGGACGTAGCAACTGAAATTTCTAAAAATAAAAATAATAAAATTCATAGAAGGTTCATGCAAGAAGCTTTACTAGGCAAATGGCCACAGGACTAGAAGACCTGCTAATTTTCCTGGCAACACCAACAGGACTCCTCGTGATTGCAGATTCAACTGGCACTCATCTTAGGCTTTGTATTTGGCTTTTCCAGTTTCGCTAATGACACAGACATGCTATAAAATAAAAGATATTCACATTAGAAAAACAGATTCTGAAGAGGCAATAACAGCATTAAAGAGTCCTTCTACGCTATCTGGTTTCCTACCAAACAAGGTATTTTGGTTTGGTAGGAACCCAAACAAGGTATTTTGGACCAGCAACTTGAAGAGGTCATATTTTTAAAACAAAGCAGAATTATAGTCCATTAGTTTGCTTTTACTTTGTCTTAGTACGAAACTTTGAGAAACAAAGCTGGAATGAAAATAAGGGCCCTGGGAAGTGAAATAAAACCCACGCTTTAGATAATACTGCCCACGGAGTCTTTCTAACAGCTCCTGGACCATGCTCATAAATTCACCCAGGAGACTCCTGCCTCCAGAGTGGGAGGCAGGTATCTGAAGCAGAGTCAATTACAAAATTTAAACCGAATCGTTTATTTCTTACTTATGACTATATATTTATCATGTGAAATAACAGTAAGACAGTTATTACATATTAAAGCTGTTCAACTACTTCTGCCAGCAAGAAGTGTCACCCTAGCCTGGCCAAGTTCCAGTTCTAAGGACGTCTGTACTTGACTACATCTTTATGTGGCTTATGGGAACCATCAGTCTGGTCAAATTATGAGGTGCTGGAAGGAGAAAACAATTCTTCCCTTTCCTAAATTTTTATGTGGGTTTTTGAAAAATGAAAGTGAGGGAAAAAAAAGCATTACTTACATTCAAATCCCTGAAGTACTCATTATAGTCAAGGGCATATCCAACAACAAACTTGTCTGGAATTTCAAATCCAACAACTGTAAATAAATAATCACAGTTTAGTCTTTAGAGAAAATAATACTTTCAAACCTAATACTTGCAAATGTCCCTTCCTTACAAATGTTCTCTAAGGTAACTCTAAGCCATTTCATAGTTAACTTTTTCAGTTATAAGATGGATAAATGGTTGGCCAAAGGGCATCTACTTACAGTCTGGCCTGTATCCAACACTTCGAGAGGTCCTTTTCACCAGCAAGCTGTTAATTACAAAAAAAAAAAAAAAAATACATGTGGCCTATGGAAAGACTACAGAGCATTGCAAAGCAAACATCAGTGATCTTAAGTAGTATCATCTGCCTTTAGAATAAGGTCAGCTTTGCATACCCACAGAAGACCGAGAGAGAGAAGAACTGAATCACACAGAGTTCACATGAAGGTCAAGGCCTGACTGATCAGCACCTGGAACCTGGTGAGATGCTCTGAGAGCAGAATCCTAACTACCCACACACCTATTGAAAGGCAGCTCCAGAGGAGGGTGAAGGGGTGAGGAGTGCCAGGAAGCAAAGATGAAAAGATAAGATAGCTAGATCCAGAATCCTTGAAATCCAGCCCCCGCGCTTGTAAAGGGGGCTAGAGATGCTCTTTCATCAAGACTTGCAATAACTGCTTCACGAATGGGGATTTTTTGCTGTGGATACTGAACCCAGAGCCTTGATCACATTAAGAATGTACTTGACCACTGAGTTACTCACTCCATTTTTTAGTTAATTACATTTTCAACTATTTGACTCTTGCTAAAAATGAAAGTTTTAAGCAGTTTTATTCTTTAATTTATGCTTTTATTATTTATAGAAATCATGAATTTATAAATGTAGTTTGATTACATAATTATATAAAACTATAAAGTTAAATGGTAATTATCGGCAGAGGCAGGCGGATTTCTGAGTTCGAGGCCAGCCTGGTCTACAGAGTGAGTTCCAGGACAGTCAGGGCTACACAGAGAAACCCTGTCTCAAAAAAAAATCCAAAAAACCAAGAAAATGATAATTATCTAATGCCTGTTATATATGCATACAACCAGAGTTGAAACCCTAATATCACCCAAAACAGTTAATGCCTTTCAAAATTTTTATTTTCACAGAAGTCACAAAAGAAAAAAAAAATCACACACAAAGGTCTCTAAGTGTCATATTTCAGCAGATTATCAGAACCTGAACATGGGTATTGGTGAACTAAGTGACCTTGTACAGACTTTATCAATTTTCATCACAGAGACTACTCTAATCACTATCACAATCAAGTTACTTTAATTCTTTCAATCCCCGGTAACTCCTAACCCATTCTCATCTGTGTAATTTTGTCATTTCAAACTGGGTTATATCAGTAGAATCATATAGTCTTATTGCTTTGCCTTTGGTATCCTACTATAATAGCCTTGAAAAAATTAAAAACATCTTGGGCATATCAAAACAGGGGGACACGTAAGCATTTTAAAGAGAAAGAAGAAAACAGCTGCTTTCTGTACTCCTGAAGTATACTGTCCAGCTCCAGTAATACTCATCTCAACTGCTGCCTAGTGATGCTTGTTCCTATTTATTGCTGATTTGATGGCATAAATGTGCTTCAGTTTTGTTCAAATTTTGTTCTTCTTAATTCTGTATTCAGATTTGAGTATGGAGATTTAAGACATAGTTCTGCCGGGAAGTGGTGGTGCATGCCTTTAATCCCAGCACTTGGGAGGCAGAGGCAGGTGGATTTCTGAGTTCGAGGCCAGCCTGGTCTACAGAGTGAGTTCCAGGACAGCCAAGGCTACAAAGAGAAACCCTGTCTCGGAAAAAAAAAAAAAAGAAAGAAAGAAAGAAAGAAAGACATAATTCAGCCTGCTGGTCTCAAATTCAGTGTGATCCTCCTGCCTTCTCTTTTCAAAAGCTGAGACCGCAGGGTGAACCACCATACCTGACTATAAACCAATACAGATTTTTATATCAACATATATGTTTACTTCTCAGGGATAAGTACCCAGTACAACTTCTGGGGTCTTCTGGTAGTTCCCTGTGCAGTTTTTAAAGAAACTGTTTTCTAGAGTGGCCACACTATCTTACATTCCTACCAAATAAGACTTTTAATTTTTAGTTTGGGGAAAGACCAAAACACACTTGTGTAGGACAACTACATCATCAAAAATTACCCAAGTGTTCTCTGAACACATCTCACCTCCAGCATGGCAAAAACTCACTGAGGTATATTGCTGAAATAAGTTTTATTAAAATTATAGACAAAGACTTTATAGATACTTTGACCTTATCAAAAGATTTTATAAAGCTAGTTTAATTGGTCAGCAGAGATAGCTCAGTGTATTAGACTATTGCTGTCAAGACTGCCAACCTGTGTTCCACCCCCACCCAGGACCAACAAGACAGAAAGAATCTTAGGCTGTCCTCTGACCAACACAAGTGCAAGTGACACATGCCTATATTCCTGCCACAATAAATAAGTGTAATTTTTTTTAAAAAATTAAGAACCAATTAATCATTCAGGAAAAGATAAAAATAAAAGACCTGACCTTTCCTCTACACAAAAAGCACAGATTAGTCAAAGATTTTAAAAGAAAAATGAAACTATAAAGTAAAAATAAAGCAAAAAGCAACAGCAACAACACAATAAAAAAGATGTTCCTTTTAACAACAAAACCCGACTTAAAATAGCAGAAGTATCAACTCGGCCAGATTTCCTGTGTTCAAATCTCCCCTCTATAGCTTATTAGCTCTGTGTCTGTGGGCAATTCCCTAGGCTTCAGTATCCCTATCTATAAGGTAGAGATAACAACTGTTGTAGAATCAAACTATAACCAAGGATAAAAACAGAAAGAACTATGAAAGCAAAAGTCAAATATCCCTATATAGTAAGATGTGAGACTTCAGAAAAAGGAAGCAAGCATGGTAAGATTCCAGTGACAACACAAACTAGGGTGCCTCATTTACCACTCACATCTAGATGATCCAGATGTTCAGGGTCTGCCACTTGTTACCACCTTTGGTATGATTCATTTCAATTTCACAAGGGGACCTTAGATCATCTGCATGCTACTCAGGACAAGTGTGATCTAAGTAACATGCTGCAATACCAATTGTTACATAATTCTATACATGTGAGAGTTCCATTTCTAAAAACTTGTGTATCAAGACAAGACATTCTATGGATTGGGGAGGTAGCTCAGTGGACAAGAGCATTTGGTGTGCAAGCACAAGCACCTGAATTTGACTCCTAATAGTCACATTAAAAAGTTGGCCATGGCTGTATGTGCTTGTGACCCCAGTGGTAGGGCTGGAGATGGATTCAAAAACCTCACCAGTAACCCTGCATGGCTAAAACTTTGAGCTTACAGCTCAGTTAGAGACTGTGTCTCAGGCAACAGAGTCAAGAGCAGTAGAGGAAGATATTCAGCCCTGCCCTGGCCTTCGCATATCTGCATGAATGCATACTCACATGAGCATAGTGCATATACAATACACATAAATAAACAACAGAAACTATACTATCAACATATGTATTTCCCTAAATGATTTAGCATAATTATATGTATTAGCCCTGTAATAGGTATTACAGTATATGGGAGAATATGCATGGGTTCTGTGTAAACACTCTTGCTATTAAAAAATTACACTTAATTAATTTGAGCGTGGGTGGGAAATATATATGTGCTGTGGTCCACGTGGAGGTCAGAGGGAGTCAGTTCTCTCCGCCTACAACATGGGTCCCAGGACTGAACTCAGGCTGTCAGGCTTGGCAGCAGATGACTTTACCCAGTGAGCCATCTCACCAGCTCTTCTGACATTCTTTATGAAGGACTTGAACATCTAGGGAGTTTAGGGAGTTTAGCAGCTGAAGTAGTTCTGGATCCAAGGCCCTAGAATTGACTATAATGGCTTATTATTAACATAATAAAATTACAAAGGATACTAGCTTGAGTTTTAAGATTACATTACTCTGTAATGATAAAACGAAAGCTGAAAGCATTTCTCCTTACAAAGAAGCAATCATTTAATGTTCTAAATAAAGAAAACATTCTACTTTAAAAGGACATACATACCTTGCAACCTTAACCATTTTGGGGCTGTACTGCTTAACCAGGGAAAGCAGAGTTTGCATTGTTTTTCCAGTGTCAATTATATCCTTTTAAAAAGAAAAGAGACATTTAATGGTAAATGGCAAATAAAACCAGCACAGTTTAAAAATCAGTCATTATTACAAACATAAAATACTAAGTCCAATATTCTAGTATTCTAAGACACAATGTCATTAATTTTTAACATACACAAAAATCTTACAATTCACAGAGATAGTGTGGAACTTGTAACTTATCTGGCTCTAAGCAAGCAGAGGGAATGTCAAGCCCCAGAACTAGATTACATAGGTGTGGCAAAGTCAAAAACAGTAAGCAGAAATGTGTATGTGCAAGCACTGTACACATATACAAATCTTTTTGTTGTATTTCACATAGGGTCTAGCTATGGAGCTCAGGCTGGTGGCCTTAAACTCAAGATCCTCTTACTTTAGACTCCTAAGAAGTAGGGTTGCAGGCATAAACTACCATGTTTAATTCTGTAAAAGGTATATTAGGTTTCTTTGTAAATTAAAGATAGGGACTCTTATATCCCAAACTCTGATACTCTAAAAAAAACATTGCTTTGTACTATCTTTTTAAAGAAAGATTTATTTATTATGTATATAATGTTCTGCCTGCATTATGCCTGCAGGACAGAAGAGGGCACTAGATCCCATTACAGATGGGTGTGAGCCATCATGTGGTTGCTGGGAATTGAACTCAGGACCTCTAGAAGGGCAGACAATGCTCTTAACCTCTGAGCCATCTCTCCAGCCTGCTTTGTACTATCTTTAAAAGCATCTAAATAAGAAGTTTTACTATATAAAATAACTTTATCAATGGTAAAACACCCGTGTAGCACCTATTATGACCCAGATTCTCCAGTACCATTAAAAAAAATATCAGAAAACTGACAAAAATCCATAAAGGAGATGGACCACGAGGAATATTAGGGCTCAAAACTTAACTCTCCTGCTGGTTTAAAAAGCTGTCATGATGTGACAGGGCTGTGTAGTAGGACTTGAGGGATAATCTTTGTAGTTGAGAGCTACCCCTGGCTAGTCAGGGAGAAAACTGTCCCTCATTTGGACAATCGCACCAGAAACTGTACAGTGCTATCATCCTACGTGAACTTTTTAAAAAAGCTACATTTATTTTATTTGTGGGGTGTGTGTGTTTATAAACCTGCCATGGTTCAAGGACAGCCTGGTTTATATAGCAAGTTCCAGGACAGCCAGAGAAAAATAGTGAGACCCTATCTTCAGAAAAAAAAGGGGGGGGGCAATAATTACTGTGTAATCTCATTCATATATGTCCTCAAAACGCAAATCTTAGAAAGTAGAGAAGGGGAAAGAAGAAATAAGAAATGATGGCTAAGGAGACTGATTTCTCTGTAGGGAGATGAAGATGTTTTGTAGTGTTACTTAAAAGAACGACCACGGGGGCTGGAGAGATGGCTCAGTGGGTAAGAGCACTGACTACTCTTCCAAAGGTCCTGAGTTCAAATCCCAGCAACCACATGGTAGCTCACAACCATGTATAATGAGATCTGACACCCTCTTCTGGGGTGTCTGAAGACAGCTACAGTGTACTTACATATAATAATAAATAAATCTTTAAAAAAAAAAAGAACGACCACAATTCTTCTGTGGGTACAGTTGTTTACCATGCAAGCCTAGTGACCTAAGTTCAGTCCCTAGATTCCATGTAAAAGGTAAAGGAGAGAAGCAACTATACAAAGTTGTCTTCTGACCTCCATGTGCATTCTGTGTCATGCTCACTCATGCATTCAATTAAAGAAAAAGCCAAGGTTGGCCCTGTGAAGGTTCTATGCCCCAGTGTAGGGGAATGCCAGGGTCAGTAAGCAGGAGGAGTGGGGAGGGAACAGGGGATTGTTTTAGTTTTAGTTTTTTTTTAGTTTTATTTTATTTTATTTTATTTTTATTTTGGAGAGGAACCTGGGAAAGGAGATATTGTAAAAAAGAAAACATCTAATTAAAAAGAAAAGAAAAAGCCAAAGGTGGTGGACAACTATAAAGAAGCAATGTTTTCTGCCACAGTACAGCAGTTGCACTTATCAATTAACAGCAATTGAAAATGCATGCACAAAATCTGCAGGGTCAGGACAGACAAATTTCCAGCATGGAGGGGGGAGGTGGACATCATGTCCTCCCCACGGTGAGGGAGCCATTCATTGACAGCTGCAGCTAGAGGAGTCAGCTTTCTTTAAGGATGTGTCTCCTGGTGTGTTGACCACTCTAGTGATGGTTACAGGAGCAGCACAAAGTATTTTGAAGGATTTTAAAAAAGAAACAAAGCTGAGTAAGTAGATAAGGGAGGAGTAGGGAGAGGGGGCAAACACAATGAAAATACAGAGGACTAAAACTAAAAAAAGAGATCTTAAAAAGAAATACAAACTGATCAATGGTGTTGCACACCTATAATTCCATCATGTGAAAAGCTGAGGCACAGACGGGATATGAGTTCAAAGCCAGCACAGGTTACACAGTAGGTTCAAAGCCAGCTTGGAGGGCAGGTATGGCACACAACTGTAATGGGTAGCATTCAGAAGGCACACATAGTGAGACCCAGGACAGATGAGGCTACACTAAGACCGGGGCTCATAGAAGGAAAACAACTCATCCTGAGCTGGATGACAGGAAAGAAAAGCAGAAAGGAAGAAAGGAGGGAGGGAGGGGAAGAGAGGAAAGGAGGGAAGGAAGACAGCAGAGATGGAATAAGAGAGAGAGGGAAGAGGAGCCATGGATGATGGTAGATACCTATAATCCCAGCACTTAACTTGAGAGGTACAGGCGGGTGGGATGGAGTTAAGAGTCTAGCCTGAGATACTTACCTAGCTCTTTTTCAAAACAAACAAACAAAAAACTAAAGAGCTGAGGGTGAAGCCTTGTGGTAGAGCACTTGTTTAGCATGCTCTGGGTTTGATCTCTAGCATCACACATAAATCAAAGAATAAAATTTCATTTGTGTTGGGCGGTGGTGGGGCATGCCTTTAATCCCAGCACTTGGGAGGCAGAGGCAGGCAGATTTCTGAGTTCGAGGCCAGCCTGGTCTACAGAGTGAGTTCCAGGACAGCCAGGGCTACACAGAGAAACTCTGTCTCAAAAAAGCAAAACCAAACCAAATCAAAACAAAACAAAAACCTTTCTTTTGTTTAAAAAAAATAGGGGAATAGGGGCTGGAGAGGTAGCTCAGTGGTTAACTATAGTAGCTGGAGTTTGTATGACAGCACTCACACAGAATCCAGGCATCCTGCTTCCATCACAACCCAGGTCTGAAAAGACAAGGGGCAGGAGGATTGCCGGGGTTTGTCAGCTTCTGACCTATGTAAGAAAATGTGAGCCCCAGGTTCACGGAGAGACCCTACCTCATAGAACAGACAGTGCAAGAGGAGGGCACATACATCCTCTCCTGGCCTCTGTTCTTATGCACAGGCATGCATACTTGCACACACATGCATATACACCCAGATACACAAAACAAGGAACAAACATAAATATTATAAAACGCAGCAAGGAAACAAGAGATTACAAAAATGAAACGCAACTACTAGGGGCAGGAAATGATGATAGAAAAATGATGCTCTGGGAAATGCAGAAAGTATAAAGAGTGAAAAATGATGGAGAATGGGGTTGATATATATTCTGAAGCCACACTGAGAATCTATTAAAATGCATACTGAAGAACTGGGGAATAGAGTCAAGGTAGGAGGATGATCACAATCTATGGTGTACATATATATGTATAGAGTTCAGCAAGGCGGACAGATGTGAAACAGGGAAGCCATGGACAAAAAATCAAGTGTGTGTAGACACTTAAACAGTGATAAAAAAGTACTGAGATAGGAAGCTGAAGACATGGAAATGTAAGATTTTATGTAGGACAGCCAAAGAAGGCCTTAATGAGACAGTGACTTCTCATTTACTTCTAAGTAAATCAGTGGTTCTTAAAGTTTAGCATGTATCAGAATTAGCTCAAGGTTTGCTCAGAAAAAGACTGATGGGGTTTTTATCACAGAGATTCTGAGTCCATTCCTGGCTGATGCTTTTGGATTTTTACACATTGCAAAGCAATGGGCTACAGATAGTAATGGTTTGAGTCTTTACTCCACTCATTTGACAAGAATATTTGATACTTTTATATTATTTAGATGAAATGTTAAAAATGTATAATATTCCATAAAATAAAATTTAACATACTAAATCACACACACACATATACACATACCCTTCTATATACAGTTATAGCTAGTTTTAAAAGAAAAAAAATCAGCCAGGCAGTGGTGGCACATGCCTTTAATCCCAGCACTTGGGAGGCAGAGG
>NC_045030.1:56628184-56630946 GCF_008632895.1 Mastomys coucha | reverse complement strand
TACAAAATATATTTTTTGTTTATGTCTTTTTGTTTTGTTTTTAAAATAAGGATTCTCCCTGGCTTTAAACTCACTATGTAAGCCAGGCTGCTCCTGAGTTCCTGGGATTCCAGGCATCCCCTACTGTACCTGGCTTCTCAGGGTCAGAAAACACAAGTCCCCTGGCTTACCTTTATTACTAACACACTAAGTTAGAAAGTTGTAAACAGTATATTAAAAGTAAATGTAGGGGCTGGTGAGATGCTCTTCCAGAGGTTCTGAGTTCAAATCCCAGCAACTACATGGTGGCTCACAACCATCCGTAATGAGATCTGATGCTCTCTTCTGGGGTGTCTGAAGACAGCTACAATGCTCTTAATTATAATAATAAATAAATCTTTAAAAAAGTAAATGTAGAACTTACTTCAACAATCAAGACATTCTAGAAGAAAACAGAGAAATGAAAATTAGTACATGAAGTGAGAAAGTATTTCCAATTATCAGTGAAATCATAAAACAAATTCTAAGAAATTACCCAAATTCATACTTGAATAAGTACTTTACTATACTTAATCGTTCTTGAAACAAGTGGGCTATTAGAACTCAGAAGTCCTTAATATTAAATCCTTCATACAGAATATTTGACATATGTTCATTTTTCATACAAAAGCTCTTAATCTTTAATGTAAGAAACTTGTGAAATTTCTCTGGATCTCAATGACTCAGATATAAATTGAAAACCATGAACCAGCTGGCCTGTTATGTATTTTGACTCTAATATTGCAAGAACTGTAATGTGTACAAATGTCTTTTAAAATAATGTATTTAACATAATATAGAATGCAAAATTTTTATTTCCCCATCAAGCTAAAACTAGTATGGTTGTGTACCTATTTGGAGAACAGCAAAATGATACCAATCCGCCCTCCATAAACCTTAGACCAACTCACTCTTGTAGTTACTCTACCTCTGTAGCCCAGGTTGCCTTAGAACTCAATGTAGCCAAAGCTGTCTTCAAACTGGCAGCACCATTCCTGCCTCAATCTACTGAATACTAACATTACAGTTGTGATTTACCAGGCCTGGTTCCTCACTCACCCACCTTCTGCGCTTATGCTAGTTAGAGGAACAAGGCAACATTTCATATACCCACAATACTCATTGAACAGATTTCTTCTATACTGTTAGTCTATAGTTCTCAATTCACTCTGTCAAACAACCATAACATCAGAATTGCAATGTCTTCTGTATTACTCTTAGCTAGTGATTATCAAGGTAGAGCACATAGCATCCATTGGAGACCACGTAAGTTCAAAATGCTTTCTCACCTTGAAGTTCGAATGAAAAATTCCCCCCATAGGCTCTTATATTGGAATGCTTGTTCCCTTGCTGGTGGAACTGTTTTGAGAAGGATTAATAGGTGTGGCCTTGTTGGAGGAGGCATGTTCTAAGAGTGAGCTTCAAAAGTGACATTTCAAAAGCCTACACCGGGGTCTAGTCTCTAGTACTCTCTGCATCCAATGTACATATAACATGTATGATCTCAGCTACTGCTCCAATGTCATGTTGCCTGCCTGCCACCAGGCTACCCTCCAGGATGATTACAGACTTACCATCTGAAACTGTAAGTAAGCTCCCAATTACATGCTTTCTTATATAAGTTGCCTTGGTATTGTGTGTATTCAAAGTAACTAAAGACATACTTCATCTTGTTTAACCTATAGTTTTAAGTACTTTACAAGATAAATTACTACCAAAACACATATGTAATTTAAAAATACATATGTTGTGGGTAAACCTGTTTAGTGACTGGTCATGAAAATATTTGGAGAATCAAAGCTTTCATGTTAAAAGTAAATTATAATCAAGAAAAATATCTACTATACCCATGTTTCAAAGCAGTTTATCATAGAAGGCAGTATCTTACAGTGCTACACAGGTCTAAGAATATAAGCCCAGAACTTCTGGCAAACAAGCTACAACTGCATCACATTCTTTAGATAGAAAAAAAAGTCACTTTAAAGTAAAGGTCAGGCTATGCATAGAAAATAAAAAAAAAAGATAAAAAAATTTGGGAAATTTTAAAGGCACAGAGTATAGAACAAATGAATAACAGGACTATCTTTTTGTTATGAGGTCTATATAAATTCTAAGTAAACTCAAAATGTATTAATATACTGAGAAGAAAGCAATATAGCTACTCAAATTTATCCTAGCATAGTACAAGAAACACAGACACTGGACTAAGATGTTTATTTATTCAAATTGTGGTTCTGTCATCTAAGAGCTGTATGAATGAATGTCAACATCCTTCTATATGGAAAGAAGATAATGACTCCCTTACAGGGCAACTATGAGGACTATATGAAATAATAAAGATGAGATACTACAATATAAATCTTTAGCAAAAGTGAATATAGTTAACTCATGAATCAGTAATTGCTTCATTATCCACTAGATGGTTTTCTCAATACTTTGTCCCCTGCCTTGAACATCTGACAGATAACATAGCCCCATCAATAAATGGCTCACAGCAACAGTTATACCTGCTGTAATATTAGAAGATTATAGATTGGTAAACAGCATGGGCTTCTGGGACAGAGAATGAATTACTGAATTCTAATCTGTGTCTAATATTAAATAAACTTGGCTGTGTCATAAGTATATATTTTAATTCTTTACATTTATTTTATGTTTCATTAGGGAGATTGTAACGCCTAAACCATCTTATACAAATCAACAAAGTCTAGAGATTAAATATTTTTACAGTACAAAATTGTACT
>NC_045030.1:56627184-56628174 GCF_008632895.1 Mastomys coucha | reverse complement strand
TATTTTGTCAAGTAGCTACACATCTACTTAATAATGAAAACAATGGGCTGGGTGGTGGTGGTGCATGCCTTTAATCCCAATACTTGGGAGTCAGAAGCAGGTGGATTTCTGAGTTCGAGGATAGCCTGGTCTACACCGTGAGTTCCACGAGAACCAGGGCTATACAGGGCTATACCCTGTCTCGAAAAACAAACAAAAAAATAAAAAGAAAACAATGAGGCTAAGTAGTCAAATGAACTACCTAAAGTAGTAAACATAGAGAAGTGCAAGAGGAAGGGTTTGAATAAAGGTGAATTTTGGATCCAAAGACTACATTCTCAAGTATTAATGAGAAAAATGTGTGCATTATATCTGTTCTTGCATACACATAAGATAAATCTCCACAAAAAATAAGAATGGTTTAAATAAACCCATAATCTCATCACCAACATTTAACTTCACTAAATTTTTATTCCTTGAGATGTTTTCCACAATAAAAAAAAATCTACTGTGGCTGTCATGAAAAGTTATTTTAGAAGCAGAGATCTGTTTAAAATCACAGAGCTGTGTAGTGGGACAGAGCCATTAGGTGAAAAAGACAAGGTCAAACTAAATCCTAGCAGGCCTTGAAGGTGAGGCCCCTTCCAGCCCCGAAAACTGATTACAGAAGTGCAGGGTTCAATTACCTTCTAAATATGGACAGAGCATGCTAAAGGAGAAGGAGGTCTGGTAGTTGTATACCAAATGGACAGCAGAGAGAAAGAACCAACAGATTACAAATTCTCCCCTGAAGTTTCTAAACACTGCTGATAGCAACATTAGTTTGGCATGACCCTGATACAGGCCTACAGAATTCCACAGTGTTTTCAGTGAAGTGATTAGTGAGTAAGTAGTGTAAGGAAATAGTGAGCAATAAATCTAAAAGCTAGAGCAAAGATTGATGTTGATATGCAAGCTCTTCTACTTCCTGGTGGCTTGACATTGTGATTTTTTTTCTCCTTTTTTTTTTTT
>NC_045030.1:56622632-56627081 GCF_008632895.1 Mastomys coucha | reverse complement strand
GGCCTCAAACTCAGAAATCCACCTACCTCTGCCTCCCAAGTGCTGGGATTAAAGGCATGCGCCACCACAGACTGGCTTTTTTATTATTATTATTATTTGTAATTGTTTATATCTCATAATCCCATGTAGTTTTTGAAACTGTAAGTGTATTAAGTTCCTGATGTGCAAAACAGAAATATAATTGCCCTCACTAGATTACTGTGAAATTTACCAGATTAATACATTTATATATGCCACAGTGCCTACAAGTAAAAAAATAACAAGCAACTTAGAAAACATATACAATGCTTGCAATCCTAGCATTTGGGAAGCTGAAACAGGACCACCATGTCAAGGCCAACCTGACATATATGAGATATTCAAGGAGGGTGGGGACTACAAGTAAGACTGCTTCTCAGAAAAACAAACAAGTGCTGGTGAGATAGCACAGGGGGTAAAGGCACTTAGTGCCAAGCTGGACGATGTGAACACGATCCCCTGAACTGGATGGTAGAAGGAGAGAACTGACTCCTGGAAATTATGCTCTGACTTCTACACACTCACACATGCCCCCTACACATGCACGCACACGCACACACATGCACACACAGGAACATGCACACAGAAATAAATCAATGTTTAAAAAGCAACTAAATAAAATAGCAAGACGACTCTACAGATTTCTCATGGTAGTATATATTTATTTACCAGGAAGTCTAATATAAGCTCTAATATTTATAGGAGCTCTACCAATATTTAACCACTTAATCCTCTTAATCCTGCAGTAGCTACCACTACCACCTTAGGTCTACCTACCTCTGGGGCACAGAGGGTGCCTTCCAAATGTCACAGAGTTAGGAAATGCTAAGCCAGTTTTTTGATCAATGCTGTCAGATTCCACAACTCCTGTTTCCAGCCACAAAACAATACCAATTTTTTATCTTTTTAGAGATAATCAGAGAGCGGTAGAGTGGGAGCTCATGGGTAAGATCTATAAGATCTAGAGTTAAAATCCCAGCACTCACATAACAAGCAGTCTATCCTGTAATGCCTGTAACTTCAGCTCTGATGAATTTAACACCTCTTCTGGCCTCTGTGTGCGCACACAGGCTTGCATACTGGGATACACATAGAGAAGCATGTGTGTGCGCGCACATACCTTAAAATGAAACTACCTTTGAATCTATTTAAAGAAAAAAGACTGCCCCTCTCCAGCTATGTTTTCTGAAGGATCCCAAATTAGGTTTTCAAAGTGGTATTATAGAAAGCAGTAATTAGCAATACGGACTGTGAAAGTTAATGTTATATTCTGCTGTCATTTGGCTATAAAGTCCAGGAGATAATATTAATCTATATCAAGTACTTCTAAGAGTTAAACAGTGCCTACTTATTTTTACTAATGAAGTACCTCTGAGTAAGTGGTTTAAAGCATAGTTACTAATTGTTTTTTTAGTATAAAAACTTTCTTTCCTCTTCAAGACACATACCTTTCCAGTTAAAGTTGAGAGATCATCTCCACCAATAACTTTTATGTCCCCTGTTGACTGATCATTCTGGTTTAAGAAAAGAACATCATTTATATGCACATTCTTGTGTATATACAAGCTTTTCAGTTATTAGATTATAAGCTATAAGATTTAAGAAGTTAGCTATCTAACGGCCACAACATTATGCTATTATAAATTATATAAATTATAAGAATTAGGTTTCTAGAAATGAATGACTAGGTAAATTTCACACAGAGATTAGTAAAAATTAAAAATCTTGATTTACCATTACTAGTATTTAATGCTCTGAAGAGTTCTAAAAATAGAGTACATCTATTTCTGAGTGATATTATAGAAACTCCTCAATCCAGTGCTTTTCAACCACAAAGGACAATTTATTAGCATGACAGGTGTCTGCTTCTGGCCCTGTATCATTCCTGTGAGTCATACAAGTTGTAGGAGCTGGTCAGTATCACATTCAACCCTGAAGATATGCCCCTAAAATATGTCCATAGCCTGGATAAGCCCATATCCAGGCCATCTTCAGAACTGTCCTAGAAACCAGGTCTGATTAGTCTATTAGAACATGCTTCTTAGGTTCTCACTTTCTGCTTGCAGAGAAATTAGCAGAAAACAGGAGTTTCGAAGGAGAGTTATTAACACTCACTATAGTTGGTAGGAATAGCTATAAATTTGGATGTGCTAGAATTAAGACAAAAAATGGAATTAAAAACTGATGATTAAAAGAGCTTGGACTTACTCTACTAGGGCAGCAAAACATACCAAAAGCTGCAGCCATTACCTTGGAATAGAGCCAGCACAGTGATTGACAAAAAGTTCAAGGAACCAAGTGAAATCCAGAAACAGACCCAAAAACATATGAGAATTTAGTATATGATAAAGATGATATTTTGAGTCAGTAATTAGGAGATGAATTATTCAACAAATGGTATTTGGTCAATTACTTATCCATTTGGGAAAAAAATAAAGCATGGTTCCTACCTCCCAACATGCACAAAAATAAATTCCAGATGGACTAAAATCTAAATGTAAAAAATAGAACTATAAGTGGATTAGAAGAAAATGTAGGAATATATTTTATTTTAAAGATTTATTTATTTAATGTATATGAGTACACTGTCACTGTCCTCAGACACACCAGAAGAGGGCATCGGATCCCATTACAGATGGTTGTCAGCCACCATGTGGTTGCTGGGATTTGAACTCAGGACCTCTGGAGGAGTAGTCGGTTCTCTTAACCACTGAGCCATCTTTCCAGCCCCCAGGAATATATGGTTTTCCCCTGTATTCTTGGAAAGGACAAAAACCTAGTCATGAACTTTAACTAAAAATATCTATAACCACAATTCCTAATGTATATTACTCTTCAAAATAAGAACCTACCAGATGGAACTGGAGAGAGACCAGCAATCAATAGCACTTGCTGATCTTGCAAAGGACCTGGGTTCAGTTCCCAGCACCCACATGGCAGTTCATAACTACCTATACCCCCAGTTTCAGGTGATCTGAACCTCTCTTCTGGGCATATATATGGTATATATACATATATGCTGGAATTCACACAGACACATAAAGCAAGATACACAAATACTGGTAAATGGAGAATACAAATAGACAATTGATGGCTATCTGACAAATTTTATGTGTGGTTCTACTGTTCACTCATCCACATTTACTGCACTGAAGCCTGATAATACATTGAAGAGAAACAAAGACTCAAGTTGCTAGTTAGAGAACAATATGACCTCTTCTGAAAAAATACACTAATACCTATTAAAATTATAAACCATGAAAATCATTTTGATCTAATAATCCCATTTCCAAGAATCAACATTACAAAAATATTCACAAACATGCAAGGGAACATTCAAGAATGTTCACTATATCAGGTATTCATCAAAAAAAAATTAACATGTCTTTAAAAGGGAATTACCTAAAGAAGTTAATACACACAAAAGTAATACTATGAAACTATTACGAAGAATCACACAATCTAATATATTCTTATGTGGATCAATACTAATTAATAACACCAAATATCAGACCAATATACTATTTTTATAAAACTATTTTTATTCTGTATTTAAAAGTATGTTGGGGCAGGTATTCATGACACATACCTGTAATCACAATACTATAGAAGATGAGACAGGATTGAGATTACTGTGGGCTTACCTAACAAAACCCTATCTCAAAATATTTCTTTAAAAAAAAAAATGGTAGCTCGGGCTGGATAAATGGCTCAGAGATTAAGAGCACTGACTGCTCTTTCCAGAGGTCCTGAGTTCAATTCCCAGCAACCACGTGGTGGCTCACAACCATCTGTAATAGGATTCGATGACCTCTTCTGGTGTGTCTGAAGACAGCTATGGTGTACTACTCATCACATACATAAAAATAAATAAAATAAATCTTTAAATAAAATGATAGTTCAGTTGATAGAATGTTTACCTAGCATGTATAAGGGGGGGGGGGTGGAGAGGAACAAAATGAACAAAAATATACTACTACTCCAACCTGTAAACTAAATGTTGGCTTTTTAATTTAATTTTTGCATATTATTTCTTGTATTAGTCTAGCCTAAAACTCAAAATTTCAAACACACACAACTGATAAGTAATACAAAGAAAAAGAAATGTGTTGGGCAGTGGTGGCACACACCTTTCATCCCAGCACTTGGGAGGCAGAGGCAGGTGGATTTTTGAGTTTGAGGCCAGCCTGGTCTACAGAGTGAGTTCCAGGACAGCCAGGACTACACAGAAAACACAAAACAAAAAACAAAAAAAAAAGAAAGAAAGAAAGAGGAGGAGAGGAGAGGAGAGGCGAGAAAAGGAAAGGAAATATACAAAACCTGAAACTAGTTAAGACAGACTTATGCTGAGTGCTACATAGTAATAACAAACCCTGGTAAATGCTGACATCTGCTGTCGAAAAGTGGTATTACAGTCCAGTGCCAATTACT
>NC_045030.1:56617361-56622622 GCF_008632895.1 Mastomys coucha | reverse complement strand
GGTTTTGGTTTTTCGAGAAGGGGTTTCTCTGTATAGCCCTGGCTGGAACTCACTCTGTAGACCAGGCTGGCCTCGAACTCAGAAATCTGCCTGCCTCAGCCTTCCAAGTGCTGGGATTAAAGGTGTGCGCCACCACCGCCCGGCTTAATTACTTCCTTTTTCAAAGGACAGACAAAAGGAATAAATATCTAAGAATGCAACTGTGATCCAAAGTCTACTGCTATTGAGTCCGAGGCAACAGAACTCCGAAGCACTCGAAGCACTCGGAACACTTGCGCTCTAAGATGTTCAAATTTCCACAGTCCCATTAAGCTCAGTGTTTCAGCTTCTGTTTCCGTGAAGCTTTTGTCAAGGAAACAGCTTCCTTTTAAACGGACACTAAAAAAAAGTTTCTTTGTAAGTGCCTATATTGTTTACAAATGTTATCCATAAATCAATCGCCTAACCCAGGTGTCCAGAAAACTCTAGCAACCTCCTTGTCTGGAACACAAATGTCACTTAACTTGGTGTCTCTCAGAGGTCTGATCTTTACTCCGGTAAACTCTATGAAGCCAGGACTGGAATGAATGGGAGGCCAGTCCTCCCTCTCCAGACTTGCTCTTCTTTTTCTTTCCCCTTCCTCACCTCATTAGGCAGAAGTATCTAAGGTATGCTTCATTCAGGTGGCACTACTGTCAATTCCCAAAAATTCCCAGAGGAGGCTAAAGAGGTGGCTCCGAGCAATGTTTCCTGAAGACCCAGGTTCAATTTCCAGCATTCATATGGCAGTTTTCAATTGTCTGCAACTATATTCTAGGGGGCCAGACACCCTATGCTGGCCTGTGGCCTTCAAGCACACATGTGGTACACAGACATGTATATAGGCAAAACGCTCATTTTATATATTTTCCCCAGAAGCTCAGGTTTCTATAAATACAGCCTTAATGTTTGTTTCTACTTTGTCTACCTCTTAGAGTCTACATGGAAAAATGGGGGTGACAGGAAAGAAGTTGTATTCCTATTTTTCCATCACCGGTATTTCTGACAATCTCTAAACAGCAACAAGAGCTCAGGTTTTAGAGCATATTTGCTTAGCATATTCAAGACCTTAGATTCATCCAACACTCAAATAATTACAAACTTAAAATAAAAATCAAAACATTACTCATGGGATGGAGAGATGGCTCAGCAGCTAAGAGCACTGACTGTTATTCTGAAGGTCCTGAGTTCAAATCCCAGCAACCACATGGTGGCTCACAACCATCTGTAATGGGATCTGATACCCTCTTCTGGTGTGTCTGAAGACAGCTACAGTGTACTTATATATAATAATAAATAACTCTTTGGACCGGAGCAAACAAAGGGCCTGAGTTCAATTCCCAGCAGCCACATGATGGCTCACAACCATCTGTAGAGCTACAGTGTACTCATATACATAAAATAAATAAAACAAATCTTTTTTAAAAATATTACTTGTTTACTACCAACCCTTTCTTGCAAGGTCTAATTTTTTTCTTCAACTATATTAGTAGAATTTTATAAAATTGAAATAAAATTCAAAATAGGACATATTTGTGTATTTATCAAATGTTTAATTTTCCTGAAGGTTATAGAGCACTGGGGACAGAAAAATGTCACCAAATATATAACACTGTATTTCACTGTTTGAAGATGAACATTCAAACTTTTCTACTTCTGTAAATATCATAATTCATGGCACCATACAGCTATAACTGGAGGTAGTTTCTTATAAGCACACAAATACAGTGGTTTTAATTAGTGGACATTTTTATTTAATAAAGTAAGTATTTGGAAACCTTAGGCTCTTTTGCACTTAAGTAGTTTAAATACCACCTGGGCTAACACTGATTATGTGAGCTATAGTAATGTGAGTGCATGTATATATAGAAAAAGCTTTTAATATTCAAAATAAAAAGTGCTGACAGCAGGTAGAGAGATGGTCCAACAGTTAAAAGTATGTGCTGTTCTCGTAGAGTCCCCAGGCTCAGTTCCTAACACCCACATGCTGACTCACAAACGTCTGAAACTCCATTTCCAGGGGACCCCATGTCGTCTTCTGACCTCTGCAGACATGAGACACTCACATGGTCCACATACTCACGTGCACGAAAAAAAAAAAAAAAACCTCAGAAATATAAAATAAAGTTACATCTATTTTTTAAAAAGTAGACTGTGGAACGACAGACTTTTTCTCTATAATTTTCTGCAGTTTTACTTTTAAAATAAATACATATTTTAACCAGGCAGTGATGGTGCACTCCTTTAATCCCAGCACTTGGGGGGGGGGATGCAGGGGGGAAACTGCTGAGTTCAAGGCCAGCCTGGTCTACTTAATGAGTTCTAGGACAGCTGGGACTACATAGAGAGTCAAAGGAAAGCAGAGGGAAAGGAAAGGAAGACATTTATTTTGTTTCATCATACTGTCAATATTCTAAATCATTTCAAACACTGGCAAAGGTAAAGTGGTCCCAGGTCAAATTTCCTGTTTTCTGAGAAATAATCGTTAACCTTAATAATAAGACTTTGCTTCAAATAAGTTAGGATTCCTCTCAGAGCAATTATCTCCAGTGGGAATACTTGCCACCAGCATATACAGTTGAGAAAACATCAAGTATCAATAGCAATTCTTTTTTTTTTAATTTTGTGTGTATGGGTGTTTCTGTTGCATGCTTGTTTCCTGTGTGATTGCCTAGTGCCCTCAGAGGGCAGAAGAGGGTGGCAGATCCCTGGGACCTTTGTGAGCCACTATATAGGTGCTAGGAATTGAACCTGGGTCCTCTGAAGAGCAGTCAGTGCTTTTGACTACTGAACCATCTCACTTGGCCTATAGTTCTCTTAAGACTGACATATTTTTATTTTATATGTTTATCAGTTTTACCTGCATACCCATATGCATGCAGCTTTCCCACACAGATCCTCTGGAATTGGAGCTACAGATAATTGCAAGCCATCTTTGGAGTGCTAGTAACCAAAACCCAGTCCTCTACAAGTGCTTGTGACAAAACCCAGTCCTCTACAAGTGCTTGTGACTGCTGACCCATCTCTCTGCTCCACTGAAGAGCATTTCTTAGGAGTTTTGCTTTTTTTTAAATACAAAAACACAGCTAGGTGTGGTGATACCTATACCCCCAGAACATGGACAGAATGACTCTTTGAGCCATGCACAGTGCCATGAAACAAATCAAAATCCAGATCAAAATAAGACAACAGAAAACTGTACAACTTTTATGTTGATCATGAACTACAGTCAGTATCCTTTGTTGTGACTTAAAGTATCAATGAATTGATGATGATAATAATAATAATAATGATGATAACATCAACAAAAACGATCACTGCTAGAAGTGGCAGTACCTGCCTGTAATCCCAGGTACTTGAGAAGCTGAGGTGAGATGACTGAAATTTCTAGACCAGCCTATGCAGTGAGTTCAAGGATAGTCTGAGCAGGTTACTGAGAAAGGGTCTCAAATTAAAATTTTAAAAAATGACTGTGATGAAGCTCAGTTTTATAGTACTTAGTCAGCCCTGGGTTCCACCCCAGCACAGAAAAATAAATGTATAATAACAGTAATTCCACTATCACCAAGTAAGATGATTATGTAGTATAGTTTGCACAACTTCAAAGAAAATAAAAATAAAACTATTTTTTTTTAATTATAAGTTAATTATACTTACACAGTAGCTCTTCAGTCTGATAAAATCTACAGTCATAGGAATGGATCTATCACTATTTCTATTCAGTGCTTTAATGTAATCCAGCAGGTCAGCAAAGAATTTATAGCCCCCCTTGAGCACACAGAGGGCCACAATGTGATGGCCTCCCATCTCCTTCATGACATCTCGAGCAAGTCTTTCAGTCCTGTAGAAACAAAGTCAGGAATGAAAAAGAAGATTCTGAATATTTATGTTTTATAACAAATACTTCTTATGCATTAAATTTCTACCGGATACATTCTTAATCTCCATGAAGGGAATTCTTGCTTCATAAAGATGGAGACTTTATTTTTCATATATCAAAAGTAAGATTTTTGGGAAAAGGTTAAAGAGAATCCCTCTAAATAGCCCAGGCTGGACTGTAAATCATAATCCTTGTCTCTACTTCCCTGTGTATACCAATACACCAGCTCAACCAAAATTAAAACCGGATACCTTTAAAAACAAGAAACATGCTAAGAATGATGGTATATGCCATGAGCTGAAGGACAGCCTGGACTACAGAGTAAGTACTAGATCAATTAGGGCTACATAACAAGATCCTGCCAAGAAGAGAAGAGAAGGAGGGGAGGGGAGGGGACGGGAGGGGACAGGAGGGGAGGGAGGTACACTATAACATCTATCATAAAATTTAAAGATACAAATAAAAACAAGATATACTTTTCAAATCTTACCAGATTGGCAAATTTTGGTTAAATTGTATTTCTCTAGTATAAAATATTAGAAGAGCCTAAAGAAAAATGATCTCTCACATACGATTGAAGTATCAAATGATGTAACTTTTTAGAGAACAACTTGACAGTATAGAAGCATCCACTAAATACCATTCCCTTGACCAGTGATTTTTACTTGCCTGAAGCTGAGAAACTGTCAAAATGTATACTTAAGATTTATTCTCTCTAATATACTCTACTAAGTGCAAAATAATGGAGATCTTAAGTGCCCATCAATAACACAGTGGTTTTAAATCAGGTAGGGCACATCTGTGAATAGAATAGCCTATAATCTTTAAAGTAAATCTAGGGGGCTGGAGAGATGGCTCAGAGGTTAAGAGTATTCTCTGCTCTTCCAGAGGTCCTGAGTTCAATTCCCAGCAACTACATGGTACTCACAACCATCTATGATGGGATCTGGTGCCCTCTTCTGGCATGCAGGTGTACATTTATTAGGTATACTAATAAATACACAAATCTTTAAAATAAAATAAATGTAGGAGAGCTGGGATGTAGCTCAGCTGGTAGAGTTCATGCCTAGTACACACAGGAGTTGGGAGTTCTACTCTCACAATGGCAAACTGCGCATGGTGGCACAGCAGCAGTTCAAAGCAGTAGGATTACAAGTTCAGACCATCCTTACTACACACTGACTTAGAAACCAGTCTAAGCTTTTTGAGACCCTATTTCAAAAACAAAGTAACATGTAGAGCTGGGCACAGTAGCACATACCTGTAATCTCCACATATGAAAGGCCGTTCGGGGGAGACTGCCGAGTTGAGGGCAGTCTGGGCTAAACAGTGAGACCCTACCTCAAAGAGCAAATACTTCATA
>NC_045030.1:56617052-56617351 GCF_008632895.1 Mastomys coucha | reverse complement strand
ATGAAAAAGTCTATAAATTTTAATACTATATGACAGTATGTAACTAGTGTGCGTGCATGCACGCGTGTATGTATTTGAATGGGTATTGTCTAGGTAGAAAATATGTATAGTAAGCTGAGAAAACAGAATAATAATCTTATAAAGCCTCAATGGACAGACTAGAGGCAATTCTAATCTCTCTTCAAAAATGTTAATTTACCATGCCTATAATTCATTTCTTGGTACAGCAGAACTATCAAATCTCAGCTTAGCTATGACGGAGGTAAAATCCTTTGGTGAGCTGGACGGTGATGGCGCAC
>NC_045030.1:56609443-56615649 GCF_008632895.1 Mastomys coucha | reverse complement strand
AATCAAGAAAAAAAAAAAAAAAGAAAACATTGGGGCTGGAAAGATAGTTTATCAGTTAAGATACTTGCTGTTTTTGCAGAGGACCTAAGTTCAGTTCCCAGTACCCATATACCACTGTTCACAATGGTCTATAACTCCAATTCCAGGAAATCCATCACACTTCTGGCATCCTGGAATGCACATGCTTCACATACATACATGTAAGCACTCACACATACAAATAAAAAATAGAAAACATTTATTCTAATAAATTGGCTTAGCTTATATTCAAATATCAACTACTCAACAGTTACTAAGCTAGAATTAATACAAGAAAAAACCCTTTTGGCTGGAGAGATGGCTTGGTGGGTGAGAATACTTGTGCAAGCATCAGGTCCCTAAGTTCAGATCCCCCAGTATCCATACAAAAACCAGATGTGGTGGCACCTGCTTGTAACCTAGCACTAGGGGACAGAGACAAGCAGATCCCTGGGTCTTGCTAACCAGGCCACCTAGGCAAATCAGTATGTATGCCCCAGGTTCAGTGAGAGACACTGATTCAAGGGAATAGGAGAGCAACAGAGTAGGCCAGCTAATGTGGATTCCATGCACATGCATACACTTCACATATATATCACATACGCCTCTCTCTCTCTCACACACACACCTCTAAAAGTAACTTCAATCGAGGTCTTACTAACCTGTCCATAATCAGTCCATGAGGAATAAACACCTTTTCCAAATCCTCGGCATAATGATTAGGTATACAAAATAAATCTAGGTCATAACCTGGCTCATCATCGCTAATCTGCAAAAGAAACAGAGCATTATAAGATATCCACATCTAATTAAATTTAGATAAGTCTTAGTTTACCAGAGGAATTTAGGTATGACAAGTTATGAAGAGCAGTTAAATTTTACCATTTTGTAATAAATTATACTTCCCTAAGAAAACCATGAGTCTTATTGCTGAATAGGGTCAAGAATGAAAAGTAAAACGTGATACAGAATTTCCTTTGGGAAAGAGAAAAAGAGAAAAAATTAAAGAGGTATGATAAATGTGGCAAAAACATTTTATGCATGAAAGACTAGTATATACACTTCCTACTCTATATATTTTTAATTTTTACTTATTATTATAAGTAATATACTGTAGCTGTCTTCAGACACTCCAGAAGAAGGCGTCAGATCTCATTATGGATGATTGTGAGCCACCATGTGGTTGCTGGGATTTGAACTCAGGACCTTTGGGAGAGCAGTCAGTGCTCTTAACTGCTGAGTCATCTTGCCAGATGTATGGTATACATTTTAAGTACTTTTGGACCATTTTTGTGTGTGGATGTTTTTGTGGATGTGTATATATATATATATTTATATGCAGGTACATGTGCACATGTATGGAATTTAGAGATTGAAACTGGGTCTAAAAAATTTACTTCTTATATTTTGAGACGGGGTTTCTCACTGAACCTAGTTAACCAATTTCGCTGTCTACCTTGCCAGGAAGCCCAGGGGTCTCCCTGTCTCTGTCTTCTTCATGCTGGGGTTCCAAACTCAGGTCCTGAAGATGACTTTACAGACTTGAGCCATCTCCTCAATCCCCTAAAATATGTTTTAACACAGTATATTCTAGTAAGTTAAAAAAAAATCACACAGAATAAAAATGAAAACTGGTATTAACCATCTAGATTCTAAGAATCCCTCCTTTCTCTCTCTCTCTCTCTCTCTCTCTCTCTCTCTCTCTCTCTCTCTTTCTCTCTCTCTCTCTCTTTGTGTCACCAAAAAAACTGATTCTTTACAAACTCAAATTTAGAAGTCTGAGATGGTTACAATTACTAAAAAGATAATTTTACAGAAGATACTCCAAAATTGTTTTGCATTGTATCATACTGGTTATATTGGTATGCCCAGAGCCAGCATACAAAACATTTAATAGTATTAATTAATGATATGTTACTTTGGTGGCAAAATACATTAAGACAGTTTTATAAATATACATGTACCTGTACAGACAGAAAAAAGTACAGCCAAATCATTCAAGCAAGCTAAATCTGCTAGACATCCCTACTAACCCGGTACTTGGGAAGATGAGGTAGAAGTTCCTGAATTTGAGGCCAGCAGGGGTTACTAAGTGAATCCCAGGCCATCTAGGGGCTACAAAGACCCTGTCTTTAAAACTATCTCCAAACTCCAAATCATAAGAGCTTTTGACAGTAAGTCAAAAAATCTTTGACAGTGGGTGTTATAGTGAGATGGGGGGGGGGGGTGTCTCATGGATTCCAAACAGGACTCAAACTCACTTGCAGTTGACCTTCAACTTCTGAACCTCCTGCTCCTCCCTTTGAATTACGAGCATGAGCTATCACACCCAGTTTATGTGATGTTAGGTATCAAACATGTATACCAGGCAAGTACTCTATCAACCAAGCTAATCTCCAGCCCTCTTTTTTTTTTAAGATTTATTATTATATATTATAAATAACTATACTGTTGTTGTCGTCAGACACCTCAGAAGAGGGCGTCAGATCTCATTACTGGTGGTTGTGAGCCTCCATGTGGTTGCTGGGATTTGAACTCAAGACCTTCAGAAAAGCAATCGGTGCTCTTAACTGTTGAGCCATCTCACCAGCTTTCTCCAGTCCTCTTTACACTAAAAACAAAACAAAAAAAACTACAAGAAAACTTTAAAAGATAGTAAGTTAATCCTATTAATCAAAACTTAATGAGAGAAATAAGCCAGGAAGAATTAGACTACTCAATCTTACATGATATTCAGGACTTTTTTTTTAAACTTCTTTTCTTTTTTCTTTCCTTTTTTAAAAAAAGATTTATTTATTTTATTTATGTGGGTACAGTGTAGCTGTCTTCAACACACCAGAAGAGGGCATCAGATCCCATTACAGATGGTTGTGAGCCACCATGTAGTTGCTGGGATTTGAACTCGGGGCCTTTGAAGAGCAGCCAGTGCTCTTAACCGCTGAGCCATCTCTCCAGCCTGATATACACAACTTTTAAACCCCATCTAAGAAGTGGCAGTCCCTGGAATTGTGTTGTAGGAACTAAAGTATCAAGCTGCACACCATGCCACACATCTCTAACGCCAGCACTGGCCTACATAGTGAGCTCCTGTCCCCAACCCAAACAATCCTCTAAACCAAATAGACTACAAGACCTGGCTGTATAAGCTCTGGCAGTTTTCCAGGAATAATGGCCAAATCATAACTAAATCTCATCGTATTGGTTAATTCATACAGAGTTCTTCCTTTCAGGTAACATAGTATTAAGTGCTTTGGTGACAAGTGATTTAACTTTGAAAAAAATTAAAAGTACATAAATTTATGTTCTTTGCAGAATTCACTTGCTATTGTTCTTTGCTATTGTTTTTGAGATGGAATCACATTGTATAGCTCATTCTGGTTTCAAACTTAAAACCCTTCTACTTTCCAAGTACTGGAACTGTCAACATCCAGCTCAGAATTCAGATTTTGAGGTTTCTCCCAGAGGAAAAAACATGAAGAGTTGTATAGTCTTTCTGTCTCTCTATTTAGTCCCAAAAGGTCTATTTGGGGTTCAGCATGTGATAGAATTTTATTTATTTTTAGGTGTGTTCACAAGACCCTGCAGCATGCAGAAGTAAATAGTGATTTATTTTTAAATACACACGTATTTATTTCATAATCAGAAAAAATTTGTGAAACATTGTCAATTTCTAAAAAAAAAAAAGAGCTAAAAAGCCTGCTTAATATTCACTTAATATTTACATTAAAATATATTTACTAACAAAAAACAGAAATTGGACATTTGTATTATACAAAAGAACATTCAAAGAGTATTTTACATGCAAGAAAAATTTTTTGTAAGTTTTTTTGTTTGTTTGTTTTTTGAGAGAGGGTTTCTCTGTGTAGCCCTGGCTCTCCTGGAACTCACTCTGTAGACCAGGTTGGCCTTGAACTCAGAAATTCACCTGCTTCTGCCTCCCAAGTGCTGGGATTAAAGGCGTGTGCCACCACTGCCCTTTTTTTAAAAAAGATTTACTCCTCATTTTTGTAAGTTTTATAAAGCAAATTTTAAGGAAAAAAAATTTTGAGGAAAAAATTATGTTAAAATTCAGGTTTTGAGGAAAGACAGCAGACTGCTCAATTTTATAAAAATAACAACAATAAACATTCATGCCAGGCTCCTGAGAACGTATGTACTCTCTGACAAAAATAAAGCTGGATTATTTCCAAGTCCTTTAGAATCAAGATTAGAATAGTCCGGTGACTTTGCTGAGGCACACCCACACCCTCTGGCCACTCACTCTTTCTGCAGTAAGCCTAGCACACCCAGGTTTCATCAGACTACTGCACCTACTAAAATGACTCAATGCCTGGCTACAGGTTCTACAAGTAACCTACCAAAGAACTTCAAAGACTGCTTGTTTCAATTAAAGACAAATCCAATGTGAACTCTGCCAGGTTCATCCCAGTCTTTTGATGTGTGTTTGAGGCAGTCTTATTATGTAACTTTAGCTGTGCTGGAACTACATATATATAGACTACGTGGACCTCAAACTTGCTATGATCTTCCTCCGTCTGCTTCTTGAGTGCTGGGATTACAGATGTGCACCCCAATGTCAATGATGTAGTCCAAGAATACAAACAGATCATCAGGAATTACTCAAAAGTAGAAATTCTATTTCTGTCAACACACCAACGATTCACCAATGCAAAAGTCTTGATTTCTAATTAAAACAGATTCAGGTCTGAGAATTTTTGTTTTCTTCTGAAATATTTATATTATTTTAACATTAAAAATTGTTTCTGATTTCATATGGTCTTGGCTCTGTAGTCCACCCTAACATTAATCTCATGACATAGTCTAAAGCTATCATTAAAACTGGGGCAATCTTCCTGCCTCGGCTTCTCATATGATGGGGTTTACAAATATGAACTATCATATCCAGATTATTAAAGCCATATTGATACAATTCTTCCCCAAAAGGAAAAAAATAGTCTTAGAACTCTTCACTTGAGAGAGAGAGAGAGAGAGAGAGAGAGAGAGAGAGAGAGTGTATGTGTATATAAGTGTGCATATGTGTGTGTGTATACGTGTGCATGTGTGAACACAGGTGCACATATGAGAAGGTCACATCTAGCAATTTCTGTCCATTCTAGAACTTTGGACGTGCTGGTTACTATTCATAAAATTAAAAGCAATTTTCTACTATCTATTATTCTCTCATACACACACCCTTTCCTGTCCCAATACTATGCAGCCCAGGCTGGCTTGGAACTCTTCCTGTTCTGGCTATGAACTCACTATGTAGCTGAGAATGACTCCTCCCTCTGCCTCCCAAGTGAGTCACTTTAGGACTCACTCCTATTTCATGGAGTCTTGTCTGGGCTCATGAGCAAAGTTACACTTTACTACAGACTTAAACAATCCAAGCTGTAGATGATAAACTGATGTTCCAAATGTTGTATTAGCTTAGGTTAATTTCCTTTTTCATATTATTTCTGATAATGTACCTGTATAACAAGAAATTTTATGTGTAAATCACAAGAATTTTCATGTGACTGCCATTATTACAAATGTACACATTTTATAATAGGGAGTTGTGCTGGGCATGGTGGCACATACCTATAATCTCAGCATTCAGAAGTCTAAGACAGAAAACTACCAGTCCTTGGCTACATAGTGAGACATTGGCTTAATTAAAATATATTAAAATTCATCAAAAACAAACAAAAAATTAAAAAAATTCTCTAAAAACATTAAAGCAGATAATAGGCCATCCTTGAGATAATTTATATTATGTCTAGATATGACTAAACAAAAATTATAATTTATTGATAAATACTCCTAAATGTTAAAACAACTTAAAATAGTACTATGTTCATCTTCTAATATTTATCAGTCCTACAAATAAGTTACATAGAGTGTTTATTTCCTTTCCAAGAGTTAAAGCTATACGAAAAATTAAAATAAGGTAGTGGACTATTCAGCCCAGGAATAAGTTATAACCACTCTAAGCAAGTAGACCCCATAACTACCATATCTATAAGGACATGAATTAAAAAAAAAACAATCAGTAATATGCATAGTAGAATAATAGATAAGCTGACACTAAACAAGAAAAAACTGAAGGTAGTTTTCAGAGCAATTTGAAGTGTCTGAATTCCTTTTTTTTTTAAGATTTATTTTTTAGTGTCTGAATTCCTAGTAACAGAGTATTTAAATGTTAG
>NC_045030.1:56607696-56608530 GCF_008632895.1 Mastomys coucha | reverse complement strand
TGTATAGCCCTGGCTGTCCTGGAACTCACTCTGTAGACCAGGCTGGCCTCGAACTCAGAAATCCGCCCTGCCTCTGCCTCCCAAGTGCTGGGATTAAAGACTTACGCCACCACCGCCCAGCAATAAATCTTAAAAAATGTTTTTCATTTAAAAAACAAATAGATAAAGTGAGCATATTAACAGTGCTTGATGAGGATATGGGGATTAAAGGATAACACACATGCATTTGAGCGAGCATACATACGGAACACAATATAAAGTACACAGTATACAGGAACCGTGGCTGTTATTCATATTTTTTCTCCACAATTTCCTGCATAGAATTTGTTTTATATTTTGTTTATTTATTAGATAGTCTGCTTTTGAGCAGGTCCTCCTATAGCCCAGGCTAGCCACAAATTACTATGTTGCTGAGTATAGCCTAGAATCCCTGTTCCTCTTGTCTCCATCTCCGAAGTACTGAGAGTCTAGGCAGCTGACTATCCAATGTGGAATCAGAAAACAAAATCATCCTCTAGTTATGTGAGCTGGAACTACAAATGGCTACTAGCCTTCCACCAGTATGTGTATGGGTGCTGGAGATCTGAACTCTGGTCCTCATGCTGCTATAGGAACCATTTTACATGCTAAGTCACGTCCCTTGTTCTCAAGAACCTAATTTTTTTACATTGGTGTTATAGTGTACCAAGCTAGGTCTGGGTTCTGAGAGAAGGGGTGTCTGGGAGCATCAAAACTTGATGTCAAATAGTGGGTCCAAGCCAGCCTATGAAATGGCCTTCCAAATTGTTCTCTCTCTCTCTCTCTCTCTCTCTCTCTCTCTCTCTCTCTCTCTCT
>NC_045030.1:56598792-56604980 GCF_008632895.1 Mastomys coucha | reverse complement strand
AAAAAAAAAAAAAAAGACAGAATCTCTTACTGATCATGGAGCAGTCTGGCACCTGGAGAGCAACACCCAGTCCTGCCCAGTTCCGTGCTGGCCCATCTACTATCTTCCCCTTCTCCCTGCCTGCCTCCACAAGCCTTCCATTTACAGACAAACAGAAGATCACATAAATCCAAGCTTTGTTCCTCATGCTTGCTCAACAAGGACTCTAACTCACAATGTTGGAATTTGTTAAGTTGACCCTCATTAGACTCTATCTCCTCAGCTGATGACCATGAGAGAGCAAAGATCGACCTCTCTTGAGTGAGAAGGTATTCTTCCAGCAGACTGCCTTGTAATTACCTTGGAATTGCCTTGTAATGTCAGCTTCCCTGAGTCTCCAACCTACTGGGATGACCCCCTATCAAATTGGGACTGACCAGGACCTTCACAATCATGTAAGCTAAATCTAAAAATCTCTCTACCCGCCACCTCCTCTCTCCCCAAATAAATATCTGGAGGGATATATGTATACAGATTGGCTGGTTCTATGAAAAACCTCAACTAATAGAACTAACAGATTTTCTAGTTGAAATGTCCAGCTCACATTCTTGAAGTCCATTGATTTAGTAGTGGTACTCATTAAAAGTATTACATCACTTTTCATAATGAGCAGAGAAACTTGACATAGAAACTGACTAAGAAAAGTCTAAGTAAGAGGGCAGTGTGTAACTACCCACCCTTTGGGCAGCAGCACCTTTTGGAATCCTTTAAACGCCCTTGATCAGCTCCCCCTCTTATATTCCAAATATAAGTTTCTCCAGTAATTTGATTTCATTCCACCCTCACTACCTATACTTGTTTTGAGGCAGTGTGTTAGAGATAGGGTGGCCTACAACTCAATTCACTGTCAACTCTTTTTGTGGCTAAGGATGGCCTAGAACTCCTAACCCTGCCTTTATCTGCCAAGCGCTATAATCACAGGCAGGTGACACCATGCCTGGCTATAAATTCTCAGAAGATGGGCTCAGTGGATGAACTACATAAACTGCATTCCAAATATATCTTTACTGCTTCCTAGCCTCTTTGCATCCAGACCCAGAGGTGAGGAGTCTTTGACTAAGATCCATTTTTGCCCTGTGTTTCTGGACTAGGAACCAATCCAAGGACACATGTTATCTTTCCTTTTTTTCTGTTTTTGTTTCTTTGTTTGTTTTAGAGACATGGCCTCACTATGTAGCTCTGGCTGGCCTAGAATTACCTATGTAGACCAGGCTGGCCTTGGACTCAGAGAGACCCACCTGCCGCTGCCTCTACCCCCACAGTGCAGGAATCCACGAGGCCTGGTTTATCTTTACTTATTTCCTTACTCTTTGTTGCCATGCAAGAGTTCTTCAGCCTCAGCCGGTCATGACCTAGGCATTTCTGGCCAATTTCCTGCAGAGTTCCCTTCCAGTTGGGTTAGTCTGATGTTACCACACGAGTAAACTCCAGGTGTTTCTAGTAAGTACCAGAAATATTGTAGTAATGGTGTTGGTCTTCAGTGTTTCATAGTAAGAGGTGCATTTCCCAGAGAAGAAATACTTAACTGCTTCTAGATAGGCTGAGATTAGTCTTCTTCAAAGTAAAATAGGAGGTGATGGCAGTGGGGCTCTCTGCCAAAGGCTGTAAGTTCATTTTCTTTTGTCTGTGATGCTGGGGTTCAAGCTCAGGACATTCTAGACAAGCACTCTGCCACTACATCACCAGCATCATTTGATTCCAGTTGAGGCTGTTAATAGATGACTTACAAATAGGCCTCGGGTAATCTTGGACTTGTCACGGGAAGATTAAGTGATTAGAGGACTGGAATTTGAGTTGCACATATGACATCTGGGATGTGGGGAAATCCAGCGTCATAAAAGACCCTTGAACTGATCAGGGAGATTGCTATGAGGTTATGTCTCCTGGTTCATGCCAAAAAGCAAGCTCCATAAATTCCCACCATCATGACTGCCTATGCTGGAGCTACACAAGGGCAACACCAAGGGGCATGCCAAGGTGAGTGGGGAAAGTCCCATGAGGCTCAGCCCTACAGAAAGAAGTATAGGAAACTGAGGAAAACTGGGAGCAGGAAAGGTGGTATCCCCCAGGGAAGGGCACACCAGTTGTTTGTCCAATGCTAAAAGGTCAGCCCTGAGAAAACATTCAAGTAACAGATTAAGGAGAATATACATACATACATATATACATGCATACATACATACATATGTATACACACACATATATATGTATTCACACACATATATATGTCTATACACATACACATACACACACACACACACACACACACATATATATATATATATATCCTACACATACACATAAGCAATCAATAACAATTAGTTAAAATGAGGTCCTGAATTTGAAGGAGAGTGGGAAGGTGTATATGGAAAGGTTTGGAGGAAGAAATGTAATTATATTGCAATCTCAAAAATAAAACTAAAGACTCTTGAACAATAAGGTGTCATGCATTTCTGGGATGCTGAATGCATGGTCATCCTAGGGGAATAGTGTGATGAGAGACAGCATGAGCACTCCATGACCCGACCCATCCCCTACCCTACTTCTCATCCACGTGGGTGTTTATCTGCATCTTTTCTAATAGCCTTTAGAGTACACTACTAAGCAGTAAAGGTTTCCCTGAAGTACAACAACTGTTCTAACAAGAACTGAATCTGAAAAGAGTATCATGAGAACCTCTGTTTGATTGCTGGTTGGTCAGAAGTACAGGTCACAGCCAGGGACTTGGAATTGGCATCTGAAGTGGGAAGGAGTCTTGTAAGACAGAGCCCTCAACATATAGGCTCTGATGCATAGTTACTGAGCCATAGTTACTGATGTTCTCTCTACCCTCTGAGACCTGTTACAGGCCATCCAGATGTTACCTTTTGCAGAATCTCTAGGAATGTGGGGATTTTCTCACATGTCTGGCCACAGGCATACATTGTGCAATGTTAAGTAGCATACTTTGTGCACACATTGTGCAATGTTAAGAGTACAGACTATGGGGCTGAAGAGATTGCTCAGTGATTAAGAACACTTGATGCTCTTACAGGGGACCCAGGTTTGATTCCCAATATCTATATAGTGGTTCACAATTATCTTCAACTTAAGTTCCATGGAATCCAAATGTCTCTTCTGCCCTCCAAGAACACCATCACACATGTGGAACACAGACATACATGCAGGCAAAACACCTATTTACATTTTTAAACATTATTGTTTTTTAAATTGTGGACTATGATGAACTTCAGTTATGGGATCTCATGCTTGACCCGTCTGTATTGCTGTCTTAGATTATTACTATTACCAAAGGCTTGCTTATTCATCTCATGATCCGAATGGTGGTGCATCACAAGCCAAAAGAATAAAGCGAGGCAGTAGGCATAATTATCTAGCAGCTTGAGGGGTAGATTAGGACTGAGCATTTACAAGGTCCTGGGATCCAGCTTCTTCACTACAATAAAAGAAATATTAGCTATGATAACATGCTTTTTGAGACAAGCTCTTGCTATGTAGCCCATAATTTACTGTGTAACCTAGGCTAGCCTCAGACTTGCCTCGATCCTCCTTCTGAGTGCTAGGAGTACTGGTGTGAGCTACCAAACCTGGCTCATGTACCATTTTAGTTTTCATAGTAACCTGCCAGTGGTGGTACACGCCTTTGATCCCAGCACTCAGGAGGCAGAGACAGGCAGATTTCTGAGTTCAAGGCCAGCCTGGTCTACAGAGTGAGTTCCAGGACAGCCAGGGCTACACAGAGAAACCCTGTCTCAAAAACAGGGCTGGAGAGATGGCTCAGCAGTTAAGAGCACTGATTGCTCTTCCAGAGGTCCTGAGTTCAAATCCCAGCAATCACATGGTGGCTCACAAACTTCTGTAATGGGATCTAATGCCCTCTAATGGTGTGTCTGAAGACAACTACAGTGTACTCATGTAAATTAAAACAAACAAACAAAAAAGATAGTGGTGGTTGTATATACTAGGTAAGTGTACCATCACTTAGCTATATCTGCAGCTTATTATATATTCTTTTTCTCTCTCCTTTAAAAAGAAAAGATTGTTGGTATGGAGAGAGGGCTAAGGGGTTAAGAGCACCAACTGCTCTTCCAGAGGTCCTGAGTTCAAATCCCAGCAACCACATGGTGGCTCACAACCATCTGGAATGGGATCTGATGCCCTCTTCTGGTGTGTCTGAAGACAGCTACAGTCTACTAAAAAAATAAAATAAATAAATCTTTTTTTAAAAAGATTGTTCTTTTTTTATTTGTAGTTGTTTATGTAATGAGATCAAAGGTGCCAGATGCCTGTGAACTGCCTGGATGTGATCCCTGGGAACTAAACTTGGGTCTTCTTCAGCAGCAGTTTGTACTCATGAGCCTCTGAGTCATCTATCTTTCCAGCCCTACATCATATAGTCTTCATCTTCTTTTTGGTTTTTTGAGACAGGATTTCTTTGTCTAGTCCTGGCTGTCCTGGAACTCACTCTGTAGACCAGGCTGGCCTCGAACTCAGAAATCTACCTACCTCTGCCCCCAAGTGCTGGGATTGATGGTATGAACCACCATATCTGGCCCTATATCATATATTGTTTATTATTATCGTTACTTTTCTTTTTACAGTCCAGTCATTACCCCACTCCCAGTCCACTCTCCCACAGTTCCTCATCCCATTCCTCCTCCCCTCTGTATCCAAGAGTATGTCCCCCCCAACCCCCACAAGTCTCTCAAGTCTCTCAAGGGTTAGGTGCTTCTTCTCTCACTGAGGACAAGCCAGGTAGTTCTCTGCTGTATATGTGCCAGGGGCCTCAGACCATCATATATTCTTAATGTATGCAATAGCATATTACATACATTTTATATTTTAGATTCTCAGTGTAGACAAAGGGTGTGAAAACAACGAAAGAAGCATTTTTCCTATGTTTTAGATATTATCCCTCTGAAGTGTAGCTGGTAAAGATTGCTGCCAATTCTATAGGATGTCTCCTCTCTGTGTTGAATGTTCCCCTTGTAATGCAGAAGGTTTTGGATTATTTGGCATTACTTACTGCGTTATTATAACCTTTTCTGAAGATTCTTTCCCATATTTTAAAATGTTCACCTAATGTTTTCCTTGAGTAGTTTCAGTGATTAAGATTTTATATTAAGGTCTTTTATCCATTTTGAATAGAGTTTTGTACAGGGTGAGAGATACAAACATAAAGAAAAAATGAATAAAGATAAAATAGAAGACAAAAAAGGGGGAGGGAGATGGTTCATATGGTAAGGGAATTTCCCATCAAGCCTGGTAACCTGAGTTCCACCCTCAAGAGCCACGTAGTGGAAGAAGAGAACCAACTCTCATGAATTGTTCTCTGATCTCCACACATGTACAGTGGCACATGTACACCCACATGCACTAAATGTAATAAAATTAGTTACAGCCTGTGTTTAGGCTGGAGCGATGGCTCAGTGGTTAAGAGCACTGATTGTTGTTCCTAAGGTCCTGAGTTCAATTCCCAGCAACCACATGGTGGCTTACAACCATCTGGAATGGGATCCGATGCCCTCTTCTGGGGTGTGTCTGAAGACAGCTACAGTGTACTCATATAAATAAAACTAAAACTAAAAAAAATTAGTTCTTGTTTTTATTTTAAAATGATTTTATTTACTTATTGTAATTTTATTTATTATTAATTATAATTTTAATTATTCATATTGTTGTTTTTATTATTTAATGTGCATGCATGTCTTGCCTACATGTATGTCTATGTACCATGTAGGCGCCTGATACTCACAGAAACCAGAAAAGGACTTCCTATAGGCAATTTCGAGCCACCAAGTGGGTTCTGGGAATTGACCCCAGTTCCTCTGAAAGAGCAGCCTGTGCTCTTAAGCACTAAGCAATCCCTCAAGCTCCCCATCAAATTTACTAAAGTGAGAATGAAGCTTGACTCACATTAGGTTGCTTCTTAATAGGTAAAGTGTTTTTGTAATGATATTATCTTTTCCTGCCAAGCAGTGTCAAATTCAAATTCACATGTAAATGGCTTACAAGGTGACTTTTAAAACAGTCCTCGTCTAAAGATTTTCTTGCTATACTTAAAATCCCTTTAGTGTCTGAAAAATACAAACTGTGGCTAGGATGTATGTGACAAGAATGGATTTTCATATCCTGAACATGTGTATGAG
>NC_045030.1:56594600-56598739 GCF_008632895.1 Mastomys coucha | reverse complement strand
CTCAGAAATCCGCCTGCCTCTGCCTCCCAAGTGCTGGGATTAAAGGGGTGCGCCACCACCGCCCGGCTCATAACTTGTTCTTTTAAAATATGTTCTTAAGCACGTGGTTGTCACAGGCTCAATAGTTATAGGTGGCACCATGTCCTGCTCTGTTCCTCACCAGAGAATTCCTTCATTTGGCCATTATTAATGAACAAGCTGTAATGATTGGTCATTTCACAGGTGCTCTCTATTTCTCCCTCACAATTGCCTAAAGACCCCTGCTGCGAGTGAGATAGAGCCTTGCCATCCAGCATAGAAGACAACAACTGCAGGTGACAATTTCATAAATACAGGTCTGAATTAATTAAAATTCATTGAAAATGTAGAGCCCTGGTGATAGCAGTTGGTGAATGTGCTTGCCATCCAAGCATAATGACCTAAGTTCAATGCCCAGAATCCACAGTAAAAGGAGAGAACCAGCCCCTGCAAGTTGTTTTCTGACCTCCACACAGCTGTCATGGTACGTGTCTTAGTCAGGGTTTCTATTCCTGCACAAAACATCATAACCAAGAAGCAAGTTGGGAAGGAAAGGGTTTATTCAGCTTACACTTCCACATTGCTGTTCATCACCAGAGGAAGTCAGGACTGGAACTCAAGCAGGTCAGGAGCTGATGCAGAGGCCATGGAGAGATGTTCCTACTGACTTGCTTCCTCTGGCTTGCTCAGCTTATTTTCTTATAGAACCCAGGACTACCAGCCCAGGGATGGCACCACCCACAATGGGCTGGGCCCTCCCACCCTTGATCACTAATTGAGAAAATGCCTTACAGCTTATCTCATGGAGACAATTCCTCAAGGGAGGCTCCTTTCTTTGTGATAGCTCCAGCCTGTGTCAAGATGACACACAAAACCAGCCAGTACAGTATACATGCATACTCTTCTCTCTGTCTGTCTGTCTGTCTGTCTGTCTGTCTGTCTCTCTCTCTCTCTCTCTCTCACACACACACACACACACACACTCACATCAGTCTCTCACATATAAATACACACTCACATATACACATATAAAGTCATAATAATAAATACATTTCATTTAGAGGAATTCATTTTATTTATGTATATGAGTGTTTTGCCTGCAATGTATGTGTGAGGTAGATGCTAGGAACTAATACTGTACCCTCTATAAGGACAGCAAATATTCTTAACTGCTAAGCCATCTCTCTGGCCCCATAAATTAAATATTTAAATCAAATAAAAACCTCAGTCCTACTGTTACAGGGGATGCGGATCTGTAACATGCACCCATACATATCAAAAGAAAATGAGACTTGGTAAAGGGAAATGGCTGATTGACAGAGCTTGGCCAGAACCGGGAATAGAAAAGCTCTTTGTTTCTCTCCACCTTGCCTGCAGTACTCACAGCGATTGTACAGAGGAGATAAAAACAACCAGGTAATACACATATATAGACATGGCTGTGAGATGAGTCATCAGAACTGCTTATAAAGAAAGGTGTCAGTAGGAAGGGGGACTCTCCATTCCCAGCAAAAGGCTCCAGGAAAAAGGCCCTATTAGAAGCATTTCAAGTGCTGCTTATGGTACTACACTAGACTGTGCACATGCAGGACTTTATCATTGCATAGTACTTTTTGCTTATTGCATAGTTCTTCCATTAGTTCATTTGCTTTGGATAGGATCTGGCTGGGTTATGCTCAAACTTGAAATCCTCCTGCATCAGCCTCCTGAGTGCTGGGATTATAGATATGTACCACCACACCTGGCTATATTAAGTTTGGTTCATCCTAGGCCAGAGAGTGGATCTTCTAGAAGGAATGCCAGAACAATCTCGGAGACTGTAGCAGAGAAAGCCCTTTCAGGGTAAGGTGATAGATACTACCAGTTGCATAAAACTGACAAGGGCCTCGGGACTAGGGATTTCCAGGACTGTTTTATCTCAGAGGCAGATGGATTCATGAAGACAGCCTGCCATGTGTCTAAAACAAACAAATTAGGAACTAGTAAGATGGACCAAGAGGAAGCTAGTGTGCAGGTTTCTTTGAGAATCTTAATGGAATTGTTTGTCTATTTTTCAGTGGGCAGAGGAGACCCGTTGCCTTTGTGCTTTGCCTCCTCCAATCCTCAGGTTTTTAGTGCTCGCATTCTGCTTTCATGTTGTTGGGGATGACTCCAGAATCTACCCCTAGCTTCTCGGTCCCACTGAGCTTGCCTCAAAAAGTCACTACCAATGGACCGCTCACCTCTGTCTCTAAAGCAAAAGGTGTGACTTGTTCCTTGTTGGTATGTTATTACAGTTATCTGACTTGTGGGTGGGGTGCTCTTAAATAAAAGGTTTCTTGTGTTGTTATGCAGCTCAGGATAGCCTAAACTTGACATCCTTTTGTCTCTGGCTCCTTCATGCTGGTATTACTGACAACATGTGCAACCATGGACGTTTTAAATATTACATTGTTTACTTTTCACTTGTAAAAATCATTCTAACTGTGTTTATGTAGTTATCCATTTATTTGTTTATTTTTTTGAAAGATTTATTTATTTTACATATGTGAGTACACTGTAGCTGTCTTCTGACACACCAGAAGAGGCATCAGAACCCATTACAGATGGATGTGAGCCACCATGTGGTTGCTGGGAATTGAACTCAGGACCTCTGGAAGAGCAGTCAGTGCTCTTACCCGCTGAGCCATCTCTCCAGCCCTCTTGTTTGTTCATTTATGTGTGTGTGCACATCTGTAGCTGTACACAAGTGCCATGGCCTGCTTATGGAAGTCAGAGGGCAGTTTGCAGAAGGTGGTTCTTTCCTTCCACCTGGGTCCTCAACTCAAGTTGTGAGACTTGGCCTCAGGCAGCTTTACTCTCTAAGCTATGTTTCTGATCCACAATGTATGTTTTAAAAAAATTTCGTTGTAGTTCATGCTGATTTGGACCTGAGGCTAACTTCTAGCTAAGGCTAGCTTCAACCTTGTGGTAATACTCCTGCTTTAGGTTCTCAAGTGCTGGGATTACAATATGATCCACTGTTGTAATTTGCTTTCCATTGCTGCGATAAAATACTCCAACCAAAAGCAATGTATGGAGGTTGCCACAATTCATCATGGAGGGAAGTCAGAGCAGGAACTCCAGGCAGGAACCTGACCACTCACTGCCTTGCTCTCTTTTGGTTGTTGTTTGTTTTGTTTGGGGATTTGTTTGCTTGTTTGTTTGTTTTAGAAAACCCTACCTTTTTGGAAACTTTTTAACTTTTTAAATGTGCATGACTGTTTTGCCTGTATGCAGGTCTTTGTACCACATGTGTGTAATATCCATCAAGGCCAGAAGAGGATATTGAACCCTTTCAACTAGAGTTACAGACGGCTGTGAGCTACCATGTGCTGGAATTAGAACCTGGGTCCTCTGGAAGTACAGCCAGTACTCTTAACCACCCAGCCATCTCTTCAGCCCCAATGTTAGCTTTCTTTACTTTCCTTCTCTCTCTCTCTCTCTCTCGCTCTCTCTCTCTCTTTCTCTCGCTCTCTCTCTCTCTCTCTCTCTCTCTCTCTCTCTCTCCTCCTCCTCCCTCCCTCCTCTCTCTCATTTTCTTTCTTTCTTTCCTCCTTTGTTTCTTTGTTTCTTTCTTTGTTTCTTTTTGAGACAGGTTTTAACTATGTAGCTCTGCTGTCCTGCAAATCACCATACGTAGACCAGGCTGGTGTCAGACTCACAGACATCTGCCTGCCCCTGCCTTTTGACTGCTGGGATTAAAGGCATATGCCATTATGCCCAGCCAATGCTAGCTTTCCTTTATGCTGCCCAAAGTAGGTTGGTCCCTCCTAATTCAATTAGTAATTCCTCACAAACGTGGCCACAGACCAAATAGATTCAGTTCTTCATTTGACATTCCCTACTCTCAAGTGACTCTAGGTGGTGTCAAGTTGACATTAAACACTAAACAGTAAATCCAGCATACCCATGGAAGTATGTGTGCATGTGTATGTGTGTGTGGTTTCAAGACAGGGTTTCTCTGTATAGCCTTGGCTGTCCTGGAACTATCTCTGTAGACAAAGTTGGCCTCAAACTCACAGAGATCCACTTGCCGGGAGAGAGCCCAGTGCCAGGATTAAAGGTGTGCATTGCCGCTACCAACCTAAATTGTTGGTTTT
>NC_045030.1:56592393-56593001 GCF_008632895.1 Mastomys coucha | reverse complement strand
AAGAAAAAAAAAAAACCAACCAACCAACCAAACAAACAAACAAAAACAACAGAAGATGGCCCTGCCTCTTGCCAGTTGTAGCATTCAGGAGTGCAGGCCCTGAGCCTCACCTAGGAAGCACAGTAGAGCTGGCCCTGTTGCTGGCCCTGGTGAAGGGAGCACAGATTTGCTGGTCCTGTGGTCCCTTGGGCATGCGCATGGAAGAGCTGGCTCCTAGACCATGAGAGATGGAGAGTCAGCCTTGCATCTCCCCTGGACAACACAGTGGAGCTGTCTCTGCCCTCGAAGTCACAGGTGAGCCAGCCCCAAGGGAGTGAGAAGAAGAGAGCTGAGCCACCCACTTGCTGGCTGCAGCACTTGGGAGAATGGGTTCCATGCCTTCACTGAGCAGCACAGTAGAGCTGGCTCCAGCCCCAGAGCAGAACAGAACTAACCCTGCCTCCTGCTGATGTTGGCATTGGGTGGCCTAGTGAGAGCAGTGCTAGACAGTTTGTTCTGGTGGTACAGATAAGAGAGAGGCAGCGGACTGGCCAGCTCAGTTATCACCCAGGCTCAGATCCAGGCATTTGAGATGGCCCAGGCCAAAATCTACAACAGTTGTGAACTCC
>NC_045030.1:56592129-56592383 GCF_008632895.1 Mastomys coucha | reverse complement strand
TCAAAGGGCCAGTGCTGCTGATCCAAAGCTGCAGGATCTCCGGGACACAGGGCAAAAACAGGATAACGCAGAGGAGTCCTGGTAAGAATCCAATATTGATGGTGTCACAGAAGCCAGAGATCTCAAACCAGACCAATGACTCATTCCAGTGAACATTATTAGCTAGTGAAGATGTGTGGACAGAGGGGTATTCCTGTAGGATACACTGTGACACACTACAGCTTCCATGACAAGATGTTCTCTCCCTCCTCTCT
>NC_045030.1:56588036-56591730 GCF_008632895.1 Mastomys coucha | reverse complement strand
CACACACACATATACAAAGGGGGGAGAGAGGAAAGAGAGAGAGAGGAAAGAGAGAAAACAGAAGAGAGAGCACAGGACACACAGAGAGAGACACAATGGAGACTGTATCACACTGCATATATGGAGGAGGCCAGAGGACAACTACTGGGAGTAAGCTTTCTCAAACTCAGGGGGGCTGGAGAGATGGCCCAGTGGTTAAGAGTATTTGGCTGCTCTTCCAGAGGTCCCAAGTTCAATTCCCAGCAACCACATGGTGGCTTGCATCCATCTGGAATGAAATCTGATGCCTTCCTCTGGTGTGTCTGAAGACAGCTACATTGTATTCATATATAATAAATAGTTCTTTAAAAAAAGAAATTAACATTGACACATTATGTGGAGTTCATTTCATATTTACCTTCTGCCTATGCTTTCTACAAATGTCCTTATAAAGAAAAGGTTAATTTGTAATTGGGGTATAGTTCTGGATTGAACATTCCTTTGAGTTATCTTGCCCCCTTTGTCACCAATTATCTCAAACAGATCTTAAGCCTTTCTCTATTTTTCAAGATTTTTTTTTTGAGGTGTTCAGGCCAGTAATCATATAGAACAAACTTCAATTTGTGGGTTTCTGCTATTTCTTTTTGATTTGAGAAAGTCTGTTTGAAATACCAAAACAGCAACAATGAAAGCCGAAAAGTATTCAAATTTCTCATGAGACAAAGTGTGATAAAGCTACACAATTGATGATTAGGTAGCCAGTAAGAATAAGAGTTTATTTTATGACCTAGGAAAAGATTGCAATTTCTAAGTGGAAAAAAATCTTAATAGGTATAAGAGAACATTTGGAGCAGAGACTGAAGGAAAGACAATTCAGAGACTGCTCCACCTGGGAATCCTTCCCATATTCAATCATCAAATCTGGATACTATTGTGGATGCCAGCAAGTGCTGGATGACAGGAGCCTGATATAGCTGTCTCCTGAGAGGCTCTGACAGTACCCAACTAATACAGAAGTAGAGGCTCACAGACATCTATTGAACTGAGTACAGGGTCCCCAATGAAGGAGTTAGAGAAAGGACCCAAGGAGCTGAAGGGCTTGCACCCCCTTAGGACGAACAACAATATGAACTACCTAGTACCCTCAGAACTCCCAGGGACTAAACTCCAACCAAAGAGTACACATGGTGGGACTCATGGCTCCAGCAGCATATGAATAGCAGAGGATGGCCAAGATGGTCATCAATGGGAGGAGAGGCCCTTGGTCCTGTGAAGGATCCATGTCCCAGTGTAGGAGAATGCCAGGGCCAGTAAGCAGGAGCAGGGCGGGGGGATGTGACCAGGGAGAGGGGGGAGGGAACAGGGGTTTGTTTTAGTTTTAAGTTTTATCTTATTTTATTTCTCTTTCTTCCTCTCTTTCTTTCTTTCTTTCTTTCTTTCTTTCTTTTGGGCAGGGAACCTGGGAAAGGAGATATTGTAAATAAAGAAAACATCTAATAAAAAAAGTAGGAGAAAAAAAAGTTGTTGCTTTAGGTGGCCTGGAACTCACTATGTATACCTGGTTGGCCTTGAACTCACAGAGCTCAAGGAGGCTGAGAGCAGGAGAAACATAATACTACCCGGATTCTAACTGCGAACATTCAAATTCAGTCCCAAGCTTTTTGGACCATAAAACCTTTCTTTCTTTCTTTTTTTTAAAAAAACACTTATTTATTTTAATTATATGAGCACACTTCAGATACACCAGAAAATGGCATCAAATCCCATTACAGATGGTTGTGAGCCACCATGTAGTTACTGGGATTTGAACTCAGGACCTCTGGAAGAGCAGTCAGTGCTCTTAACTGCTGAGTCATCTCTCCAACCCCATAAATCCTTTCTCATGTATTTATTTATCTGTTTGCTTATTTATTTCACCTTACTGTTATTGTTTCTTTACCAGGTTATTGTCTGGGACAATATTGTCTTCCTATATGGGTCAAAGGAAGAACCGAAGGTGTTTGGTTGCTAAAGGGTGTAGCACAGGTGGTTCTGTTTTGATTGACAAGCTTTTGCTTTCAATACATGTCTGTTCCCATGATGCATCTGATTTTAATCATATGCACACCCAATTATGCACAGGTACAAGCTGCTAAAAGAGGTTTTCCCTCAAGTTCAGTCTAGGAGAGTTTACCTTACTATGCATGTACCCCCAAAACAGTTCACATAACTTCTCTCCCTGCCTGTCAGTCTCACATAAACCTGGGAGCAGACTTGAGTGGAAACTGACCAGAAAAGGAGTATTTTTGAAGCTAGAGGAAGAGAAATGTACTCCATTGTTTGGAATATGGTATACCTGCAGCTTGATGAAGCTTAGGTTGCCAGGCACATTCTTAAAGGAAAGGTGTAGGTCTAGGCCAAGCCAAGTGCAGGCCCAGGTTGATGAGCTCTCTCTATGCTTGCCTACCTCAGAAGGGCTTCCGTTTTGGACTTTGCTTGCTTTTGAGTCAGGATTTCACACTCGAGCCCAAAATGGCCTGGAGAGTACTATGTATTCCAGGCTGGCCCCAAACTCATGCCAATCCTCCTTCCTCAGCCTCCTAAGTGTTGGGATTATGGGTAAGGGCCACCTGACCTGGCTTCAAGTTTTGAGCTGTCTTTACCATGCAGCACTTTCCCTAAGCAAATGAGAAACCTCCATTTGTCCCGACACATCTTGTTTCAGCTTCCATTACTCTCATCTTTCTCCTGCCCCTTTCTGGCGTTGGTGCCAAGAGTTTGTCCACCCTCATATAGAGGCATCTTGGCCTTTACTTTGCCAACAAACTACCAGCTTTGGGGTACACTCCTATTAAATATCTACCAGTGAGTAAGAGGCTAGGCCAAGAGGCTGTGTAGAGCCATAGACTTTTCAATTTTGGTGCCACCATCTAACATATGAATTCTATTTTTGGATCACTGGCAAAAGCAGATTAGCTGAGGACCCAGTAACAGCACTTAAAATATTGGGAATAAAAAAACAGAGCCAAGAAGGAAGGGAACAATTAGAAAGGGCCACTGGTCTTTGAAAGAGGCACTGCAAACTTTGCCAGAGTGGTTGAGAGTAAAAACAAGAAAGCAAAACTGTTAGGTATGAGGGAGCATTAGAGAAATCTACATAAGTAGAGGCGAAGAAGTTACAATTGGACATGTGGGACACAGATGTAGAGGAAAATTGGGGAAGGAGAAGTGAGGCCAGTACAGTCACAAATAACCTTTGAGTTCAGTGAAAGGACAAAAGCCAAGAACTGCGCCCAAAAGAAAACGAAAGGGCAAAATTCTGAAGTACAGTACATGGATGGAGTAGAAGGGAAGAAACTCTGCAAATGGCTTTTTAAAACAACCCAACAACTCTGCACAGGTCCTTTGACCTTTGTACGCATACCATGGCATATGCATGCCCACACATGAACATACATGTACTTCGGTGGATGGATGGATGGATTAGATGTCCTTTGCTTGCCTTTGAGTCAGGGTTTTACACTGTACCTCAGAATGGCCTGGAAAGTACTATGTAATCCAATTTGGTCTCAAACTCATGACAATCCTCCTTCCTTGGCCTCCTAAGTGTTGGGATTATGGTCAGGATAAAAGATAGACAGACAGATGGACAGATGGATGGACGGACACAGATGGCACATGCATGCCCACACATGCACACACATGTAATTAGATGGAAGGAAGGAAGGAAGGAAAG
>NC_045030.1:56583903-56586703 GCF_008632895.1 Mastomys coucha | reverse complement strand
TGGCCTTGAACTCAGAAATCCACCTGCCTCTGCCTCCCAAGTGCTGGGACTAAAGGCGTGCGCCACCAGAGCCCAGCAGTATCTAGCATCGTTATTCTACTGCTCTCCACCTTATTTGAGACAAGGTTGCTGAGCCTGCAGCCGACTTAGCCTTTCAGCTGTACAGACTAGCCAGCAAACCCCAGGGGTGCTGTCTCCATTCTTCAGCATTAGGATTTGATACATGCACTTCTACACCTGCCTTCTACATGTATGCTGGGAATTGGAACTTAAGTCCTTATTCTTATACATCAGGCATGTGACCTACTTATCTTCCCTAAACTCCTTCCTGTACCGTTTTCTTTTTTAGATAAAGGGTTATATAGCCTAGTCTAATGGTTTGTATATGCTTGGGCCAGGGAGTGGCACTATTAGAAGGCATTGTCTTGTTGGAGTACGTGTGTCACTGTGGACATGGGCTTTAATACCCTGGTCCTAGCTGCCTAGAAATCAGTCTTCTTTTAAAGGCCTACAGATGAAGATGTGGAACTCTCAGCTCCTCCTGCACCATGCCTGCCTGGATGCTGCCATGCTCTCGCCTTGATGATAATGGACTGAACCTCTGAACCTGTAAGCCAGCCCCAACTAAATGTTGTCCTTATAAGAGTTGCCTTGGTCATGGTGTCTGTTCACAGCGGTAAAACCCTAACTAAAAACCTAGGTTGGCCTCCAACTCATTAAGTAGCTACCTGTTTTGGTGAGCAATTTTTTGAAAGATTTATTTATTTTATGTATGTGAGTACACTGTAGCTGTCCCCAGACACACCAGAAGAGCGCATCAGATCCCACCACAGATGGCCAAGAGGCACCATGTGGTTGCTGGAAGTTGAACCCAGGACCCCAGGAAGAAGAGTCAGGGCTTCCATATGCTGAGCCATCTCTCCAGCCCTTTGGTCGGTATTTTATCCTTACACTCCCCAGCATTCTGGCTAGCTCCCTTAAGTCATTGGGGTGCATGGGATAGGTTGAAATGCTTAAGAACAGTTCTTTTAAGACATGCTTATTAAAAAATATAGTTAAAAATCATGTTAAACTGGAGGAAGGTGGTGGTGCAGGTCTTTAAATGTCAGCAGAAGCAGGTGGGTGTCTGAGTTCAAGGCCAGTCTGGAACAGAGAGTTCCAGGACAGCAGGGGTTACATAGAGAAACCCTCCTAATAAACAAACAAAGTCAGTATGCAAATTAAGCCTGCTGCAGGGATCCATATCTTTAATTCCATCTCTTAGGGAGACAGAGGGAAGCAGATCTCTGTGAATTTGAAGCCAGCCTGATCTTGGTGTTCTTTATTCCTATCTTTTCTATATTACAAGATATTCTACATTAGAAGCCCTAGCCACTCCTGTTTTAAACTGTTTTCAGAAAGGTCAATTGAATCATGAATCCTTTTAAACCGTGTTATCCCAGGAAAACATCACTTTTATCATGTACTACAGGTAAACTGCCCAGAGAGGAGTGCGAAGCTTCCGCAAGCTAAATACAAAGAGAACACAAAGGCATCAAGTACAAGGAGCCCTAGCACCAACAAAGGGCACTCTGGGCACAATGCCTCAGGACTTGGCTTCTCCAAGGCACACTCACAGTAGCCATGCTAACAGGTGACCTCCAGAAGCTCCAATGTGGATGCAGTTCCTCTGGCCTGGACACTGCCAATATAGCAAGTTCCAGGACAGCCAGGACCACACACACAGTGACTCTTCTTTCCCTCTCCCACAAAAGAGTGTTCACATTTCAGCTTTTAGGGCCCAGGGAGAAGGCTCAGCATGCAAGCACAAGGACCAAAGTTCAAATTCTAGGAACCTCTAAAAATCCAGGAACACATGCCTGTAATTCTAGTGCCCCGATGATGAGATATCAAGCAGAGACAGGAGAGTCTCTGGAATCTCACAGGCTGGCTATCCGGGTATAAGCAGCAGCAAAGAAGGTACAAGGTGAGGGTACACACACACACACACACACACACACACACACACACACACACACACACACACACAGCAACTCTCTGATCAGTAATTTTCTAAACCATGTATCTTCTGTGCTTGTTCTCTAACTAAAAACTGAAACCAGATTCCAAAGAATCATTGCTGGGGCAGGGGTGCAGGAGAGATGGCTCAGCGGTTAAGAGAACTGGATGTTCTTCCAGAGGTCCTAAGTTCAATTCCCAGCAACCACATGGTGGCTCACAACCATCTAAAATGAGATCTGATGCCCACTTCTGGTCTGCAGTCATACATGCAGGAGGAATACTATATTCATAATAAATAAATCATAAAACAAACAAAAAAGAATCATTGCTTCCAGTGCTACCAAATCAATATCAAATATAGAACACAAGCCAACTGGGGGCTTAAGGATCAGGAAGATTTGAAAATGGGCCTTTGTATTCGACTGTCTAGCCTACCTCTGAAAGGTAAGTGAATGACTGCAGTTCCCCTGACTACTGAAGTTCTAAGTTACAAGGACTCTCATGAAGTCACTTTATTTTGTTGCTCCTACCTAATTATTTAACAAACTGACAAAGATCAAATAAAAACAAACATGATCAAACGCTGGGTTACTAGTAAAACATCAAAATTATTTTTGTAATGTTTAACACTGGAAAAGATTAAAATGCTTTACTAATGTTATAAACTAATTAGCATAAAGTGTAATTTGGGGAATTAGAAAATAATTTCATGTGTTGATTCAGCCTTGACTGTGTTCATTCAGATTCTTTCATGTGACTAGCCAGTATAATAGGTCCCTGTTTTTTTTTTTTTTTTTTT
>NC_045030.1:56581755-56583888 GCF_008632895.1 Mastomys coucha | reverse complement strand
TTTCTTTTCAGAGAAGTAGAGATTGCTAAACTCAAAGAGCTTGAAATTGCCTCATGGAAAAAAAATCATTTTTAGCAAATGAAACAAAAGCTCATTTCCTAGCTAGTCTTAGTATTTATGCAAAGTCAAAACAAACAGTTGAAAAGTTAAAAGTTCAAATGCTGCTTTCCTTTTTCACAAAAGTGACCAGCTATTAGACACAGTTATAACTGGGGCTAAGAGCCATGACAACATAAAGCTATACAAGTTCTTCAGTACATGGGACTGAAGCAGTATGACCCTGGATATGGAGAAGCAAGCCTATCTGGAAACACTAGACCATGGTGCAAAACCCACTACTCTTCAGAAATCAAGAGAAAGGAAAATGGCCGTCCACCATGGCTAATAAAACATATGAAATGAAAACAGTGTGTTTTTGGGTTTGAGGGGAGTGGGGACAAGGTCTCATGGTAGCATAGGCGGGTCTTGAACAAGCTATGTACCTGAGAATGACCTTGAACTCCTGGTTCTCCATGATTCAACTTCCCAAATACTGGAAGTTCTGGGGTAAGTCACTAATCCCAGTCAAAATAAAACCTTTTGGGCTGGAGAGATGGCTCAGCGGTTAAGAGCACTGACTGCTCTTCCGAAGGTCCTGAGTTCAAGTCCCAGCAACCACATGGTGGCTTATAACCATCTGTAACGAAAGATCTGACTTCCTCTTCTGGAGGGTCTGAAGACAGCTACATTGTATACATATAATAAATAAATAAAATATTAAAAAAAATAAAAAAAAAATAAAACCTTTTAATTCTTTTGCAAATAGAACACAGTGAGTGCCTGGTTTCCAAAAATAATTCACATATCGCTGGCAAACTCCAAAACCCATGGAGTCACCACCATGCTCCCCCTCCCCATTAATTTTAGCACATTTAAATTTTTTTTCATATTTATGTAATTGGTATGATGATATCAGATACCCCAAAGCTGGATAGTTACAGATAGTTGCAAGCTGCCACGTGGTTGCCGGTAACCCAGGTTCTCTGGAACCCAGGTTCTCTGGAAGAGCAGCCAGTGCTCTTAACCACCAAGCTACCTACCCCTCCAGCACCTTTAGTACATTTTTTGGAGATGGGGTCTTACATTCTACTCATGGCTGGCTGGAACTCATTAGGTTAGGTAACCCAGGCTAGCCTCAAGCTGATGACAATCCTCCTGTCTTAGGTTTACAAGTACTAGGATGAGATTATAGGTATGAGTCATCATAGCTGCCAGGAAAGTGGAAACGCAGACAAACTTACAAATGGGTTGAAATATTTGGGTGGCAATTCTTATCACAACTTGAGACATATATACCCCCCAACCTATACCCAGAGGTGGGAGGGAGGGAGGGGAGAGAGGGGAAAAGAGCGCGCGCACGTGAGACAGAGAGGGGGGGGAGAAAGTGTATCATATATTCATAAATGTACAAGGAAACTTATGCAATACTTTGGGGGGACTCGGTTGTGGGGAAAAGGGAGACTTCACATATACCTCTCTATATTTTAAATATATGTAATGACCACATACTAGGTGTGGGGAGGGTGGTCTTTTTGGTTTTTTTTTGGTTTTTTGAGACAGGGTTTCTCTGTGTAGCCTTGGCTGTCCTGGAACTCCCTCTGTAGACCAGGCTGTCCTCGAACTCAGAAATCTGCCTGCCTCTGCCTCCCAAGTGCTGGGATTAAAGGCGTGTGCCACCACCGCCCAGCGAGGGGGGGGGTGGTCTTATGTAGCTCAATTTATCCTCAAGCTCACTATGTAGCTAAAGATGTCCCTGAAATCCTAATTCTACTTCTGCCTCCTCCAGGCTTATAGGCAAATGCTAGGATTGAACGCATGTAACACCATTTCCAGCTTCAGTTTTGTAAAATACTGAAGTAAAACTTGTTCAACTCAGAGGTCCCTGCCTCCCAAGTACTGGGATTAAAGGTATGGCTCTCCCTCTGCTGTATTTGGGGCTCAGTGGTTTAATTTGTTGCTTTTGTAGAGGACCCAAGTTTGGTCCCTGGCACATGTACCTGTCATATGGCCATAGCTCCAGGAGTTCTGGCAACCTCTACTGGACTCCTTGGGAACTGGAACATCTCTCTCTCTCTCTCACACACACACAGACAC
>NC_045030.1:56576678-56581745 GCF_008632895.1 Mastomys coucha | reverse complement strand
TAAACTAGGCATGGTTGTGCACACCTGTAATACCAGTACTTGGAGAGGTGGAGGCAGGGGAATCAGTAGATCACCCCTGATTACATACAGCTTATGCTACATCATACCTTATCTCAATAAATAGACGGCTTTGTCAGTAAAATTTGCTAGGAAATAGTAATAGGGTTTGGGTATGACTTTCAGCAATTACTAGGGAGTATAGACTGAAACAAAAAGCAAGTTGTCAACAGGCATAAATAGCTAAAGAAAAACATGTAACTCATTTTTATGTTTTTATTCTAGTCTTTTAGTTGATACGTAATCCTAGATTTTAAATACACATATATACCTATGTCCCAGGTAGTTAGCATGTCTAGGAAAGCATACTACTGTGTGTCCCAGCCATCTTGCTTGCAGGGTTAGAAACCATCTCAGGGAAAAAAAAAGTAAAGTCCAGGAATGAAAACTTTGATTTTGGAACTGGGTACGAGAAAGTACAACAGGTGTGTGAAGTTCCAGCAGCAAGCAGTCTGTGGGAAAGGGCGTAACCTACGTCCATGATGTGGAATGGCTGGATGACTGGTTACCTGTCAAGGAATCCCTACTAGGCATTTTCATGTGTTCACCTTTAAAGCTGCTCACTGGTTTGGAGGCAGTGGACTTGATTTAAGCCGTGGGGATCCTGTACCATGTATTAGAAGGACCAAGATAAAATTCAAATCTACTGTCTTTCAAAGGCTGCTATTTCTTTCCATGATGACATCACTATATTGTGAAACTCTGAGCTGATCATATTCATTTTTGTCTAACCACACCCCTCCAGTCCATCTGATTTTGAGTATGTGCTTTCTTTTCTTTGTTTTATCATACCAGGGGACAGAAGTCAAGGCTAAGAGTACACTGGAACTGCTCTCTAGCACCCTCCCATATCTGTTTACGGTTGAGCTATTAAACATCCTAGGCATTTGTATTTCACCTTGAAGTAAAGGAAGAGTGAAAGAAACATACCAAAAACCCCTGGTACACACTTTTATAAAACAGACACATAGACCTGAAAGTCAGAACTCATTTATTGAATGAATAGTATATGCAAGAATACCATTAAAAGGAAACTAATACTATAAACTACAATTTTGAAAATAAAGCCAATATAACAGGAACAAAATATACATAACATCAAGGAATGTTTAATTTTTGACCCATGATGCATTCCTTATCTTTACAATTAACTTAAATGTTTGCTAAAACAAAACTGTGCCTTGGTCTAACTTCAGTGCTTTTTCAAAAAGCAACAACATTCTACAACACTTTTGCTTTGAGATATTTGAGACTCACACATTTGTTCAAGTACATAGATTCGATTGAATAGCAGTTCTATAGATCTTGTTACTCTGTTAGTATCTTGAGTCGTGTGCACTAAGACAGTACCACCTCAAGTCTGAAAACTGCTGAGCCTTGACATGAAACTCATTTCAGGTGTGGGTTTGAAAACAATGAGATGAAAGCAAAGCTCCCCCCTCCCCCCGGGAACAAAGAGGTCTTATTAAAGTATAGAAACTCAAGTCTACCCTTCTACTCTAAAGAACATTTCTTACTAACGTGTCTGGTAAGGCTCCAGAATAATCTTCAATATACGCTTGCAAAGATTACATGGTTTAATATTAATAATGACAAAAAGGAACAAAACAAATGAAGAAAAAACAAGAAAAAAAGACGCATCAAAACTTCAGGCTAAAAATACGCATTAGACAGCAATGGCAGTATTTTTGGAAATGATGTAAATGCCATATATTTGCCAAATAATGTCATGCTTATTAAAACTACAGTTAAGGACTTAAGAGTTGTACAGTAAATACACTGCTGAGGTCTATCTCTCTAAATATTAATACCACAATGTGATTACTAGCCAGATGATGAAGATGCTACTTGGGAACGTAAGTACTGTACAATTTTTACATTGTAAGGCACTTTTACTCAGCATAGAATGAAAACAGGAACAAAGAATCAAAATATTGGAAGTTTACAACCAAATGTGAGTGTTTAATGTGACTTCAGTTTACATTTCAACTTTAAATCAAGGTTATTTAGCCAATCACACCACAGTGAGAAAAACAGGTAGTTAGCCACTTATCTAACCAACCAAAAGGTAAAGTGCTTTTCTGGTTGCTAGTGGCAGAGAAAGGGCTGAAGAAACCCATACAGAATCATACATGTACTACATATCAAATCCATCAACTGACAGCTAGAGTATTTGAAGTCCTTTATATAATTGTTGACTGGCCATAATTACCCCTGGCACCTTCCATTTTTCTTTAAAAAAAAAATCATTACAGTAGTTGTCCAAAAATGAAGGAGCTCTATTTCTCCATGGGTAAGTTCTATGGCACACAATGTAAAAATTACCTAGACACAGTGATTTAAAGATTTAAGAAATAATGGTTTTCAAGCTGTTAGAAGGAAATAAAGTACAGATCCTTTGGGAAAAGTCACATCGCTTGGGAAACAAACTGAGATCTGTCCTTGCACTTCAAGTCATGATGAACCTTTGAAAATTAATCACATACACGTCATGGCATGTTAAGAGCGAAAGGAGAAGACGCACAAGGCAATCCACTACTAAAGCTAGTTTCCTTCTAAAATAACAACAAAAGATGGTTAAAATAAAGCAAGCATTGAGTCCCTTGATTTACGTAAATGTGTATATACACACCTTAACAAACATGACCTTAAGGGACTAGCAGTTGAAAAATTCAGTCAATAAGCACAGTGTAATTTTCCACCTGTTACATTTAAAACCGCTGTTCTACCAGGTACAGAATAGACCAATGTACAGTCAAGTCAGTACGTTATTCCTTCTTTGCAAATCTGACTAGGTTAACTAATGATTTGGAACTCAGAATCCTTACCTTTCATACTGAGGTGCTATGGTAATATTAGGCAGACCGCAACTAAATTTTTTGGTTTTGCCATAAAGAAATATGTAAATGTGCTTCAGCAGGTAAGTGGATGTGTGCCACGAGCGAGAAACGCCAGTGGAAAGCCTTTCGAAAAGCCTTTCGAAAAATCTGCTGATTGAGAAAGCACTTCTGAGCCCTCGAAGAAAAACAGGGCACAGAAGCTTATTCAATATGTAAGCAAACTGATGACTGAAAGCATTAAATAATGTTTCTAAAATAGTGGTCACAGAGTCAAAAATAAATACTGTTTTGCACAAAGATGGTTCCTTTTCTTTAGAAAAAAAAAAAACTGTTAGCACATAAGACCTCCTTATATAAGCTGGGCCAATATGTGAAGTGTTCCACACAACAGGGCACTTGAGAGAAACTGGTTTCAGACATGATGTCCAACGTCCTTAGCGCACTGGTGACCGCTTTAATCTCAAAGAGGTTCTATCTGATGTTGCCAAGTGTTATTTTGATCTTGATCCGATCCCATTATTCTGCCAGAAGCTCTTGGTACAGCACAGAAAGGTGTTCTCTCAAGAGTTTTGGCAGAAGCACTGGAGCGCAGAGCTTATCATCACCAGTCGCTCAAAGGCCATGCTGGTCAGAGAGAACAACTCTAAAAAGGACCAAAGGAAGGCTTCGGCACGCCGCTCGAATGAAAGAAATGGTTAGAGCATGTGCTGTCAAAGCCAAGATCAAAAGCAGGTTCTCTGCAGTTGTAGTTTCCGTTGCTTGAGTATGAAAACAAGAAAAAGTCCCCAAGTTCCCAGGTGTTGCTACCAGAGGCATGTTTGCATGAAGTAGAGCTTGCTTCTGCTTTCCTTTGAGCATGGACCTACTATACAAACTCAAACACTCTAAACAGTAGAACTTTGTTCAGTCCAGAAATACAGTTTACTTCATTCAATGTCTGTTTTAACTGTTGACAGTATACACAGGGCTAATAGTGTTTCGACTGCTTCCCAGAAACTGCAAACTACAGCTACGTAATATCAATGCCAAATCCGGCCGTCTACTGAAGGCTCAGAAAACTAACAAGGTGTTTTTTTAGGCAGTTCAATGAAGGATCTAAGAGTCGGGCAGTAAAAAGTTACAAACCCTTTATTTTAGAAAAGAGTGGAAAAGAAGCACAGGAGTTATAGTTGTCTTATTTTCGGTTTTCTAACTGTCTTTGTCCCACGAACCTGTTTAAAAGATGATAAAAAACGTAAAATACGATGCTTAAGGTGATATAATTGACATAACATATTTGAGAAACAAGGGTATCTTACTGATGCTATATTCTAACTACATTTACTGATGAAGTACATAGCTTGCTTATGGCTCTGAAACTGACTGGCTAAAGAAAAGCACATACACTCTACAGGGCTACACAATCCTAAGCATCCTGGCCCCACATGTATAACTCCGTACAATAGGCTTAACATTTTTTCTGTATCTCGTCATTCTGTTTCAGTGTGCATGGTATTCTGACAACAGAGCTTTAAATCTACTTCCATACCTAGTTTCCATTAAGCTGCTGCTGGGTTAGTTGCTGATCAATCGCTGCTCTTCCACGGCTTTTACTCTCTCGCTCCTCATCTTCTTCATCTCGCTCATCGTTTCCACTATGGTTTTTACAATAGAGTCTACAATGATGAAAGACAAACATCTCAAAAATCCTTCTTCTAATGTTGATAAGAATATAAACATAGCTTTACTAGGAGGCTGAGTCCTTGTATATGTAGATTTCTCCTTAAATACAAGCAAGTGGTCACTGGAGTGAATTTTTTAGACACTGTGCTATTCCAGCAAATCTTGATTTAGGCAGATACTCTGTATTTTTGAAATTCATGAAGTTTTTGTGATAAGATAATGTAGGTGGCTTTTGATAATTAGCTATGGAAGGAAGAATGCAAGTTCAAGGCCCGACTAGAAAACCCAGTGAGACTCTGACTCAAAAAAAAAAAAAAGAGGGGGATGGGTAAGAAAAGGAAAAAGTCTCAATGGTAGACTTATTGATCTAGCATGTACATGTTCAATCCCCAGAAACACACTCATGCACACACATGCACAGTCATAGAAAAGGTGATCCAAGCTGGGCGTGGTGGCGCACGCCTTTGATCCCAGCACTTGGGAGGCAGAGGCAGGTGGATTTCTGAGT
>NC_045030.1:56564967-56576534 GCF_008632895.1 Mastomys coucha | reverse complement strand
AAAAAAAAAAAAAGAAAAAGAAAAAGAAAGAAAGAAAAAGAAAAGAAAAGGTGATCTAAAGAAAATATACATGCATTCAATAGTTTTGCTTAGCCATCAAGAATACATTTGTACTGGTGCAGGAAAGTGGATGGAAGTGAGACCATTCTGTTAATTATGATCAATTCCACGAAGACAAAGTATGTGGAGGTTATGGGCTGGAAAGACCATGGAACTAAAAGGGGGACTATTAAGGATGGGGGAGCAGAAGAAAGTAACAGGGCTGAGTCTGATTAAAGTATGTGTGCTGTAACAAAACCCATTTATACAGTTAGTATATAGGGGAAAAGAAGGGGAGAGAAAAAGATGATAATGGTGGGCTAATTCAAACTTGGTTTCAGGTAATTTCTACACTAGACAAAGATAGAACAGTACGGTCTTGTGGTCAGTTCTGGATAAAAAGAAGCATTTATTCTCCAAAGGTTTACAACGAACATTCGAATAGAATAGAAAGCAAAGATGGTCTTGGGGTAACTGAATATAGCTGTGTGACGTTTTTTTGAGATGTGGTCTCATTATGCAGCCAATGCGAACAGCAGTCCTAGAAGCCAACCTAGAATTTGTATGTAGCCTAGCTGAGACTCATTATGGTACGAGTGCCACCTGCCACCCTTAATTTAGGACTTTTTTGCTTGTTTGCTCTGTTTCACCAAGATAGACTTATATAGCCCAAGTTGCCCTCAAACTCATTGTAGCTGAGGCTGACCTTGAACTCCTGATCCTCCAGCCTCCATATTCTGAGTGCTGAATAGACTCATGCACCATTCTTGTCCAGATTGTCAATCTAGTTTTGTTCATTATTTTCCTTCATGTTGTGAAACATTTAACAGCATCACAGATAATCTGTACTCTTCAAATACCACACATTGAGACTGCATCATATATATTATTTTTAAACCATAGGTTCAGATATCTAAAATGAGGACTCTAGGTAGTGCCATCATCTGCCAAAAGAGTTATGTTTGTTTGTTTGTTTTGAGACGGTTTCTCCGTATAGCCCTGGCTGACCTGGAACTTACTCTGTAGACCAGGCTGTCCTCGAACGCAGAAATCCGCCTGCCTCTCTGCCTCCAAAGTGCTGGGATTAAAGGTGTGTGCCACCACTGCCCGGCTTCAGTGCCATCATCTGCTAAGCATCTTCCCCCAAATACAACCCCAGTCTACTTAAATCTCTGAACCAAATTAAAGTTTTCAGGAAAGGTGGAGAGGGAACAGGAAACACAGTAAGAATCAGGACAGTAAACAAAGAAGTCCAGAAATCGGGAACTTTTCCAAGGAAGCTTACAAAGGAGGGGAGAGGTGAGGGTGATAGGGTGGGGACTGCGCTAAATGTTTACTGTTTTCCATAAGAACTATTCTGGGCTCAGCCCCCCCCCCATTCCCCATCTCTCTGGCATGTACTGCCATGCCCAACTTCCCTTGCCTTTTCAACTATAAAGTTGGAGCTCAAAAATAGCTATTTTTGAGGGTGTAGGAGAGATGGCTAGGTGGTTAAGAGCACTAGCTGTTCTTCCAGAGGACCTGGGTTCAATTCCCAGCACCCACAAGGCAGTTCACAATTGTCTGCAACTCCTGTTCCAGGAGATCTGACACCCTCACACAGACAGACATCCATACAGTCAAAACACCGATGTCCATAAAATAAAAATAAATAATTTAAAAATGGCTCTTAAAACAGGAAGGCCGATGGGCTGGAGAGATGGCTCAGTGGTTAAGAGCGCCGACTGCTCTTCCGAAGGTCCTGAGTTCAAGTTCCAGCAACCACATGGTGGCTCACAACCATCTGTAATGAGATCTGATACCCTCTTCTGGTGTGTCTGAAGATAGCTACAGTGTACTTACATATAATAAATAAAAACAAACAAAACAAAACAAACAAACAAAAAAACAGGAAGGCCGAGTTGAGCAGTGGTGGTGCACGCCTTTAATCCTAGCACTTGGGAGGCAGAGGTAGGCAGATTTCTGAGTTCGAGGACAGACAGGGCTACCCAGAGAAACACTTGTCTCCAAAAACAAAAAAGTAAAAAAACAAAAAACAAAAAAAGGAAGGCCATATTTAAGTGGTGTAAATGCTACTTCATTTAGAAATATTCCTTTGCATTTGTACCTGTTTGGCTATTTCTCTCCATTATGTCTTGAAGACACCCATTTGAAGTTAACAGTCTATCTGCAACAGGTGTTGCAAGGATTTAAGAAGGATATATACATTAGATTTTTTTTCTTTTGTTTTGTTTTGTTTTTGAGACAGCGTTTGTCTGTGTAGCCCTGGCTGTCCTGGAACTCATTCTGTAGACCACCTGGCTATACATTAGATTTTTAAAATATATTTTTTTAAGATTTATTTACTATGTACACAGTGTTCTGCCTGCATATAAGCCTGCACATCACAAGAGGATATCAGATCCCATTATAGATGGTTGTAATCCACTGGTTGCTGACAATTAAACTCAGGACCTCTGGAAGAGCAGTCCATGTTCACAACCTCTGAGCCATCTCTCCAGCCCATAAGAACTATATTTTACTGTGGAAAGTTCAAAGAATAATTTAAATTATCATGGCCATTTTAGAGGTGGCCACTGAAACATGCTTTTTTTCTTTGCTTATTTGAGCTTATACTGAGCTCTCATGTAGCCTCACATGACCTTGAGTTTTCTATATAGCAGAGGATGACCTTGACCTGTTTTCAATTTGTTTCCACATTCAAAGTGTTATATATACCTTTTATTGTGCTGGGACAGGGATTGAATTCAGGGCTTAATGCATGCTAGGCAAGTCTCTACCAACTAAGGCGATCCAGCCCTGAAATATGATTATCTGACAGCCAAGAAGTTAATCTAAATGTCTAAAACAGGAGCCAATAAAAAAGTGATTAACCAATACGATGAGAAACCATACAACCATAAAACAGATGTAGAGTTGTTAAATGCCCCAGATACAACAAATGGAAAACAGATTGTAACCAACTGCCTTCCACATCTGACATCTTTCCTCTGTGTGCCTCCCAATTCTGTTTAATTATGCTCTGATTACTGCTTAGACAAAACTCTTAGCATTTCTGGATCTGCTTAACATTATATTGGTTTTCCATTAACTTGGTGACTAGGTATCTTTCAACGCTAAGTCCTTCTTCTGAGTAATGTATTATAGTTCACTTGAGTGCTTAGCAAAATGCAACTGTTTTTAAAGTTGGATAAAGTGTGTGCATGTGTGCACATGTACATAGGGAGAGGGGGAAAGAAACAGTTTTCTTTATATTTTCAAACCAATTATGACTGGAATTGCCTTTTAAAAAGCATATCATAGTGTGCAATCTTGATGTGCTTTCATTAATTTTCCTTGATTGTTTTGCATTTTCTTAGTAGATAATGTCATAACAAGTACTAATCACTGTATTTATTATAATTTGGTTGTCTTTTTGTGGTGCTGGGAATGAAACTTGGATTCTTGAATGTTCTAGTCAACTGTGCGGCTGCAGAGCTACCCTCTAGCCCCTCTTTCTTTTCTTGTTACTAACTCTGCAGAGTATGTGGATGATAATGTTGGCACCTTTGTCTGTTCCTAACCTGAAAGAATATGTGTTTAGTCTAATTGTTCTATTAGGGATGAACAGGAGAATCACCTCCAGTTTGACCGTCATTGCAAACCTACTGAATGAAAGCATCTGGGTAGGCCACAGGTCTAGACAATTCCAAAAAGGCCCAGTCCAAGTCTGGTGATTCTGAGGCCCAATCCTGGCTTGGGACAATTGCTTTCACTTCAACACGAAATAAACTATCTGTTGATTTCTCCTGGATACCCTATCCTGATTCTCAACTTAGTAAAAGTGTCCTGGACACAATAATCTAAGCTTCCAAGTTGACACTCAAAGTTATAAACCGTCCTTTCACCATTTACCTGGAAGGTGATGACATGGGTTTTCTTTACTACTTTACAATAGATCACATGAACACTTATTTTCAAATTTTAATATCACATTATAGAACTGGATTGGATATTTATAATTTATACTGACTGTAAACATTTATACTGACTTTATAATTCCTATTGATGAGACGGGTGCAGTTTGCTGATTTGAATCGTCTGCCTTTACAGTTAAGCATGCCTTACACAATAAAGTAGAAGCCTTCCATTTCCTGCTTTGTTAGATGTCTATATAATAATCTTCACAATATCTGTTGCTTAAAGGTCGGACAGCATTAGCATGTTATGTGGGCCCTCAAAGGGCTTGATGACTTAATGTGTAACTGCTTTATCCACAAACATGAGAGCCCAAAGGAACTGTTTCATTGAATGTTAGTTATTGTTTTACTGCATATTAACCCCATGAAAGTGTTTCACAAGTCTCAAAAGCACATCAAGTTCAGGAATTCCTATCCAATTACTCTGCATCTGATGGGAAGAATGGTGCCGTTGTAGATACACAGGTAAGTGGAAGACCCATTACAAAGAGAGATGTGCATCCTGAATTCCAGACTATACTCTGTCTCCTGCTCTTATGTGAGGAGTGAAAGCAAAACTTACAAACAACAACCAAACACCTTCATCTGAGGACATCAGGTGGAACAAAAGCAAAAAGGAGACAAGACGAATGAACAGGCTATTGACAGTGGTCCAGTGAGAACTGTTGATACTTTCGTGTGCAGTTGTGAAGGTAGACACCAAATGCTAATGCCTTTATAATCCCAGCACCAAGGCCGAAGATGTGTGTGAGTTGGAAGCCAGTGGGGGGGGGGGGACTACACAATGAGACCTTGTCATCGTGTATCAGTTTGTAACTGAACACTGATTTGTCTGGCCATTTAATTAAGAGGGAGAGCTATTGGGAGAGCCAATAAACTGGAAGCTTCATGAGGGCAGGCGTGGGAGTAATGAGCTCCCAGTACAAGGCCTAGCACATAGGTTATAGACGAATGAATGCTAACCCAGGGGCACAAAGTTAGAGAGAAGTGCTAACTGTACTTCTCACTCCTCATTAGCATTCTAAATTTGCATGAAACATCGTCAAAGAATAGAGATTCAAAAAACTAGTGTTCCCTTAGGGATTCCCAGAGACTGAACTTTACCAACCAAAGAGCAAACACAGGCTGGACCTAAGCCTCCTGCACATACGTAGCAGATGAGCAGCTTGGTCTTCACGTGGGTCCCCCAAAAACTGGAGTAGAAACTGTCCCTGAACCTGCTGTCTACTTGTGGGCCCCTCACCCCTAAATGGACTGCCTTGTCTGGCCTCACTGGGAAAGGGTGTGCCTAGGCCCACAGCAACTTGATCTGCAGGGTGGGGGTGACAGCCAGAGGGGACTCCCCCTTCTAAGGGGGATAGGGGAAGGACTTACATGCGGGGTTACTGGAAGGAGATATTGGGTTCTAAAGTGAAGAAATAAATAGATTTAATTAAAAAACCTAGTGTTATCTTTTTAAGGGCACTAACTTCCTGACATGTTAAGGAAAATGCCCACTTGTTATCTTTTTTTTTTCTCGGTTTTTCGAGACAGGGTTTTCTCTGTGTAGCCCTGGCTGTCCTAGAACTCACTCTGTAGACCAGGCTGGCCTCGAACTCAGAAATCTGCCTGCCTCTGCCTCCCAAGTGCTGCGCCACCACCGCCCAGCTCGACGGTTGTTATCTTACTTGTAAATTCCTCGTGACATATTTTCAATGTATTTTGCCTTGTCTTGTACTCCACAGTGGTAATGGTAGGTTTTAACACAGGCTTTTATTTCGCATCCAATAGTAGCACCAGGCTGACTGCAAAGTGTACATTTCTGTTAAAAGAAAGAAAGAAAATTCAGAAGCAATACTTCAAGGTTTAGGCAATCTTATGTATCGTAATTTTTTTAGTCAACTACTTCAGTTTACACAGAAAAGAGCAGTCAGGAGCTGGTGCAATAATAACCCAGTGGCTAAAAGTAGTTGCCATTCTTTTTTTTATATATATAATATTTATTTATTTATTATATGTAAGTACACTGTAGCTGTCTTCAGACACCCCAGAAGAGGGCATCAGATCTACTATGGATGGTTGTGAGCCACCATGTGGTTGCTGGGATTTGAACTCACGACCTTCAGAAGAGCAGTCGGAGCTCTTAACCACTGAGCCATCTCTCCAGCACCACCACCCCCCTTTTTCTTTTTTTTTTTTTTTTTGTTTTTTGAGACAGGGTTTCTCTGTGTAGCCCTGGCTGTCCTGGAACTCACTCTGTAAACCAGGCTGGCCTTGAACTCAGAAATCCGCCTGCCTCTGCCTCCCAAGTGCTGGGATTAAAGGCGTGCGCCACCACCACCTGGCTAGTAGTTGCCATTTTACAGAGGATCAGAGTCCAGTTCCCAGCAACCATGCTGCATAGCTCACAATGCCATTAACTCCCGCTACCTGGTACTCATAGGATGCAGGCAGTTTACAAGTGCCTGTAGCTCTGGATACCTAATACCTTTCTTCTGGCCTTCATGGTCACCTACATACTCATGTGCATCCAGGCAGACAAACATACCCATAAATGAAAACAAGTATTAAGAATAGAAGAAAAGCAGTAGCTATTTACAATAGCAAAAAATACACCAACAAAGTAAACTTATATAGCATACAATCAAAGCCGTGATACCATGTTTGACACTAAATATAGATGACACTCCTTAATTTTGCTAGCACAAAAAACATACTATTGGATATTTTAGTGGTTTGACTCCCTTTCCTTCCTGGAATCAGATCTTTTCCTGTTCGGGTTGGAAAAACTGAGAGAAACAGGAAAGCAAGCTCTGCCCCAGGAGGCTCTCTACAGTTTCAGAATGGAGCAGGGAGACTGCTGGGGCTGAAAGCTCTCAGAGCTTCTCAGGGCAGCCTAGGGAAGCGTCTCCTAAATAATGCGGCAAGAGTAACAGGTGCCCACTGCAAAGGAGGGTCCATGTGCAGAGAGACCGACAAGCAGGAGGCAAACATTCTCTTTTCCAGAATGTCTCATAGCCCTTCTCCAGGAAGGGTGGTATAGTAAACAGCTCGCAAGTTTATTCAGCTGCCCTTCTGTTATTGGAGTGGTGGGGGAGGATTGTGATGGACTAGTTTCTATTAGAGTATATGCAGGGGGTTGCTAGGGTAGCATTCACCCTAACCTTTAACACCCTAACCTTTAATTTCATGAAGAGAACTAAATGTTTGTCCCATTCACCTATTTAGACTTCTGTTAAACAACACAGTACTGCTTGCTGCACAAGAGGATTAGGTTTTAGTACTAAGGATTTCAGTTTCAAAATGATCAAAATTAACAACCAAATGACCTGAATCTAAGGAACAGATCATCTTCACTTTAAAATGGAAAGCTCCACAAAGAAACAGTCATTTCTAGTAGAGCTGGACAAGGACCACAAGCATCTGAAGAACTTCAGAGCAGGGGGAACAAATGGACCATCGCCTCCAGGACAGCCCTTATGGACCTCATAAAGTCCACATCGGATGATACAGTCCTTCTTGTGTGATAATATTATGTCTCTAAGAGGGGACACTCAATCTGTTCATGTCAAACTCCATCTGTTATGTGTAACTCCTAGTTTACTTTTTAAAAATTATGTTATGAGTGTTTTGACTGACAGTGACACACACACACACACACACACACACACACACACTCTCTCTCTCTCTCTCTCTCTCTCTCTCTCTCTACAGGAATGCCTAGATCCTTTGGCACTTAAGTTACAGGCAGTTGATCACTGGGTGCTAGGAACTGATCCTGGGTCCTCTCTAAGAACAGCCAGTACTCTTAACTGTTAAGCCATCTCTCCAACCTCTTATTTAATTTGAAAATTATTTCTCTTATTCTTAATTAGGTTTATATGTGTATATCTATGTGTGGAAATGTGCATACATGAGTACAGGTACCAGTAGCAATCAGAACGGGGTGTTGGACCTGGACTTAAAGTTACAGGAAGTTGCGGGGAGTCGTGATCTGGATGCTGGGAACCTAATTCAGATTCAAAGACTAGTCAGTATGTTCTCTTCGCCCTTGAGCTGTCTCTTGAGCCTCTGTAATTCCTACTTTAAATATAAATACGGAGGATGAAAAGACACGATTAAAAAGCAAACAAATGTAGTTTGTGTTCTTCAAAAAAATCAGAGAAAATGAGGTAGAGGGGGCTACAGAGATGGCTCAGGAGTAAGAGAACTAGTTGCTTTTCCAGATGACCCACATTCAATTCCCAGCAATTCCATGATGGTTCACAAGTGTGTTTAGCTCCAGTTCTAAGGTACCAAAACTCATTTTCTGACCTCCACGGGCATTTCATGCACATGAATATATGCAGACAAAATACCTATACAGATAAAATTAAATACATATATATGTATATATATGTATATGTATATGAATCAATGTAGGGGATGGAGAGATGGCTCAATGGTAAAGAATATATACCACTCTTGCAGAGGATTTGAGTTTGGTTCAAGCATCCATCCACATTGTGGTTCACAACCTCCTGTTACTCCAGCTATAGGGAATCTAATGTCCTTTTATGGCTTCTGCAGGCACATGCATAAACATGTATACACAGACACAGACACACACACATACACACACACACACACACACACACACACACACAGAAAGACAGAGAGAGAGAGAGAGAGACAGAGACAGAGACAGAGACAGAGACAGAGACAGAGACCTGAAAATAAAGTCTAAAAATGGAAAAGAAGCACAGAAGGCATTTCGTAGGAAGACCACTGAAGCATGCAAGTCCACCAGCCTAGCTCCAGGTTCAGAGAAAAACTGTACATCAAAGAACAAGGTAAGGAGAGACAGGGTAAGGAGGGACAGGGTAAGGCGGGACAGGGCAGGACACCTGACATCTGACTCTTGCCTCCAAATACACTCACATAGGCACAAAGCAGCCCAAACACAGACTCACACACACAGACACACACACACACAGACACACACACACACACACTCAAACAAATAACTGATTAATAAAAGAGTAGAAGCAACAAGAATTGAAAGTATAGGTGACGCAAGTACCTGGTGCCCAATGAATCGGGGAAGGACCGGTATTGTGACCAGCCTGAAATTTTTCAAAACCGAACTTGAAAAAAGGTTTGCATTCCACTGACCCTCTCTGCAGTCACCAACTCTAAAGTTGTAGTTCTTAAAGCTAGTGACCAGTGGCCAGGTTATATTTAACTAGGAAGTGCTCTGTGTATACTTCCTTAATAACTGGATAAATAAAGAATGCATCCTAATTTAAAGGAGAATCAAGAGTATCATGGCATAACACAAATCCATATATATATATATATACGGAGAGAGAGAGAGAGAGAGAGCACAGACCATCCTTTTTCCTCGCTTAATCTCCTGAAGTACAGTTTTAATATCGAAATCTCCAAATTCTGCTCTTGATGTTGTTGTGAGCTGGACAGTACCAGAAGAAAACAACTACAAAAGAAAAACACAAACCATCAGCACTTATAGCTCTTGGACGGAAAGAGTCAACCGTGCAGTAACACACTGGCACATCTGAAAACTCCCAGAGGCTTTCCCTAAACAGTATCAACTCAAGGATTTAAACATTTCCCTGTCTCATTATAATATAAACCAGAATGGAAACAACTAGAAACTCAACCAAGATTGCCAACTGGTGCTAAGATTAAATACCCTGCTTGAAATAACAAAGATTTCAATAATATCATCACCCTCTTTGCCTAACTATTTACTATTCCCAGAAATTTTTGAAAAACAGTTTAAATTGGCAAATTTCAACGAATGATACAATTAGAATACTTTCTGATCTTGTATTTCCAGAACAAATATATAACTAAAATCTACTGCATGGGGGTCCCTTAAGATACATATTTTGAAAAAGAAAATTCTAATACACACTCTAGTCCAGAACTTCTGTTTATTTGGAGATTTTTGAGGGGTTACTGTCTTTGGTTTTTTTTTTTTTTTTGAGACAGGGTTTCTCTGTGTAGCCCTGGCTGTCCTGGAACTCACTCTGTAGACCCGCCTGGCCTCGAACTCAGAAAACTGTCTGCCTCTGCCTTCCAAGTGCTGGGAGAGGGGTTATTTTTCTCATTATACTTTTATAGTTCTTTTTTTAAAGATTTATTTCTTTATTTTTATGTATGTGAGTACACTGTAGCTATACAGATAGTTGTGAGCCTTCATCTGGTTGTTGGTAATTGACTTTAGGACCTCTGCTTACTCTGGTCAACCTCTCTCGCTCTGGCCCAAAGATTTATTTACTATTACATCGAAGTACGCTGTGACTATCTTATGATGCACCAGAAGAGGGCGTCAGATCTCATTACGGGTGGTTTTGAGCTGGGATTTGAACGCACGAAGAACAGTCAGTGCTCTTACCCGCTGAGCCATCTCTCCAGCCTATACTTTTATATTTCTCTATGTGACACTTTATGTGTGTGGAGGCCAAAGAACTCACAGTTGTCAGTCCTCGCTCACATCCAAGTCCTGGAGGCAGCAAAGGCCTTAACCTGCCCAGGCCCTTTCACAGGCCCAAGTTATTTGGCCCTTGAGACAGTGGCTCACCTTGAACTCAAACTTGAGACATTGTTCAGCTTCCAAAGTGCTGGGTTCGCAGCCTTGTGACTTTATACTTAAGTAACAACTTCTTATATATAAATAACTTTTCAAAATTAATCCTAAGTGAGGTGAGTAACTCAATACAATCTAGCTCAAAAGATCATTCAGGTCAGGATCTATGGGTGTAAAGATAGAATTTCTCCAAGGAACTTTAGGGTCTATTAGGAAAAATACATTTATAAATAACTGCAACACAATGTGTTAAGTACCATAACAGTGATATTTATTAGGTTATAAGTTGAAACCCAAGACATTTATACACATTCATAAATGTTTTTAATGATGACTATAAAAATGAAATTTTTTTTTTCTTTTTGAGACAGGATTTCTCTGTGTAGCCCTGGCTGTCCTAGAACTCAGAAATCCGCCTGCCTCTGCCTCCCAAGTGCTGGGATTAAAGGCGTGCGTCACCACCACCTGAAATTCTTATACTATGAATTAATTATAGAGTATTTCAATATGCTAACTATAATTATTACTTCAAATCCTGTATTTTAAAGTCTAAAAGTGTGTATTAAGATTTGGGGCCCAGTGGTGGTGGCACATGCTTTTAATCCCAGCACTCAGGAGGCAGAGGCAGGCAGATCTCTGAGTTCGAGGCCAGCCTAGTCAAGTTCCAGGGCAGTTCAGGGCTATACAGAGAAACCTTCTCTTGAAAAAAAGATTTCCAAGTATACCATATTACTTGTGATGGTTTGTATTCATTGCCAATTTGACACAATCTATAATCACCCTAGAGACAAATCTCTTAGCATGTCTACTAGGGAATTTCTAGATTAGGTTTAGGTGAGGAGACATGCCCTAAATATGGGTGGCATCATTTCATGGGCCACAAGGATTCAGTCTTCTTGACTGTTGATACAGCGTGAGCAGCCACCTCATGCCCCTGCCACACCACTTTACTTCCCCATCACCATGGACTCCCACCTACCCTCAGGCTCCCTCAT
>NC_045030.1:56553843-56564941 GCF_008632895.1 Mastomys coucha | reverse complement strand
TCTTTTGAGACAGGGTCTCACTCTGTAGACCAGGCTGGCCTTGAACCAGATCTGAGACCCGCCTGCCTCTGCCTCTGCCTCTGCCTCCCTAGTGCTGGGATTAAAGGCAAGCGTACCACTCCACTCCTCTCAAACTCTTCCTTCCTTAAGTTGCTCATGTATTTTGTCATAGCAATGAGGAAAGTTATACTTCACTATGCAGAGCCCTAAAACAATGTTTAAAGCAAAAGTACCGTATTACATTACCAGCTAAATGATTTTTTAAAAAAAAAAACATAAGAAAACCGTGCCTACCATGCACTTGTAATGTGCAGCTGCCTTCTTGGCATTAAATATATGCAATTTCCCTCTTGCTTCATTTTCTTCCTCCCCGACATGGCAAAATCCACATTTAGGTCTGGGATCATTAGGACTGCTCCTGTGTGGAGACCTATCTCGCTGTGAATATAAAGGGAAGAACACACTCATAAATGGATTCGAACAGTGAACCTTGCCTGTAGACACAGTTCTAATGAGAGGATTCATGTTGCAACAATGGGGAGGAGAATTCAGTAGGCTTACGTACGTAGGAACTGCTTTCCATTTCGTCTGTCCCATGGGAAGATGTGGATCTGGTGTCTTCCGCCAGACCCTTAAGGTTAGTTTTTCTTGGTCTTCCTTTGCGACTTTTCTTCTTAGTCTTCGGAGAGGAGGGCTCCAGTTCATGCTCGTTAAAACTTTCTTCTAAATCAGCTGCTCAAAGAGAAAGAAAAGCTTTACGTGGGTCAATCTTCACAATCAGCACTAGACCCATGAGTCTTCAGGAAGCATGCCTTTCACTAGCATGAAATGGCCCCTAGAAACGAGGGTGCCTGCTTGCTCTATGGTCTACTCAACAGGGCTCAATCCAATGTTTCAAATTACTGAATACAGACCTTTTCACTGGAACCATTAGAACCTTATGTGCTTTGACTCTGTAATTTTATAAAAATAGATTCTGTGACACAGCTTGTTTGGCTTTTAAACATCATGAGGTCAGTTATAGTACGAGAATCTCACAACTCAGTCACACTGACCACATCTCAAAAAGTAATTAGCTACACCAGGCAAGCAGCAACAGTATCATGTCAGCCTGACCTGCTTCCATCACTGCAGTTCGACTGGACAGCATTGATGTAGATAGTTCTACCATTATAAATGAACAACTTCAGCTTTAAAACCATCTATGATTGAGCTAATTGATCAAGTAATGAAACATGTCCCAAGTACAAAAAGAAGCTCTACCAAGAAGAAATAAATGGCAAGAAAAAGCCATTTTGTGAGTTAGCTATAAACACTTTCATCAAACTCTTAGAAATACGACTTTTCCCATAAATAAGAAAATAATTCTACCATTAACAGAAAGTGTTTGACTCAGTTATTCATTATACATATTTATTTATTAATGGCCCACTTTACGGGCCCATGAGACAGCATGTTGGGTGACGGTGCTTGAACCCAAGCTTGGTAACCTAAGTTTCATTCCCAAAACCAACATAATGGTGCAAAGAAAGCAATACTCTTAAGTTGTCCTGACCTCCACATGTGCTCTCTGGTATATACATGCATCATACACACACAGTAAACCTTTCTGATCTCACTATATAATGTATGTAGTATTCAAAATGGTATAAACATCAAATATTAATTCACCTTGGGGCAAAATGATAAATATTTTAGGCAAAGCCCTCTAGTACATTCACTGGTTTTCCTTTAGCTTTCTACTGGTTTTAATTCTAGAAAGTGATTTTTCAATTAGAAATGCTATCACCTCCTAGTCCCAGATGCCAGTCCCTTTCTTTAGGACAAGCATTCACGAGAGGAAAGGCCATCCCAGTTGGTATATCTGAATACACAGAAACTCAGGCATAACACAAGGATTAGTTCTTAAACAGCTACACTAGTCCCAAAGGGTAAGAAGAGAGTATTGGAAACCAATTTGGGGGCCTGTGAAATAGTGACTTGGTGCCAACCCTGATTACCTGAATTCAATCCCTAGAATCCACATGATGGAAGGAGAGAACCAACTCTCTTAAGGTATCCTGTGACCTCCATGTGCACACTGTGGTACATGCATGACCCCCCCAAATGAATGCACGCATAAGTCAATGTAGCAAACAATTTAAACTAATTTTAATAGCACATTTGTGTTACTTGGTAGTTTAAATAAGCAATATGCTGCTTTTCTAATTGTAAGAATGGGGACTCGGGGCTGTAGAGATGGCTCAGCGGGTAAAAGCACTGACTGCTCTTCTGAAGGTCCTGAGTTCAAATCCCAGCAACCACATGGTGGCTCACAATCATCTGTAATGGGATCTGACTCCCTCTTCTGGTGTGTCTGAAAACAATTACAGTGTACTTATGTATAATAATAAATAAATCTTGGAAAAAAAGAATGGGGGCTATTCATTCATCACTGATGAGAATATATATCTAGTACAATTTTTATTCTATTTTACTTAGAAAGACTTGCTTATTTTTTTCTACGTGTATGGCTGTGCCAGCATGAATATGTGTTTATTATATATGTGCCTGATGCTGAAGGAAGTCAGAAGAGGGTACTGGAGCCCTTAGAACTGGAATTATAAACAATTGTGAGGTACCCCATGGGTGCTGGGAACCAAATTCAGGCTCTCTGCAACTGCAGCATAGCTCCAAACCACTTTTAAACTTTTTTTCAAGACACATTTGCCCTCTGTAGTTTGGGCTGACCTTGGATTTATGGCATTCCTCCTACCTTGCCGTCTGAGTGCTGGAGCCACAGGTTCAAGTGTCCATATCTGCAGCCTACAAGGTATCTTAAGTCAACCACCTTTCCTAATCAGAGTTCCTTGTAAATACTCAAATGCTTTAGTGGTTACAAACTGTGCTATCAAGTTACTTCTATAAGCATAGACTAGCAGTAATAATTATAAGCTAGACCTAGTTGCTATCACTAATACCCACCATTTTAAAAGATTGATATTTGTGGTTTTGTATGTGTACACATTCATGCTGGTTTCTAGAGAAGACAGAAGAGGATGCTGGATCCACAGGAGCTGGAATTATAGGAGTAGCCATGTGATGCAAGTACTGGGGACTGTGTCCCCTGAAAGAGCAGCATGTGCTCTTGCCACTGAGCCATCTTTCCAGCACCATGTTTATTAATTTAAAGCTTCTTTTCAAGTTGTACTTCTTTTTAAGGTATGTGTATGAGTAATTTGCGTGAATAGATGTCTAATATGCACCATGTATGTGCAGTGTCTGCAGAGGCTAGAAGAAAGTGTCAGTTCCTCTGATCTGGAGTTACAGGCAGTTGACATGTGGGTGCTGGGTACTAAACCAAGATCCTCTGGAAGTATACCCAGATCTCTGAACTGCTGAGTCATCTCTCTGGCCCCCATGCTTACGATCTTTAGAATATTGCTTTTAAAAGAAGTAAAAAGGGCTTCTTACCAAGCCTGATAATCTGAGTTTAGCCCCTGCATGTACAAACTTGAGCATGCACAAACACATACAAAAATAAAGTGAATAGCTTAAAAATTAAAATAATAAATACTATAGCTCTTATCTAAACACACACACACAGGCAAACCACATAAGGTGTAGGGCCTAGCTAAGCATGGTGACAAATGCCCAGCCCATAGTCCCTGCACTCAGACTGAAAGCAGCAGGCTACTGAGCTGGAGACCAGCCCAGACTACACAGTAGGACCCTGTTTCAAAACAACACAACATGACAAACACATCCGATTCAATTCTGGTAACCGTTATCCATGTTTAATGTATAAACATCCCATTAGGAGGAGAAAAATGGGATATAATTTTTAAGAACATTAGTCAATACCACACACAGCTACCACACTAGATAATGCAAAAAAGAACAGAAAAGAAAATCCTATCTGTGTGTGTGCATGTGTAAAGATGGGTATACATCATTATAGATGTGTGAAAATCCATAGAATATTTCACACCACCATTGAACTCTTAAAGAAATTAGGGAGTACAGGTGATAATCATGTGTCCATGTTATATCACAGATTGAAACAAATACACTGCTTTAGTTCACACTGTTGAATGCTAAGAAGACTCTATATGTTCACAGGGTTTTTTTTTAATGAACTTAGAACTACTCCTAAACAGGGCTAGAAAGATGGTGTATAAATGCAGACTCCCTCTTGCAGAGGACTTGGATTCAATTCCCAGTATCCATATGGAAATTTCTAACCATCTATAACTTCAGTTCCAGGGCCTCCAATGATACCTTTTGCTTGTCTAGTGGCTTGATCCAGAGGCTCCAATGATTTCTTCTGGCCTCCATGGGCACTAGACACACACATGTACATATACATACATGCAGGTAAACCCTTCAGAAACATAAACTAAAATAAACCAAGAACTGTGTAAAAGCTGATGGGAACAGTAAAGTCCCACAGTGTAGCTCAGTGATAAGGCACTTGACTGGCATGCACGAGGCTCTGGCCTCGTGCATCGAGCCAGCACCGTAAGAAGTGAGCCTCGCAGGGGAATGAGCCACTCTTCAGCTCCTACTTCTTTACGAGCAATCATATTTAAGAGGTACCTACATTCTTTTCCTCCAAGTCACTCCTCAGTGGTTTATATCTCAACTTCCCTCCCCAAAGCAGTCTCTAAAATCACAAATGGCTCTATTGTTACTGGGCCAGTGGATGCATGCTTCCTCAACAACAAAAGTAACCATTTAGTTCCTTCTGGAGCTACACGCCAGCTTTCTGTGATCCTATGGCTTTAACACTGAGCTGCCTTTTCTTCCTCCTCCTCTCTACCCATGTTTCCTCTGCCTTTGTAGGTCCATCCTTCTGGATTCATCCTTCAACCATGAACAGTCTTCAAGAGTCAGTCTAAGGCCTTCATCTCTTCTGGGCTTTCTCCCTAGGCAACTTGTCCTCCACTGAGATACCCTGACCAACAGTGGTAAATTCTTAGCCAAGGTCTCTATTCTGAAAACTAGAGAGATAGTGATCTACCCATCCACTTAGCTGATACCCTACACGGAGAGCGCAGATATATCTCAAACTTGACCTTCCAAAGCTTAACTCATTAACTTTCATCATAAGCCTTTTCCAACTCTACCACTACCTAAGTAAATGGCATCATTCAGTAACTGACTCAATTATATCAAACACCTTGGTGTCACCTCTGAAACCTCTGTCTCATCCTGATAGATTTAACCTCCAAGTTTTCCAAAAGAGATGACATGGGTTTCAGGCATTTAATACGAAATAATGTTTTACTTAGGATTGGAAAATTAAATTGCTTTAGTATAAAACTATTCTTAAATTTAGTGCTTCACAATACTTCATGTTGTATAAGGCTAAAATGACAGATTAATATCAGAAGTATTGAGCTACAGATAGTAAATGCTAAAGAAACTGTCACAGGCATCAAGTCCTTTGCCCTAGAGACCAATGAAGTATAGTTCTCAGAGAATGCCTGAAATAAAATCCTTTAACTCCCAATCATAAATTCCAATCATAAAATAGAACACGTTTCCCATCACAACAAATCTTAGCTGTTTCTGACAAAGTATTCAATAGAAAATAAATTTGAGCTAAAAAGCCAAATTCTCTAAATATAAATATTGCCAACACTGGGGTTGGTGAGATGGCTCATTGATTCAAAGCACTGACTGCTCTTCCCAGCACCCACACAGCAGCTTGCGACTCTCAAGAACTCCAGCTGCAGGGGATCCAGAGCCTTCTTCTGAACTCCTCCATGGACAGTAGGCATGCATGCAGTACACAGATGGATGGATATACAGGACAGAAGTATAAAAATCGATCTTAAAAAAACTGCAATACTTGAAGATTATTCCTCAAATTCCAGAATGTAAGTATAAACATACACTGTATACCAGGGACACAAAAGGGACTAATATTCTATAGAAGCATACCGTGAACCACAATCAAGCCATTTTGAAGCTGTTCTTAAAGTATAAAATAGAATTAGAGCTCTCTCGCTAAGCAAAAGGCACTCAGAATCATTTTAGTCTTTTAGAGGATTCAGGCAGAAAAGGGTACTGGCTAAGGCTGGAGACATGAATCTAATTCTGGGTTACACATGATAGGAGGAGAAAAGTGATTCCCACAACTTAGTTTCTGTCACACACACACACACACACACACACACACACACACACACACACAGAGAGAGAGAAAGAGAGAGAGAGAGAGAGAGAGAGAGAGAGACAGACAGACAGACAGACAGACACAGAGAGAAAAGCATTAAATAAATGCTAAAAATAATTGTAATCACCCCTCTTTATACAGTCTGCACTGCAATGGCTTTTCTCGACCACTAGATGGTAGTATTGGCTTCAGAAAGAATTTACTTTAGAAAGTAAAATAGGAGCCAGCTATGTTAATCAGTAGATATTAATCATCTTTAAGTATTTCAAGTATGCAGTTCTAGTATATTCATATACTTGTATTAATCAGATCATGAACCTTAATCCTCAGCTCTTAACATAGATGGCCACTCTAATCATAAAAGGGCACTCATAAACACACTGTTAACCTCTTGAAAGAATGGAATTATAGGAAAGCTTCCTTATAATAGTTCTTTCCTGCTTTTTAAATGTAGTGTTGGAGCTAGAACCCAGAGTATCATGCATGCCAAGCCAGTCATCTACCACTGAGACACAATGCTAGTCCCTACTTATAACTTAGAGGTTAGATTCAGCTAGAATTAAGTGAGAAAAAAATAGAAAAATAGTTATAGTCTTTTCAATCACAGTCTATCACTTCCAAGTATCTTGTTCTCATTGTTTATCCAGTCTATTTCCAGTAAGGCCTGAAGAGGGCGCTGGATCCCTGGAGATGGAGTCCCAGGTGGATGGAGGAGCCTGATGTGAATACTAAGAACCAAATTTTACTCCTCTAAGATAGCATCAAATGCTCTTAATCTCCAAGCCATCTCTCCAGCCCTATACTCTCCTTTCTAGATAAACCACAAAAGATGTTTTTAAAAATTCATTTATTATTTATATACATGTGTGCCTGCTCATCTATATTCAATGTTAATATTCAACTACTTTTTTATCTGTACATATTTGTAGAATACATCACAACTCAATACATGTATACAATGTGTAATGACCAAATCATGGTTAGCATACATATCTACTAAATTATTTCATGTAAACATCTTAATTAGCATATAGTAAGTATGATGTGTATGTATATACATATATATATGATGACTATATTTTGAACCAACAGAAGTATTTGTATGAATGTGGACTTCAGATATGAAAATAGCATGGTTTTCTATCATGAAAGGCAATTATAAGAGATCAAACGGGAACCAGTTTTAATATTTATAACAGGAATTAGGTATGTCAATTTTCTCAAGATTTACTTTATTATTCTTTGTGTGTGTGTGTGTGTGTGTGTGTGTGTGTGTGTGTGTGCGCGTATGTGTGTGTGTGTGTTTTAGATATATTTTAGTATAGGTGCCCACAGAGTCCAGAGACATCAGACCTCAAGAGCTGCCCAGTATCGGAGTCGGGAACTTATTTCGGATCTTTACAAGAAGGCTATATCTATCTCTCTCTAGCACCTAGCTAAGTCTTTAAAAAGATCAAACTTCCAAAGTCCATATGGTGGCACACCTTTAACTCCAGCACTTTTGGGAGACAGAGGCAGGTGAATCTCTATGAGTTCAGGCCAGCCTGTTGTTGATCTATATAGTAAATTCCAGGACAGCCCAGGCTACATAATTGATCGTGTCTCAAAAGGATCAATGTCTTTAAATATCAGTATCTGATCCATTCTAATTTTCAACAGAACAGTCTTAGAAGCTAATAAAAAAATGATTGAGTTAAAGCTAAATGAAAACACAGTATATTCTGTGATTGAATCTAATCTGTTTTATACTGTTACTAAATGTATCAAAAACATGTTTCAATAGGTTTGATGCAGACCTTTAGAGGTGGCTCAGCACTAGCTGCTCTTCCAGAGGACCTAGGTTCGATTCCCAGCAACCACATGACAGCTCCCAACTATCTGTAACTCCAGTTCCAGAATATTTGACAGCCCATTCTGAACTTCATGGGCACCAGACATGATCATGGTACACAGATATACCTGCAGGCAAAACACTCATACACTTCAAATAGAATAAAAAAATTTAAAAAAGAAAAGGTTTGACCCAAGTCATATCTGACACACTTTTCTGACTTCCACTGGCACCAGGCATGTTCATGGTACATAGACATAACTGCAGGCAAAACACTCACACACTTCAAATAGAATAAAAATTTTTTTAAAAAAAAGTTTGATCCATGTCAGAATTCAACTTTAGAACTAACTTCCCCATATCTTTTAAAACCAAATACAACTTGGCTAACAATATATAAACATTACTAAACTAGTTTTATAAATTTAAGTGAAAACAAACTATAAGATAACTTGATAAGCTTCTATTTTGAATTTAGTTACTTACAAACTTCACTTTTTTCTGGAAAAAAAAAGCATAGTATGTCTCCATTTATTTCTCAGTGGGGGATTTTGTCTGTACATTCCCAGGAGGTACACAAAATCATGAATAATACTAAATGTGGTTTTCCCTACACATGCCTACACATTACAAAGTCTGACTTATAAACTGGACACAGCAAGACATTAACAACAACCATTAGTAAAACATAATATATTATAATCAAGCTGATTTGAAACTTGTTTCTTTTTGGAATCTTCAATGTTTGGATCATGACAGCTCATGATCCAAGGAGCTGAACCATAAAATAACTGAACCATGCATAGCAAACACATAGAGAAGGCATTGAAATTTCACCAGACTGCACGCTGATCCAAAGTGCACTGGTATTCCTAGGTTCACACCACTGTCTGTAACAGCTGACGGGAGCACCCGTGGAGAAACACGTCACCCCTACCACTGTTTCTTTCTAAAATGACATGAGGTTTCAGTATATTCATATGATTTCTGGGGCAATTTCTTTCTTTAAAAAATTAGCTCTTAGGGGCTGGAGAAATGGCTCAGTGGTTAAGAGCACTGACTGCTCTTCCAAAGGGCCTGAGTTCAATTCCCAGCAACCACATGGTGGCCCACAACCATCTGTAATGAGATCTGACATCTTCTGGTGTGTCTGAAGACAGCTACAGTGTACTAGCATACATGAAAAAAACATATTGCAGGGCAGTGGTGGTGCATGCCTTTAATCCCAGCACTCGGGAGGCAGAGGCAAGTGGATTTCTGAGTTCGAGGCCAGCCTGGTCTGCAGAGTGAGTTCCAGGACAGCCAAGGCCACACACAGAGAAACACTGTCTCAAAAAAAACAAAAACAAAAACAAAAATATCATCTCTTTTTGAGTATTTACATTCATTTGATGTAATAACATCCCCAATTATAAAGATATTGAATAATAAGATCTATCTTAAGGAAAAACTTAGTAGAGGACTACTCATTTATATTTTACTAATTTCCTCTTGAAATATAAAACTGGAGAATGAAACATACCTTCAGAGTTATGTGCAGTTTTCTTGTGTTTTCGACAATAAACCCTGTGAGGGGGGAAAATACGAAATATGAACTTCGCAAACCAAATTCAATTCATTTTCAAATTGCTAAAATGAGCAGCAACAGTCCACCTTATTCATAAATCAGAATTATTTTATAAACTTCAGTGTGATACTTCCTAAATCATTTCTTTAACTATTACATATTATACAGATCAAAACAGCCTTCACAGTGGTGATTCGTGATGAAATGCTTTGAATGGAGGAAATGAAGCAGTTACATGTAAATCCCTTGCGAAGGTCTCTCTCGGATCTGAGCTTTATCATGCAATGCACAGTGGTAGTGGTATGTCCTGTGGCAGGTTTTCACATCACAGCCAATGGTTGCTCCAGGACAATGACAAAGAGAACACATCTAGGGAAAAACAACAAAACAATATTCAAATGTAACTCTGCTAATTCTGTTGCAAACAGGCTAGACATTCCAACTGCTGTCAGGAAAAGCAAACTGGTTATAGAAAAAACTCTAATTCGTGTTATTTTCCTTAATTTGGCTCCTGAAAGAAAACTGAATAAAATTATTCTGATGGTGCTTTTTATTTTACTGACAAAATAGATAGGATATTATAAATGTGATATTCAACCGTGGTCAAGAGAACATTTGAAATACTGTAAGTCATAGAGCTGAGCTATATATAAATAACACTATAAAAAACAGAAATCTCTTTTGCAATCCAGAACTTGCTGAATACAAGTAATCAGGAAAAATATCTCATAAGAATTTTTTCCGAAAACTTCCACTTAGATCAGTAAGAAAGCTAATGCAGTCCACCACTATCCCAGTCACAATGTCCTACCACCAGTCCTAATACTACCGGCAAAGAGTGCTTAAAATCAGATTTAAGGGGGACCAATAAAGAGTTAAATAAAAATCTTTGAGAAAAATTTCCCTACATCATTTTGGGAACCTGGTAAAAATCAATTGGAAGTTAGGCCAGTAAAGAGGATAAAAGAATTATATAGTACTTTTAATACCCTGAGTCGAAGATATCTTGTGATAGCTAATTGATTATACTGTGAAAATATGCCTGTCTGTTTTAATTTAATCTTACTTACCTTCTGCATTATGAATTCAAGCCAACAAAACAAAAAAAGATTCTGTCAACTCAATTTATCTCATATTCTGAACTTATTAAATAGTGATTGAACAGTTCTCTATTTCAAAAACAATTTTTTAAAAGTACACACAATCATTATTAATAGCTTTGGTTCACAAAACACAGTGTACTATACCCAGTAGGCTTTTAAAGCGCCATCTCCTAAGCTATAAATGCCATATCAAAGTGAATCACAGAAAGGTGAAAAGCAAACCTTCGCTTAGTTCCCTGCTTGCCGATACCTTGTTTTAAACACTCACCTCAGTACTCAGGGGCTTAAGGCAGGATTGAGTTTCAGGCAGCCTGGGCTACATTATAGAGACTCTGCCAAAAACCCAAACGAAGATCAAACAACAAGCAAAGAAACACACACTTCTTTTTTTGTTTTTTTGTTTTGTTTTGTTTTTTGTTTTTTTTTTTGTTTTT
>NC_045030.1:56547801-56553588 GCF_008632895.1 Mastomys coucha | reverse complement strand
AACTCAGAAATCCGCCTGCCTCTGCCTCCCAAGTGCTGGGATTAAAGGCGCGTGCCACCACTGCCCGGCAGAAACACACACTTATGATCCAACATTTGGACTACTTGCTCCCTAAGTAATGTCGATGTACTAGGAGGCTAATATAAATTCCAATAAAATTTCTTAGACTTCTCTGAGGAAATCAAACACTCAAACTCACTCATGCTATCATTTTTTAAAATACCCATGTCAGTAAAAAAAAAAAATTCTCAATGTAGGTACTTCCCAGAAAACACAAGGGCTACTACTATCCACTATTAATACACAAGAAATAACCCACTTCTTCAAATGAGTACTGAAACTTCACGTAATTACTATAAAAAGAAACTCTGTGCTGGTGAGCGTGTATAGTAAGATCAGACATATTTGCTCACACATGTGAGACCCTAGGTTCAAATTTCAACCCCTCCGAACCGAAGGATTAGAAGTAGTACCTTTCCAAAGTTTATAGCACTTGGTCTAGTAATTATATGTCCAACTTACTTACTGAAAATAGTACCAAGCACATTCATTGCAGACCTGTTTTGAATAGTCCTAATTATAAAACAACTGAAACATGTTTAAATAGATGTCCTTGCTGCCCATGCTGAACTCGGTACCAAGTGCTGGAACAGCAGGCATGAGCAGCATGCCCAGCTTCAGAGGAATGGGTCTAAATGTGCTAAGTGAAAAACTAATAGGGAAGATGAAACTACGTGAATTTCAGTCTCAATACTGTTTCTAGTATAGAGTCTTTCAAAAAGGGCGGGAAGTAAATAGCAAACTGCTGGGATGTTATCTTTGAATGGTTTTCTTAATTCTCTGTATTTTCTGATTTTTCTGCAATATTCAAAGTATTTTGTTATACAAAAATTTATTTTTAAAAGTATCAGGAATAGTGCAGCCAATGCACTCAATGCCTGCCTCTCAACTGAGAAAGCAAAGGAAATCAAAATATTTGAATAATTGGGGTAAGGGGACAACTATGGCATCTATAAACTCAAATTTGTCCAAAGTAAGTGGTTTAAGCAGCTAAGGCAACAGAAAGCAATTTTATAAACAATCATAGGAAACACAGGAAGACCATTCTTTAAATTGTATTTAACATGTAACTGCTCTGCTGCATGTACACACATCGGCCAGCAGAGGGCACCAAATCCCCTTAAACAACATGTGGTTGCTGGGAATTGAACTCAGGACCTTTGGAAGACTAGCCAGTGAGCTAAACCACTGAGCCATCTCACCAGCCCCAGAAGACAATGTTTTTAAAGCGATCAAAGGCTTATTTTGTCATTAGTTCTATTCAATGAAGAATAGGACAAAATATCAATAAAATATTTTACAGAATAAAATATTTGTCAAGATTAGGAATAGAAGAATTTTTAGGGGGCTTTTAGTAAGAGAGTGTTTGTCTTACTTCATTTTTTTTCCTTATTTTTTGGTGTATATGGGTGTTTGTGTGCCCGAGAAGGTCAGAAGAGGCCATCAGATCACCTGGAACTAGAGTTACACATGGTTGTGAGCTGTATGTGGGTGCTGGGAACTGAAGCAGAGTCTTCTGGAAGAATATCAAGTGCTGCCAACCACTGAGCCATCTCTCCAGAGACTTATTTTCCTTTTTGAGATAAGGTACCGCTTTGTAGGCCAGTGTAGCCTCCAACTGGCAACCATCTCATGTCAACCTTCCAAATGCTAGGATTTTTAGGCATACACTCTTATACGGCTTAGTGTCTCCCTAAGAGTCTATGCTATAGCCCAACCCCTGTAATAATTCTTCGCCCTGAACTCCTATGGTACAGGATACATGCCATCTTCATCTTAGCTCTTATAATTTTTGTCCCTATTTGGCTATTATTTTATAAATGGATAGACTTTACCTAACTATCCTTTCTATATTATTTTTGATAACACTAGAGAAAGACCCCAAGCCTTTGTGGCAAATACCACTGAATAGCAACCCCAGCCCTAGACCAAATGAACTTGAAAACTAAGAGCACTTATTGATTCTAAATTAATTCTGTTATTGAATATTGGAACATCTTCTATCACATTTTTCCTCATCCATGATTTGTTGTCTTTTTAATTGCAGACCTGGGCTGGCAAGATAGCTCAGCAGGTTAATGTGCTTGTCTGGTGAACTGAGTTCAATCTCTAAAAGCCACATAAGGTAGAAGGAGACAACTGATTCTACAATGCTGTCTTCTAACCACATAAGTGTGCTGTAGCACATGTGTATACACAAATACACATACTGCTGTAGCACACGTGTATACACACACACACACACTTAAAAATTGAAGACTTCACATAATTACCTTCAGGTATTTCTAAAAGTAATTATGAAGTGGATGTGGGTATATGCCTTTCATAGCAGAACTCCGGAGCCTAAGTACAGAGGACTTCCCATGTGATGGCAACCTGAGTTCAGGGTTGGCCTGAGTTATACTGAGAGACCCTTTCTCAGAAACAGTCAGTAACAGAGATGGTTCCTTGGATGAGAACACTGGCCCAGGTTCAGTTCTCAGGATCAATACAGTGGGTCATAACAACCTGTTAGCTCTACTCTCAGGGGATCCAACCTTTTCTTCTGACACTCCTCTGAAGGCACTGCCCAACACACGCACAAAACTCACATACATTCAAACAAACAGAAGACACACAAAATAACTTATGAGCTATATGATCAAGAGCTGGAAAGAAAAACTGAGTACAATTCAGTTCACAGAACGTAGGGAGAAGAGATTAGCTTTTCTAGAAACACAACCGGAAGCTTAGAGAAGTACCATAATGAAAGAAGCCGGGAAAAAAGCCAGGTGATGGGGAGAACCATTTCTGAAATGCTATGGCAAATCAAACCATAACAAAAGAGATGGCTTTTTCTAAAACAAAAACCATTAGAAAGGGAGGGAGAAGCACTGTCCTTTGGGGACTTGGCTGCCAATAGGTTCCCCATACCCCAGTGGATGGCCTCACACACATGCACATATGGCCAGCAATAATTGGACTCACGGGGCTAGTAAAAACAAAAGGAAGGCCATGGAGTTAGCAGGGTGACAAGGTGGGGGACATTAGGAGCAGTGTATGAAATGCTCGATGAATGAAGAGATAATCTCAAAGCATGTTGGGCACAGTGGCACAGGCCTTAATCCCAGCCCCAGGGAGGCAGAAGCACGGTCAGGTAGATGTCTGTGAGCTCTAAGACAGCTGGGGTGCAAAGGTAGACCCTTCTCTAAAAGAAGAGATGAATGAGACCCTGCCATTGCCACCATCAACACATCAAAGCAGGTGACATGGAGCCGAGCTCTGTACCCAGTGTCTGCCTTTACAGAGAATATCTGCTCTGAACTTCGTTACACTCTTTACCACTACTTGTCGTCCAGAAGAGCGTCAGCTGCCATTTGTATCACACTTCCAATGTGTCCCCGTTGCCTTCAAATGTGGGAAAACAAAAACTAATCTGACAGGAACATGGTTTTCCAGAACAATGGTGCCCTTTCCTTGCTCACAAGAGGGGAGGCTGACCTACCTACTAAATATTCTTTCCCCCATGTAGGTAGAAATGGTAATTCTCAGCTCACTCTGCTTGTATCCTATTCCACACTCTTGTTGTAAATAGGCAAACCCATTGTCACTGATAATGCTTTTCTCTTACCCCTTCTTCACCTTGCTCCTGGAAGACCTGAGAAACTGCAATTATGAGTCTTCAGCTCCAAAGTTGGGAGAGTTTGGGAAAGGAGGTCCTGTCCAATCACAGGGGATTGCACAGCCTTTCTGCAGCATGCTCAGAAACCATGGTAACAGACAGAAGTTCTGGTATGCTAACGTGGGTTAAGCTGTACCACAGAAGCAGGTCTCAAGGAGCCGACCCCACAGATGAAAGAGGAACCAAGTCACGCATGAGAGGCCACACAAAGAACTCAAAGACTAAAAGTTAGCTGGACCGTAGGAGGCAGACAGCGAAGCATACCTGTGCTTCAGTCAACTGAACAAGGCCAAGACTGAAACCAAGCCTCCACAAAGTCTTAAGGATCAAAAGGAAAAACACTGTTTTCTCAGTAGTCACAGGGAAGAAAATGAAAAAGAGGTTGCCAACTTCACGGCTAGGCAAAGCGTTTGTGGAAAAGCTCGACTCCAGTGGCTGCATGCACACCCTTATAGCACACTCTCACAGAGCTCAGCTGTAGCAGAGGAACTCCCAGCACATACACGTTCTCACAGCACATCAATGTGGTTAACTGCATTGGAGACATTCGCTTCGGAAAACTGCTTTGAATACGGAAAATGCAAAGGAAGATATGAAAAGGAGCCATGGTCCTGAGCCTATAAGGCAAAGACACAACTTGTCAAAAGTGCCTAAATAAAGGGACACCCATATCTAGGGTGTTTTCCCAAGAGACAAGGTCACCTTACAATGGCCTGGCTTGTTCTTTTGGCTGTAATAACACCATCTCCCATAAAAACCAGAAAGCAAGACAGTACAGTTAGGGCTAATAGTCAGAAATGCCTCAATATTGCTGTGCAACTCCAGGATCATAGTTGAGAATAATAACTCACGTTGCCAACATAGACAGAAGCAGCCTCTGGCCTACCTAGTTAGTTGGCAGTCACCAGATTGCTTGTTACAATCTTTAAAAAGAATGCCACTGCCAGAGACGGGGCATGAATTGCAAACTGCTTTGACCTGATATTATAGCTCTACTCATGTTTTCAAAACCAGTCTTCTTGAAGGGAATCACATATCAAAACAGGCTTAGGAGGTCTAAAAGGAAGCTAAAATTCCCTCCATAAAATCTGGAACACTCTCACATCCTTGAAAAGTAATGACAAGTTGCTTACAAGACAGATTTGGACTTCAAATTCCAGGTACCTCTAAAAAAAATAGAGCCAATGAAAAGCACTTGTCATATATTTTTACCAGAGTAACAGACTAAATAGTAGTTGAGGGAGACTTGGCACCTAAAGGGCAGTAAACTTGGACAGTGACGTTCTTGCCTAATCTACTCCCTCTGACCTTCTGCTGAGTGCTCACCCAGACCATGTCTGATAAGAGAAACACAGTCTCCCACTGGAGCATTGCAAGTTTGTTTCCCCTTCTTCCACTGAAAATTTCAGGCATTTTGCAAGTGCAGACTTTTTGTTTAGACTTTTCTCAGCTATGGGTCTCTGCAGCTGAGGGCACTGTGACATGCCAGGCTGCTTGCTATATTTCATCTGTGAAGAAGGCCCAAAACACGGGCACACTCAAGGAAGCACCCAGAGAGTCCCCACAGCCACACAGAAATTATTTCACATTACTGGTCAGTCGTTTTTGCGGTTCTGAGGACTGAACTTAGGTCCTCGAACATACTGTGCAAACAATCTAGCAGGGAGCTGCACCTCCTAAAGCAAATGAGAATTCTATGACAAAGTTACAGTGCTCCCAATTACAGAACTACTACAGGAAGGCACAGAGACTGCATTTAAATAAATGCATTTCCATAATAGCCACTTTTCTCCAACACTGCTTAGTCTACTTAATCACCACAAAAGCAAAGTTCACATTAACAGAAATTTCTGATAAAATACCTACAGACATTAAAATTAACCTGCACACAATAACTGGCTTGTAAAAAAAATTCCCACTTGCATGAATATGTTCATAATGCAGGAAGAGAAAAATCTTCATGGTGAAATTTTACCTCTTTTCCTCCCCAAATATTCTATGGCAAATGTCCTGGGAGAGCAACATGGCCTACTTCTTGTTCTTGTAAATGAAGTTTAACTGCAGCA
>NC_045030.1:56547587-56547791 GCF_008632895.1 Mastomys coucha | reverse complement strand
TTGTTGCCTTTGATTACAATTAAGCCCAAACAGCTGAGGGAATGCCTTACAACTTTCTGGTCTTTTATGAAAAAGTTTGCCTTGTGGCAGACGCCTGTACTCCTAGCATTCAGAAGATTAGGGCAGAATAATTTCAAAGTCAGCCTGGAGTATACAGTGAGACTCTCTCTGCCTTACAAAAGCCAAGGTGTGCTTTTTTTTTTT
>NC_045030.1:56547069-56547282 GCF_008632895.1 Mastomys coucha | reverse complement strand
TGTAGACCAGGCTGGCCTCGAACTCAGAAATCCGCCGGCCTCTGCCTCCCAAGTGCTGGGATTAAAGGGGTGCGCCACCACCGCCCGACAAGGTGTGCTTTTCTTAAAGCCAGTACTTTTTTCATTTATTCAAGTTGGTGAAGGATCACTGTTACGTAACATCCACCACCACCCAACACTTGTTCCTTGAAACCCTCCCTCCCACCTTTGAGT
>NC_045030.1:56542947-56547059 GCF_008632895.1 Mastomys coucha | reverse complement strand
CAGGAACTCCCTCCCATCCTCCTCCTGCCTAAGCCTCCTGAGTACTGGCATTACTGATGTGGGTCACCATATGCGGCTCAGATGTCATTTCCCACAAAGCCTTGTGAGTTCTCGGGTACATGAGCTGTGGTCTCCTTTCCCAGCTCTCCCATGGCTCTGTACTTCTAAGGCTAATTTATTTCAAGTCTATTTCCAAAGTATCTAGCACTGTGCCTGGCACGAAGTAGGTGCTGGAATATTTCATAAACACATATAAAGATAAAAATCTAAGGTTTACCTGACAAATATAATGCCCAAGAATATAACAAAAGTAACAACACTGTGTGAGTGATGGTTAAAGAGATATTTGAAAACATTTTTCATGTTTGGGAAATATACATTCCCCACCATACTGAAGAAATAACCAGACTAAATTTTTTACTCCCCTTTCAAACTGTCAAAGTCTCAAAACAACAGTACAATACCAATTAACCAAATCAGGAATTTTTATGTTATTCCAGTTTAAACCCAGCCCATTATTAAAGGCTGCCCACTGTTTCCTATCCAGACCCACTCCTGTTTGAATTGCAAGGACTGATCAGTGTCCACTTACTTATTAGAACAGTACAGAGCACAAAGAAGATTTAAAGCACTGTGCCAAATGCGGCCATGCACTCTGCCCATGTGATGCTACGCCAGGCAAAGAGAATATAGTTTCAACTCTCTTGGAGGGCACAGTTCACCATGGAAGAAAAAGCTTGCCCGTGTGTCAAGACTACAAAGCATACACTGCTGCTCTATATAGCAGAGACAAGCATGAGTTTGAGCTGAGCCATACAACAGGAACTTTAGTGAACCTGCAATGAAGGAACATATAGAAGGGATGTCTGAAAATCTAAGAAAGGAGACCAGGCTGGGAAAAGTACATTAGGACAGGATTTCTCAGGATCATGTTGGTTCTCTCCTTCCACCATGTGCTTCCTAGGGATCAAACTCAGGTTGTCAGGCTTGGTGGCAAATACCTTTGCCAGAGCTGAACCATCTCACCAACCTGGCAGTAGCTCTGAGTACTTACAAGTACTAGTGGTTATGTTTATTAGAAAACAAGAAGAGGGATGCTTTATACAGGGTACCAATAAGAAAGAAATGACAGGCTGGAGAAAGGGCTCAGCAGTTAAGAGCACTGGCTGCTCTTCCAGAGGTCCTGAGTTCAATTCCCAGCAACCACATGGTGGCTTACAACATGGGATCTGATGGCCTCTTCTGGTGCATCCTAAGACAGGTACAGTGTACTCATATACATAAAATCAATACATCTTTAAAAGACAAAGCATGCTCAGAAAGAGAATCCAGGCAACAGATGTGGAAGGATTGAAGGTAAGGGATTAAAAAAGAAAGAGAATCAGATTTCAGGGTAGAAGGTTATAAATACTGGTTTAGACAGGTAGAGTTTAACATGCCTGCAGGACATTGACAGAGGGCAAGCAGGCCAGTAAATTGCAATCATTATGCTTCATTCTCCACAGTAGCTGTGGTATAGAATGTGTCTCAAAAAAAAAAAAAGCCTATTTGCCTTTCTCATTCTGAGTTAAAATTCTTGTCTGATATTTTTAAAAACCTTCATTCTTACTCAACTTTAATCTGGTAAAACTCAAAGTATTTTCTACATTCATTCCAGTACCTGACTATCTTTAGGAAGTCTTAACCTTTTTAATAGGGAACACCCTCCAAAAGGAATGAACATTCACTAGGAGTTGTCTATTTAGATCATAACTATACATACCCTGCCTCTGCCATGCCACACGCCCCACTCCTACTGAGTAAATACTATGCAGAATGTGTTTTCTTATGGTCAGAGACTACAGAAACTGCCTCCAGTGTAAGAGGAGACCATTTTCACCTAGCATACATATAGGATTCTGTCTGAACAGCAAGATAACGCTGCTGACAAGACACACGAAATAGGAGTCTGAGTATGTCCTAAACTTTGCAATCTGCATTAGAAACCTACCGTGCTTTTTAAAAATGTGATTTGGCATAAAAGAACAGCTAGCATAACCTCGTGATTAGGAGCTCTGGCCATGGGTTCAAATCTGTGACCTGCCATGTGCGAGCTATATGACCACCGACTTTACTTCTCTGAGCCTCAGTTTCCTTATGTGCAAGGCAAGAATGAGTACTTTCCTTTCCTGCAGTATGATTGTGAGGATTAATTAGGATCTGCATTTAAAGTAGCCCAGTCCTTAGCACATTATCAAGCACTCAGGAAGTGTAGTGTCAGCTGGTTCTACTACTAGGAAAGCATCAAACATTCATTCAGGGGCTGGAGAGAGGGCTCAGTGGTTAAGAGCACTGACTGCTCTTCCAGAGGTCCTGAATTCAAATCCCAGGAACCACATGGTGGCTCACAAGCATCTGTAATGGGATCTGACGCCCTCTTCTGGGGTGTCTGAAGACAGCTACAGTGTATTCATGTGTAAATATAAAAATAAAAAGTCTTTAAAAAAATTCATTAATTACGGCCATACCACCCTGAACCTGTCCGATCTCGCAGGGTCGGGCCTAGTTAGTACTTGGATGGGAGACCGCCTGGGAATACCGGGTGCCCTAAGCAAAATAAATAAATAAATAAAAATTCATTCAGGGGAGTTCATAATGTGTAGTAAAAGATTCTCATTTAAAAATTGGACACTTTGGGAATCATGTGAGGATGGCCATTGTGTATAGGAAGGATTCTTTTCAAATAAAGGGAGGAAAAAAAATCCCAAATACTTCTTTAATGGAAACAGAATAAAGAGCTTCAAATTAAGAGATGTACTTGAATTACAGAGGGATGCGTTTCTCAAATACATTACTGTTCTTATCTCGTGTGACTTGAGTAGAATCAGTTTCCTAACACCAGAACGCGGCAGAGGAGCAAGCACATCATCCTGGATGATTGAGGTAAATCTTGCCTCGGGGGAAGGAAGGTGAACTTCATGACCTCCTGAATTCTTTTGACATCTGTTATCTATCTGACACAGGTACCAATTAGTAAAAGTAACTATCAGTGTTAGATCTTAGTGATCTCACCAAGTTGCTTCAGAAAGAATCCAGTCTTCAAATACCACTCTCAAGTGTCTCCTCACAACAGATTCAAAACAACTACGATTACTTATAACTTTACCTGGAAATTACATTTTTGTCTATATGGTGGACAAGGAGAGACTTAACAGGCGGCTACGGTGCATGCCTATAGTATCCCGACACTAGGGAAGAGGAGTCAGGAGGATTAGTAATCAAGGCCATCCTCAGCTACACAACGAGCTTCAAGCCCACCAGGGACACACAATACCCTGACTCAAATACAAAAACCAAAACAAAATATAGCTGGTACAGAGTACAGATATGGCATCTAATGTGTCTTCAATAAAGAACTGAAGTCATTATGGGAAAATAAATAAGAACTGTAGGGCGGTGATGATGCACACCTTTAATCCCAGCACTTGGGAGGCAGAGGCAGGTGGATTTCTGAGTTCAAGGCCAGCCTGGTCTACAGAGTGAGTTCCAGAATAGTCAGGGCTATACAGAGAAACCCTGTCTTGAAAAACCAAAACAAATAAATAAATAAATAAATAAGAACTGTAAATAGTTTTTTCTTTTTCACTTCCCATATATTTTATTTTTTTAATTAAAGTTTTTTTGGGGGGAGGGGGTGACAGGGTTTCTTTGTGTAGCCCTGGCTTTCCTGGAGTCCATTTGTAGATCAGGCTGGCCTTGAACTCACAGAGCTCCACCTGCCTCTGATTCCCAAGTGCTTGGATTAAAGGCATGTTCCACCAACCACTGCTTTGAGCTTATATATTTAATATAATGGAGAAAAGAGATAAATACATTCATACAAAATAGTTTTCCCTCTCTGATCCTTGAAGGTGATATTGAAATGTGTGGAAATATGCTTATTGGTACAAGAACCATATACCTACAGAAACCACATACCCACATTTCTTGTTCTACTGAGCTTTCCCACCTCTACAAGATTCCCATCCAAAGTGGTGGCACACGCCTTTAATCCCAGCACTTGGAAGGCAGAGACAGGCGGATTTCCGAGTTCGAGGCCAGCCTGGTCTACAGAGTGAGTTCCAGGACAGCCA
>NC_045030.1:56523850-56542916 GCF_008632895.1 Mastomys coucha | reverse complement strand
TTAATTCATTAAAAAGAAAACAATATAATGTAAGGAAGAAAACTGAAAGCTAAATTATTTCAGTGCCTGGAGAGAGAATTTAGCAGCTAAGGAATATACTACTTTTGTAGAAGATTCAAGTTCTGCTGCCAGCATTAGTATCAGGCAACTGTTAACTGCCTATCATTCCTGCTCCAGGGAAATCAATGCCTTCTTCTGGCCTCCATAGGAAGCTGCATTCGTATACCATACCTGTACACAGAAGCAAACACATACATAAGTAAGATGAAGCTACATCTTCGAGGAAAATTTAAGGGGCTAATGAGATGGCTCAGTAGTTAAGGGCACTTGCTGCTCTTTCATAGGACCCTTTCAGAAGACTACCTACACGGCAGCTCCACTAACTGGGGAATCCGATATCCTCCTCCAGCTTCCATGTGCCCCTGGCATGCACATAGTGCATACATATATACAGGCAGGCAAACACTCAGGCACATTACAGAAACAAAAAATTTAAAATTTAAGAAATCACTTCAAACTGAAATGTATAAATGCTGCTCTCCCAATTCATTATATGAGTAATTTAAATTCCAAGACTTTGGGGCTCGAGAGATGGCTCTGCAGTTAAGAGCACCGACTGCTCTTCAGAAGTCCCGAGTTCAAATCCCAGCAACCATATGGTGGCTCACAACCATCTACAATGGGATCTGATGCCCTCTTCTGATGTGTCTGAAGGGAGCAATGGTGGTATACTCATAAGCATAAAATAAATGAATAAATCTTTTTTAAAAATCCTAAGACTTTGGATGATGAAGAAGAAAACAATCCAGGCTCTGATATACTCCTCTTTTGCCACTATCGTACAATTCAAGACACCCACAGTGTCAAATAGCTTTTGAAACAAGTTGTAACTCTTAGTGAATTAGCGCTCTGCAATAGTGTGCATGCTTGAGTAATGTTCTATCAATGAGTCGTCCCATCAGCCTCTGGTAAACCTTTCTACCTTCTATAACAATTTCTTGTCATTCCTGTTTACTATGTGATGGTAAAACAGTATCTACAGCTAGGTGCCAAAAGACAAGGAAGTTAGTGACTTGACTAAGATAACAATGTGTCCATAGCAGTTTTCCAGAAAAAAAGGCTACAGGGCTGGAGGTGTAGTTTAGGAGCAAAGCATATATGTATGCTCTGCATGTTTAAGGCATGAACTCAATCTCAAGCACCTAAAAATATTTGATCTCATGACTTGTCTGCCTAGCATGCTTTCAATTAGTCGTCAATGACATTAGCAGGATTTAATCTATAAGGAATATAACCTCAGAGGTGGCTACCACTGATCAAGTCTTAATATTAACTATGTGCTCAGCTCCGCACTTGGTCCTACATATTCTCTTTTAATCCTAGTAATCACTCTGTGAGGTAGCTATGTGCACTATCCATTATATAAGAATGCGTGGCTTAGGGAAGGAAATAACTTACGGTCACCCAGTTAAATGACAGAAATGGGATTCAAGCCCAAGTCTATTACTATTTCTAGGCATTTAACCCTCGATTATTATTCCACTCACCAGATCAAGGACCAATTTGAGTTATTTATATAGCACACTACACCTGGGGTAGGAGCTGGAGGGGGAGAAATTAACACACCAGTTTATGACATTCAAAACAAAATCGTTCCTAATAGTAAAACTTATATCCAGTTCTGGTATTTTCTTTACAAACAGGTTCAAATAAATTAAACGTCGATTGAATACAGCAACACTGACAAATGCACACTTCTGCTTCATGTAACATTCAAAAAGATGGCACCGACTTTCTGAATCCTCTTTCAGTATCAGGGGCCAATGCCAGGTTTGACTACAGGAGGCACTGTCAAGTGGGCCCTGTTTTAACATATTAATATGAAGGAGTTTTTACTTATAATGACAATGAATATGCGAAACAATAGGGTTTACAGCACTATTTTCAAGTAAATAGCATTCTCTTATTGCATCTGAATTTGTTTTAAGGACCAGGAAATAAAAATATGGTGTCTTGGTCTCTTTAAATAGATCAGCATACTACAGTTACATGAAGCAATGAAAAGTTATCAAAGGAAAATCACATTTAAAAACCCCAGATCTTTTCTATTCGTATGTACAATTTAGGGTTGGTTGGGATGATAAGATAACATTCACAGTTAAGATCTCACAACAACAATGGATGCAATTTCAATTAAGAGATCAAGCAAGAAAAAACAGCCAAATGAAAAGAAATCTTTCCATCAATTAAGTATTGCGTGGTAAGTCGGGGTGTTGTAAATACCAAGTGAGATGGCGCTACTTTTCCCAAGGAGCAAGAGAGCAGCTTGCCACTCTGGTTACTGGTGGTGAAGAGAACTACAGGAACAGAACTCTAGTGCAGCTTCGGAAAAACTCCTGGAAAATTCACCAAAAGTTATCCAAAGTCATATATGCTGTATCATATAGCCACACCCCAGAACAAGATTCTGTTAGCAAGAGTTATCGCTTTGCTGCTGGGGGGCCACTGGCATTCTCTCAGTCTGGGCATGACCCATACATACTAGCTTCATGATGAAAAGGGAAGACGTACCAGAATTACGAAAATTACACTTGGAGGAAGATTTTAAACATGATACATGCAAATTAAGTGAACTGCTTATTTTGTAAATGATCACAGGCTTTAAGAAGATTTTCCTTTTGAAAAGAACTATTTCAAGGTATTGATTCACTCCTTTTTGTTGTAAACAAATCAAGCTTTGGATTTACTTGCTAGAAAATAAGAATAGCCCACAATGTTAGATTATAGGAAATTTACAAAGTAATACACTTTAAAACAAGTAATTCCCTTCATCATGAGTCTTAAGTCATTCTATGCTTAAGAGGCAGAAATACCAACTTACCAGCTTCGTGCCTCTTTTAATTTCCTTTTGGACATCTTCAATAGAAAATCCACCAAGACTCTCATTATCAGAATGTGAGGAAACCAAAGCAGATGAAAACAGCTATAAATAACATTAGAAAAAATTACATCAAGACAATGACTAAGACATTAAACTTAAAAATGAATTTTCTGTTAAAATGACATTGCAAAGTACTAAACCATCTCTTAAAAATCTAACCTTTTTTGCTTTCATATTCAGCAATACTAATATGTTAGTTATTAAGCGTCTTTGTCGACAATGGTTTTGAGGTCTCTTGATGGATACCATATACTCACCATGCACTTGTGGTGTGCTGCCACCTTCTGGTTTTCAGATATCAGTAATTGTCCACATTCCTTGTCTCTATTTGACTTGCAAAAGCCACATTTACGCTGTCTTGTAGACCCTTTTTTCTGTTCAACTGATCCTGACATGATTTTTAAATTGTTCAGAGAATGCCACTTTAAGCCTCAAGAAATGCTACAGAGAATAAGAATGGCAATATAATGGTTAATTTCAATTAAAAATTACCTTATACATATCTACCCAAGTAGTTTAATGTCTGACCTAGGTTTTAATATAGTTACTTAAATATTAGTATAGATAAATATCAAAAACCCAAGATGCCTTCCAAACACAATAGATGTTAAGAGAGGAAAAGAGAAGTGGTGAGAAAGCAATCAAATCTAGAGTAACTGAGAGAAATCAAAATAAATTAAAGAAGATACGTGAAATTACTCTTGTGTGATAAGAATGTCTCACACAGCTCCATATAGTGACGCATGGCTGTAGTCTCGGTACTTAGGAGGCTCAGGCAAAAGGTCCTGAGTATGAGGCCTGCCTGGGCCACAGAGTAAGCCTGAGGACCTGTCTCAAGACATACAGAAAATCAAAATCACAAAATTAAGTCATCCACTGTATAATTAAAGATAAAAAATAAATTTCAAGTTTAGGTATATGTCAACCAAGGAGACAGAATGATAAAGATCTAACAATTTAAAACTACAAAGAAAACTACAAAATATTGAGAGAACTGAATCCTTTTTTTCTCAACTTTCTTTAATTTTTATTAGATATTTTCTTTATTTACATTTTGAATGATATCCCCTTTCCCCTCCAAAAAAAAAAAAAAAAACCCTGTTCCCTCCCCCTTCCCCTGTTCACCAACCCACCCTTCTCCTGCTTCCTGGAAGAACTGAATTCTTTAATTGTCTATTTTTCTCCAGTTCACATACTCAATAAAGTATTAAAAGTAAAATTAAGCATAACTTTGAAACAATTATCTTTAAAACTTGAAATACTTCAAATTTAAGAAAATCATGTTTTGACCTTAGACTATTGCTATTCTGTTCCTTTTTCATGTAATGAAATAATAAAGCTTCCAATATTATATGATAAAATGCAGCCTTTAGGACCCACACTTTACTAAACCATTTAATTTGACTGAGATTTAGCCCAAGTCTTCTTATTTAAAAGCCAATCTGATAGTGGTCTCCTACATGTGGTAACTTCCAGACATAAGTTAGCATTGCTGTTCAGTGGAAGGAAAATTCTCAGACATAAGTTAGCAATGCTGTTCAGTGGAAGGAAAATTCTGAATGAGCCTCGCATTTGATCAGATTATAATTATAGGTTGTACAGTGAAACCCAAAAAGAGAAGAAAAGCCATAACACAGAAGTCTACAGATCTGGATCATCATTCTCAACACATCATTTAATACCATCACTCAACAAATTTCAAATCAGTGTTTTGATCTGTCTAATTCGCCCAATTACTGGGAATAAGCAGCTCAGACCCAGGTTGCCATAACACTCATCACAATCAATAGAATCTCAAACTTCTGTCTTCAAATTAGCTCATTAAGTTATTGCCATTTATATACATTTAAATATTTTCAGGACATTGTGCTTCGAGACTTGGCTCACTAACTAGTTGGTAACTCTGTGAGGCTGCAGCATCAGCAGCAACAAGGGAATTCGCCATTCAGAGCTACTCACGGTGGAGCATCAGGATGTAACGGAATATGAAGCCACAAAGAAAACATTTCTTCTCATTAATTTAGATCTACTATTTGCTTTTGAACAAGACTTCAAAGGTCCTGCTGTCTCTCCTTTGATGGGTTTAACAAACTCTTAATGCTATCTATAATTTTAAATCCCACAGTCTCCCAAGTGCCAACGGGTGCTTCTCAATAATACTGATTTCAGAACACTGCCTATAAACTGTGAAACTGATTTGGAAATAGGCAGCAAATCTTTTAGCATTTTTTTTTTTTAAAAAAAAGAAAGCAGAGAAACAAAAGAAACAAAAGAGGAAGTGTGTTTGCATTTGCTCTGGCAAGTAAGTGTATGTCCACTTGCTTTATGAAAAATATAGCTGTTCCAGTTTTTAGAGCTATGCAAAAACCCCAAGATTCGTAAATAGCACCCAGATCTGCTACTGGAGTTCTAAATGTGTTTTCTGTACTACCATGCAATGAAAGATAGGCACTGTTGAGGCACCATGATGTATTCAGCATTTCTCCAGGTCATCCAGGCCAGCTGAAAGGATGGTACACTATAAATCTAATCTTCATAGGTACCTTTAATGTGCTGTTTCGAAACAATCCAAGCACTAGCTTTTTTAAAAATGGCTTAAGGTAAGCGAAATTCTTAGAGAAACAAATCACTCTTTATTCCCCAAACTGAGTCTGAAATGGTACCCCCCCATTCTATCTTTATTGAATATTGCGTCTTTTGACTAACTGTATTTTTTACCTTAATTTTCAGAACCTGCTTTTCTAGATACCAAAGATTCCAAAATCTAAAAGAGAATTTAGATACATATATACTTACTTTGCATTGTAAAACATTCATGTATTTCTTGGTAATTTATATTTTATTTGAAAGTGAACAGAAACACACAAATGTGCAACAAACGATTAAAATTTTGCCCTGCTATGCAATGACTAATTGGATTTTTCCACTAAAATTCAAATAATGCATGTGTGCATAGCTTGCTGATTTTTTACATCTGCCTTATAAAACATGCAGCAGCAGAGCCCATCATGGAAACAATGACGCCTAGCAAAACTGTCTATCAAAAAAATACAGATTTTTATCTACTGCTGTCACACTTGTGGTCTAGGGTTAAGCAGAATAAGGACATTCAATCAGCATTACTCTGGGGTTCAAAAACATCTATTTAGCACTTTCGTTTTAATTTAAAGGTTTTTCAAGAACAGGCAAAGCTCAAAAGTTCAATACTTTAACCCGACAATGAGACGGTTTCCCTTCAAAGAAAGGTAACATTATGGGGAATGTATAAAGGTGAAAGAAACAACAGTATCTTTTTGGGAAGCATTGTTTAAATGTCTGAAAAATAAACCCGGCTGAAACAATGAAGCATTACCGATCTTCCAAGATGCTGTGAAGCATCGAGGTAGAAACCACCTGAATGACCAACTCGAGAGCTTATTCAATGGCTGGTATCTTAAAAGAACCTTTTCTACCGAAAAACAAACAAAACAAAACAAAAACTGCAGTTCCGGAAGATGAAAAACCTTCCGCATGCAAGCCAGTTGAAATCCACAGATATAAGTGCGATCCTCCAAAGATAACACGATCTTTCTACCAGCAAAGTTGCAGTGAAGAGAAATAAATGAATAGGAAATGTACCGGAAGGGCACCTGAATTTGGTTGCACGATATTATTACATGCTTCGCACTGCTTTTTTTGCGGTTATTCAAAAGGAAACTAAAGGAATTTTCCAGTTGTTTCAAGCCAAAGGGTAGTGAAGAAATTTGAACTGTATGAATAAGACCCAATATTACGTAGGAACCAGAGGAAAATTAAAGGCTTCTCGAAGATCAAAAGATTTGTTTTTCACTTTCACACAGAATATCGAAACGAATAGAAATTGCAAAAGAACGCCGTGCTCTTCGCCCATGTAATAAAGGACCAGACAGGAAACAGAGCGGATTCTCTCCGTTATTTATTCCCCAATCGCACACTAGCCTCCTACATCTCCCTTTAACCAAGGCGCTGGATAAACTCGAAAAAGTCTCTTCCTTCCCAACACTTCAGTAGGTTTCTTTCAGCCAGAAAGTCGGGGTTCCCCCCCCCTCCGATTGTCCTTGGCCAAGACTCTGGAATTCAGGAAAATACCACCTTCTTCACACTCCTCCCTTCCCCAGGAGTTCGTCCTCTAAGGACCTGACTCCAAAGCATCTCCTTATCCATCACTTTTACCCGATTCCCCTTACCGGGGACTTTTTCTTTTTCTCCCCCTCATTCCTTAAGGCTCACCCTCATGCCATCCTAACCATTTGTTTTTTTCTCTTACACTTCGAAAGTAGTCATCGTCCTTACCACTGAAACGACCTAAGCGACAGCAGAGCGGGTTTTTTTTTTTTTTTTTGAACCCCCATCCCAGTTTTTCTCTCCTCCGATGTGAAGCCCCCTCCCCCGAAGTCCAGGCAGCCGCCTAGCATGTCCCTCAGCGCCCCCGCGGCACTAGGTCGCCAGCCTCTGTAGGGAGCCCCGACAATGCGCGGCGCCTCTGGGGGTCCCTGACAATGAAGGAGACCACCGCCAGTCCCCCCCGGTAACAACGGGCAGGGGCGGCGGCCTGGCCACCGCCATCCTCTTCGTCTTCTCCCGCCAGACAGAGAATGGGGGGCCCCCCCGGCAACCGCGGGGAACTCACCAGTGGGGCTCACGACTGGGCGAAGGGAGGACAGCGCCCACGAGGGGAGACGGGGAAGGCGGGAGTCGGTTCTCCGGCACTGCCGAAGAGCGGGGCTCTGTCGCCAGGGGTTGTTTCCTTTCATTCGAGGAGAGACGGGCTCGCCGAGCGCCCTTACGTTGCCTCCCTCCGTACGCACACGACCCACAGGACGTTGAGACGTCTCGAACGCGCCGGGCACTCTGATTGGCCACCGAGCCGGGGCGGTTGAAGCCGCCGAAGTACGGCGCACGCGCGCAGCCCAGCCCCTCGAAAGGTTCGGGGCGCCCGCCCCGCCTCCTGCTCGCGCGCGGACCTTCTATTCTCCGCTCTGCCGCCCGGCTAAGGCTTGGGGGGGCGGGCAGGAGCTTGAGGAGACGGAGAAAGAGATTTGAAGAGAAAGCTGGGCACTGGGAGAAGGCGGCATTGGGCTGGGGCCAGAAAGCCTGGGACCAGGTCCTGGGGAACCGGTTTTCCCGCGATGCAGAGCCACAGGCCCTTGCACTTGTTCGTCGAGGCCTTTTTACATCCATTATTTCATTGTACTCTCCTGGCATCCCTGTGGGGTCCTCCTTGCGCCCGACTTCACTGCCAGCAAAGACAGAGCTCCCAGTGCAATTTGCCCGTTTGCATGGCCGTCTTCGGGCTAATTGTTTTAATCACTCAACCTTATTCTTTTTTTCTTTTCTTTTCTTTTTTCTTTTTTGGAGGACGGAATGTCTTGGAAATGAGGATGAAAATACCTTTCCAAGTTTATTGTGAAGACTTATGGATGCAACTGAAGCATGTATTACCGTCCCTGGTGTAATAGCTGGCTGGCTCTTTGTAAATGCTGGAGTTGCCATAATCATAAAAGATGAGCGATTTTCTTTATATTCCACACAAATACCTAAACCAGCACTCGCCCGCCCCCGCCCCCCCCTCAGCTTATTGGAGCCATACTCTTGTCAGTGAATCTCAGCTCCCTCACTTTTAGCTCCATGACCTTGATCATGCTGTATTACCTCTCGTCCCTGTCCCTCAGACTTAACAATTCTAAAATGGAGAACGCAATGGTACCCCTCACAAAATGTGAGAAATGAGTTAATATATACAAATCACATTAGAATAATGCCTGGGGACGTAGCATACTTTATGTGAGGGCCAACTTTTGTTATTTTCTGCTGGCCTCTGCGAGGGAAAACCATTTTTAAAAAAGAAAAAATCTAACGAACCAGCAAGGCTTGAAAAAGCTGTCTTTGATCTAGCCATGTTTCCTGAAATGGGAGTGGATTTACACTCTGGAGCCAATGTTTGTACACATTGTTCCATCAATCTTTTTTTTTTTTTTCTTTTCAAGGTCAACCTTAAATTTCATTGCACAAGAAAACAGTAACCATAGCGGTGTAACATTGATTCATTCAAATGGAACTCAATGAGGACCTAGGAATCAATCATTTAGCTACAAGATATCTTTCTTTAGCGCAGGTGCTAAGCAATCTGTCGGTCCTGATTTTAGCACCTAGACCTGTGCTTCCCCTCCCCCCTTAATTCGCATCTCCCCCTTGTTCTGAAAGCTTCCTCTACATCCTGCACACTTGCTTGGTGCTAGCTTGCCTTCACTCATAAAAGATTCACCTGCTTCCACTGCCCTTTGCCTCCTGTTACTCTCTAAGGTAGTGACTAGAGATTTGCATAGGAAGATCCATAATGTGTATTCCATTTAAACTGTATGTAAATCCTAGGCCATCCACCACCATCTTCCAAATTTTACAGGTTTATTGATGCCACGATGACACAGTTAAATGTGTAAGAGAAAATGCTGGGCTTGAACAGCATGTGGTCTTTTTGACATCCTAGTCCCATATTTTTACCGTCTTTCATCCATTCTTTCATCCATGCACTCACTTGAACACAATTTAAGCCAATAAAAGTTTGCAAAACTAAGTTCCAAACTGAAAGGAAACAGATTAATCCGACTCAGGCCCGTTGAGTTCACAGTCTAAATACTGAGGTCATCAAGTAAACCAATACAGAACGACAAGCTAAAGGTACACGCCTAAGGTGGAGACTCGCACTGCCTGATGTGCACAAAGCACTGTGGGCAGCTACAGCACAGTAATGATTAAGACACAGATTTTCCTTTCAACTGATTACAGTCTAGTAAGAACAAGACAAATGGCTACAACATTAGATCTTAGCAGTACGTACCTTACAAGACAGTGAGAAGTAAACGCGGAGTTCCATGAGAGTTATCAGTGGATTCAATTACCTTCGGGCCCAGGTGTGGTGACCAGTCCCAATTAGCATGACTGATGGACACAGCTGGTTATTTCCTGCTCTTAGTTCCTGGGGATATAGCATAGGACACACTGATCTCCTATTGATTCACCAGTACCAATATTCTTCTGCTCTTCTCCTTCAGGCTCCAGTTACTGCTTCTTTTTTGTGCTTCACACTCAACAAAGGTCCCAACATCATCTTATACATCCATCTCACTCTGATCCACTAGGCTCTGCCCTGGGGCACCAGTTGCTTTGCTCTAGCTTGCCTCCACTCTTAAAAGATCCATCTGCTTCCACTGCCCTTTGCCTCCAGTTACTCTCCGGTCATTTATTCAACAGACATTACAGATGGCTTCTGTATGGCAACTAGTATTGGAGGTTCTAGAAATTTGAAAGGGGACAAGGCATAGCTCCTTACTAACATAGCAAGTGGAGGCTGGATGTGACTGAGGGTCCTCACCTATAACCCCTGCTCTCAGGAATTAGAGGCAAGAGGACCTTGAGATTTCCAAGCTAGCCTGGGCTACACAGCAAGACCCTGACTCAAAAATAAATGTGTAGCTAGAGAGATGGCTCCGAAGTCAAGAGCACTGGCTGTTCTGGCAGAGAACCAGGACCCACATGGTGGCTCACAACCACCTATAACTCGAGTCCCAGAGGGACCAACACCATCTTCAACTCTAAAGGCACTAGGCAAACACATGGTACACAGACAAACATGTAGGCTGAATACTCATACACAAAGTAAAAATGAATAGGCCTAAAGAGATGGTTCCAGCAGTTAAGGGCACCAACTGGCCGGGCAGTGGTGGTGCACACCTTTAATCCCAGCACTGAGAGGCAGAGGCAGGCAGGCAGATTTCTGAGTTTGGGGCCAGTCTGGTCTGCAGAGTGAGTTCCAGGACAGCTAGGGCTACATAGAGAAACACTGTCTCAAAACAAAACAAAACAAAAACAAAAACAAAAAAAGCACCGAATGCTCTTCCAGAGGCCCTGAGTTCAAATTCCAGCAACCACATGGTGGCTCACAACCATGTAGAATGAGATCTGATGCCCTCTTCTGGTGTGTCTGAAGACAGCTACAGTGTACTCATATACATAAAAATAAATATATAAATAAATCTGAAGCCTTCTGGGAGCAGGGCTGGAGCGAGTGGGGTCAGAGTGAGAAGAAAAATTAAAAAAAAAATAAAAATGAATAAATTTAAAAAAGAAATAAGAGAAAACCCCCGCAAACTCATCGAGTTATACAACTTAAATATATAAAGTATTGTTGAAGTATATCTCAATAAAACCAAGGGAATAAAAGATCTAAAAATAGAGACCAAGATGCAGGTCCTGGGTTCAAGGAATTCTCCATGTAAAAGATGTAGTAAGGCCATTCCCTAGGTTTCGGTGCAATAGCTGAACTTCTCTAACGTAATCACACCCCCCAAGGAGTTTTGGACACTGGCCAGAAAACCAGGAAGTACATGCCTGAGAGCCATTCTTTAGATCTGGATCTTTGAGGACAGGTCAAGGGTTCCAAAAACTCTGAATTCTGTAGTCATGCATTTACTAAAAATATGCTCAAAATCCACGATGAATCTTTTCCCTGTTTCTTTCTTTCTTTCTTTTTTTCTTTTTGGCTTTTTGAGACAGGGTCTCTCTGTGTAGCCTTGGCTGTCCTGGAACTCACTCTGTAGACCAGGCTGGCCTCGAACTCAAAAATCCGGCTGCCTCTACCTCCCAAGTGCTGGGATTAAAGGTGTACGCCACCACCGCCCGGCTTTTCCCTGTTTCTTGACTTTTTTTTTTCCATATAAGTTACATTGTACACTTTGGGGACCATCTACCTGACTTGAAATTTCCAATTTTTTCTTACTTTTTAAAGGTTTGTTTTTATCTATGCATCTGAGTATTTTACCTACTGGAATGTATTGTGCACATGTGTACCTGGTGCCTCCAGAGGCTAGACAAGTGTATTGGGCTTTCTGATATTGGACTCACAGGTGATTGTGTGCAGCCACATGGGTTCTGTGATCTGGACACCTGTCTCTGCAAGAGCAGTGACATGCTCTTAACCACTTAGCCATCTCTCCAGCCCGGAATCTTCCATCTTCCTTGACTCAGTGCAACAGTTCCCTAGATCTGTCACTTGGATGCTGTGTTGGTTTCTTCTAAAGTTCCCTTCTTCTTTCCCTTTATGATGTAAGGCAGAATTTTCCCGAGACACAGTCACACCCTGTGCTGCTCTGTTGCTCTTCCATGCCCAGCAGTTAAAGCCATGGAAATGAGATCTTGAGAGCCTGCTAAAAATACAGTGGTGCTTTGTTGTCGTTGTTGTTGTTCGAATGTTTGTTTTGTACCATCTCCTGGAGATTCTGAAAGTCAGGGTCTAGATACATGGCTCCTTAAACTTCTCAGAGCTTCTGCTGAGGCTCACATGGAAGAACCTCATAGTTAAGAAACCTCTCTCCATTGGGGCTGGCAAGATGGCTCAGCGGGGAAGAGCACTGATTGTTTTCTCCAAAGGTTCTGAGTTCACATCCCAGCAACCACATAGTGGCTCACACCCACCCGCAATGAGATCTGACGCCCTCTTCTGGTTCATTTGAAGTCAGCTACAGTGTAATTATGTATAATAATGGGACGGAGAGAGCGGGGTTGATGGAGCGAGCAGAGGTCCCAAATTCAATACCCAACGACCACATGAAGGCTCACAACCATCTGTACAGCTACAGTGTACCCATATACATAAAATAAATAAATAATTCTTTAAGAAAAAGAAATCTTTCCATTCATTTCAGGAACATTGGTGTAATGTTTTGACTGTAACCTAAGTGTGCCTGTGTTGCCTGCAAGCTTCTGGATATAACCAACATTGGTGGATCACTCATTCATTTATCAAAGACACACCAATTGCCTCCTCAATGTTAGATTAAGAATGGATTCTGTAGGTAGTTTCTGGTGCAGTGGAAGAGGCTACCTTGAGGAAGCACGTAAATAAATGTGAACTTTCACCCATGACAGACATGTCACCTCTCTTATTTTTATTTATTTATTTTTTACTTTTTAGTGGCAGAGGAGACTAAACCCATGCCTTTGTTCTCCCACCGAGCTATACTCCCTGGTCATAGTCAAGGTTTTTATACCAAACATTTTTTTATTTCTCATTTTTTAAAGAATTTAAATTGCTTGGGTTAAATATTGTAGATGTTCCTGTGAACAAACATGTGATTTCTGTGTATGAAATGTTGTCTAAGTGAAAAAGGAGCCTGAATACGAATCATTATTTGACCACTCTGAGCCTTAATTTCTACATCAGTCAACAAAGAAATATCATTTACAAGGTTCCAGTGCACAAAGACAGATAATGATTTAAATCATGTTTCTTCCCCAACAAATATGACAGCTAGTTTTTACTGCTCCACTGGCTGTTACAGCATCTGGCAACTGAGTTGTACTTCGCTTCCCCACTAGTGTTAACTCCCAGCATTCTACAACTCATTTTGTCTTCCATAAAGTTTATCATTGAGTCCAGAGCAGAGGGAGAAAGAAATAGAGTAATGATGGTCAGCAGAGTGGACATGGCCAGGGCTATCAGAGAGAGAGAGGGGGAAGAAAATAGAAAGGTTAGAAAATAGAAAAAAAACATAGGGAGAGAAGCAGGAGGAGAGAGAGACAGAGACAGAGACAGAGACAGAGACAGAGACAGAGAGAACATATTGAGAATAGCAGCGTTACAAGTAGGTAGCTGGAGAGAGGGAAGCCTAGGAGCTGAGTCTAAGGTAGAGGAGCGGGTGAGGCCAAGGATGCGACTGCAGGGACTTTGAAATGTGTAACAGGTACTTGTGATCCTATCATGTGCTTTGATATGCTAATAGGTGCGAAGGGTAACCGTCTGTCCCCTCTGCTAGAGATAAGGTAAATGACTCCTTTTGACAGCTGGGAACCAAGAGTTTCTGGGGAATACTGGCTTTTTATCTAACCTCCAGAAATCCTCCTATAGCCCAAGCTGAGCTCATATCTGGGTAGTTGGACTGCCTTTTGGATTTGGGGGGAATTGGGCTTACCTTCTGACCTACCCAATGTGTACTAATTCTCACAAGTTGACCTCTGACCTCCTCATGGGTGACCGAGCCAGCACACTTGGATACACACACTAAATGAATCTTAGGAGACTTGTTAGCCTTCCAGTTGCCCATCTGGAAGCATGTCTCCCTTATTCTATCTACAAGTAACTGAGTGTCCCCCAGCTCTTCTGGTCAGTGAAATAAAGAGACAAACACCTTTATTTTATTAAGCATCACGACTTACTTCCTAGAGCTCCCCTTTTACAATTTTCTTGCACTAAGACCCACAAGTCTTCCAGATTCCGTTTAAGTGCCAGCCCTCTGTGTCCCTAGAGCCACGCCTTCCCCCGAGCCTAGGTGAGGCTTCATTCCAGTTTGTCTCCATCCCAGATCTCTGTCTTATAATTGTCCATGTTTTACTGGACTTACACGTGCTTCCTTCTGCCACTCCCACTCCACGGTGGTCTGTTTGAGAAAAAGGACCACCAACCACACCCTACAGCTTTTTTATCCCAACCACCTAGCATACTGTTGGTCTAAAGTTCTCAAATAAATATGTGACAGCTACTATGTTTGAAAACATTTCTTCAGTCTTATTTGTTTGTTTGTTTGTTTCAAGACAGGGTTTCTCTGTGTAGTTCTGGCTGTCCTGGAACTCACCCTGTAGACCAGGCTGGCCTCGAACTCAGAAATCCACCTGCCTCTGCCTCCCAAGTGCTGGGATTAAAGGTGTGTGCCACCACTGCCGGCTATTTCTTCAGTCTTAACACTGCTTACTCAGTCAGATTCTCTGAACTTTGGGTCCAGTACCTTCCAGTAGTACTTACAGTCACACAAAGCAATTTAGCATATAATTGTATACAACACGCAGGCTGCTTGTTATTTTCTAATTGATTCATATGTTAATCTACCACTTAGATTGTCTTCCTCCAGGCCGCAAAAGAAGACATTATTATGAAAAGAAAGAAGATGATCCAGGTGTAAGTCACACCCAGCTGTCAATTACCTCTGCTTCCATCTGAATAGCGGAGTATTTGTGAATGCTATTGTTAGTCAACGGAGGTAAAAGCTGTTCCAGAGCTATTTCCTCTGAATTGAAACATTCCATCCTGCAGGGAAGAAGAAGGCTCAGGAGACTCTCCAGCTAACAAAACTTAAAAGGCTCCGGAAGCTCAGAAATGTAGGACAGGAGGCCACACCCTAGGGGGCTGTACTGAGGAGAGTAGAGACTTCCACAGAGCGGTCTGGAAGCTGGGCAGGCTTTCCAGAAATATAATCTCGTGAGCCCTCACCTGTGCTGGAGTGGCTTTTCGGTGATGCAGTTGCTTACAGTCATCTGAGCTCCTCCATAGCCCTGTAAAACCCATTTTAAATGTGCTTCACTTGAGTGGAATCATTTTTGTTGTTGTTCTGTCATGAGTATCCCATCTGGGATGGATAGAAGAGTGTCACTTCTGGGGAAAAGTCATACTATGAATACTAATACAAAGGCAGGATCATTTGGATTATTTATCATAATGTGCTAAGAAGTATGCCTTCAGAGAGTAGGTAATCAACAAATATTCTTTGAGGGGCCAAAGAGATAGCTCAGTGATGAAGCACACATGCTGTACTTCCAGGGGCCTGGAGTTCACTTAGCATCAATACCAGGTCACTTAAAAGAACTTGAAGCTCCAGCTTCAGGGGCATCCGTCACCCAGGGTCTCTGTGAGCACCTGCACTCATGTGCACATTCTCACAGACAGACACATCCATATGATTTAAAACAGTAACACTAACATTTAAAGAAACACTTTTAGAGCCAGAATTGGGGGCACTTGCCTTTAATCTTGGCACTCTGTACGGGAGAGGCAGGCAGATCATTGAATTCTTTTTTTCTTTTTTCTTTTTTCTTTTTCTTTTTTTTTTTTTTTTTTTTTTTTTTTTTTGGTTTTTCGAGACAGTGTTTCTCTGTATGGCACTGGCTGTCGAGGCAGTGTTTCTCTGTATAGCACTGGCTGTCCTGGAACTCACTCTGTAGACCAGGCTGGCCTATGAACTCAGAAATCCTCCTGCCTCTGCCTCCCAAATACTGGGATTAAAGGCATGTGCCACCACTGCCCGGCCAGATCACTGAATTCTAATCCAGTACAGTCTGCATAGCAAGCTAAAGGTCAGCCAGGGCTACATAATGAAACCCTTTCTCAAAAAGGAAACAGAAAAAAGAAGAGGAAGGGGGGAGGGGGAGGAGGAGAAGGAGAGGAAGAGGAGGAGAAGGAAGAAGAGGAGGAAAAATATTTACATTTTAATAGCAGATGAGAGGACATATACAACTACACGAGGGAGTTCCACAACCAAGCTAGAGCACGCTGAACAGTTGAATTTTACCAAGGAAGAGGGAGCACGTGAAAGCACATGTGGAAATTGCATTTCAAATTCCACCATGGTTGACAAATACTTGCAAATCAGTTAAATGTCTGTTACATTTGTTTGATGTCTGAAATTAAAAATTTCAAAACCACTAATGTTCAAGGGAAATTGGTGGCCACTAATGCAGCCAAGGCATACCATATAAACAAACCTGCATTGTTCCCTCAGGTACTTATGAAATAGAGTAAGGTTACATTTCCTGATTTAAGTGTCACAACTAAATTTCTTGTGGGTGAACAAAGGGCAGTTAGGGAATTAGATGCATTGGTCTAGGCCAGGGTAGAGCTGGTTCTGTCAGATCTCGAGGACGATCATGCTTTCAACTGGATGAAAAGTTATGTGTCAGATTACTGTTTCTCTGACCTTTTAGGTACTTTTAAAATTTGAACAAGTGAGTAACAAATCATCCTGATTTCTACAAAGAGCATAAAGAACCTGCCGAATACACAATGCAAAAAAGATTGTTGACATCTTGTCCAAGTACAAACTAAACTTTGCTCTTCTACTTGCATATTCCACAGATGGTGAAAATGTAAATTTTGGAAATCAGACAGCTTTAGAACTGAAAATAAAATGTCACCAGAAAAGGGCAGTCAAGTTAAACAAGACTTTCAGTCCCCCCCCTTTTTTTTAAAGAATTATTTATTTTATGTATATGAGAACACTGTTGTTGTCTTCAGACACACCAGAAGAGGGCATGAGATCCCATTACAGATGGTTGTGAGCCACCACGTGGTTGCTGGGAATTGAACTCAGGACCTCTGGAAGAGCAGTCGGTGCTCTTAAGCACTGAGCCATCTCTCCAGCCCCTAAACAAGACTTTCAAAAATCCTCTACAACTCTAAATTAATTGGAATCTAGGTTTGATTTTACAATTTCATGTTAGTTCTGTACCTTAACATGGTTTTTCTAATTAAAAGAGAAAGTTCATTTATGGTTTCATTGGAAGCAAGTTGTGGACTTCAAACACGATAGGATTCTATATATGAATAAAATTGTATGATGAATTTACAGAATCAGAGGAGCTTTTAGACAAATAACTGATCTATTAAAAGTAATATGAAGGTACCAAAGAACAGAGTTTTTGGATGATCTGTAAAGTAATTCCTCTAAGTCTGAAAACCTGTTTATTGTGATGGTCAATACTGATTGTCAACTTGATAGCCTCAAGAATCATTGACTGATTGTCAACTTGATAGCCTCAAGAACTATTGGCAAGCTACAAGGATGTTTCAAGATTGAGGTAGGAAGCCCTTCTGTAACTGTGGGCAGTTCTGCTCATGGGCTGAGGTCTGGGACTGAATTAAAAGGAGAAAGCAACTAAATTTGGTGGCATATGTTTTTAATCCCAGCCCTGGGGAGGCAGAGACATATGAATCTCTGTGACCTCAAGGCCAGTCACTTGTCACTTTGCTAGGCATTATGTCACAGCAATGGCAAAACTAACACTTTAACCCAGGGTCCCCAGCTATACTAGGCACATGTATTGCCACTGGGTTACATGCCAGGCAACCCAGACCAAGAGGGATAAAATTTTCTTTATTTCATGTTTAAGTATTTTTAGACTAGTAATCAATTTTAGGTCAAAATTTGAACATGAGGGGAAGGAGGGATGCAGTTGTCCTCTTTCACTTGGGCACTTCCAATTGTACCAACACTGCTTGGTGTAAATATCATTTTTTTTTCACTCACCAAATTGATTTGGCAACATTTTTGAAAATCAATTGTTCATAAGTGTGAGAGTTTATTTCTGGACTCCCAATAATATTATATTGATTCATGTATGAAACTTATGCCAGTATGATTAAATATAATGGGTATATTTTTGAGACAGGGTTTCATGTAGCATAGGATGGCTTCAAACTAACTATGTAGCCCAGGATGACTTTGAACTTCTAATTCTTCTTCCTGTCTATTATGTAGCTAGCCAGCTAGCTATGTGTAGATCAAAGAGCAACCTGTGCGGAATCCACTCTCTTCTTCCATCCTGTGGGTTCTGGGGATCTACCTGGGTCACTAAACTTACAGGGAAGAGCATTTAGTCTTCGAATCCATCTTGCCAGCCAGCTCAGTTCCATAGCTAGTTACAGGCCTACATAGCTAGTTACAGTTAGCTGCATAGTGAGACCCTATCTCAAAAAAAAGTATATAAATCCTTGTGAATTCTACATACTTCTGTATAAATTAACCTTGGATGTCAAATCACCCTATTATCCTGTGACACATTCCACCTGGTTGTGTGTATTCCTTTTAAGAAGTTCTTAGGCTTAGTTTGAAGGTTATCTTACTGAGGATTTTTTTTTTTCTATTTTCTCAGGGTTATTGACCTTTACCCTTCATTTCCTCCTATGTTGTTGTCTGGTTTCAGTTTCAGAGTGATACTAACATCATGAAATGAGATTCTAAAATATGAAGGGATTTGTGAAGTTCTCGTGTGCTGATGCCACCTACTTGGTCATCTTTCTTTGGAGTAACTTTCAAATAGAGTCAATCCCTAATCACTGCATATACTTAGATTTGCTTCTATATTTTTCTCCTGTCAGCCGTGGTCCGTGGCTTTCTATTCATTTTTCCACTTCATCTAATTCATCAAATCTGCTGCCATTTTGGTTGTCCTCATGACACCCTTAGACTTCCTTGTATATCTGCAAGATTTTTACTGACCTCTCATGTGTTAGAGCGGCGGGTCGCATCAGAACATACCACACACACACACTAGGCCCAAACAGTT
>NC_045030.1:56517624-56523389 GCF_008632895.1 Mastomys coucha | reverse complement strand
TTTTCACTTTTTTGAACTTTGCAAAAAATTTTTTCTTCATCTTCATTGGTTTTTCTCAATTCTTTTTCTATTCTCCATTTCATCAGTTTCTATTTTGTTGTTGTTTTCGGAGACAGGGTTTCTCTGTGTAGCCCTAGTTGTCCTGGAACTCACTCTGTAGACCAGACTGGCCTCGAACTCAGAAATCTGCCTGCCTCTGCCTCCCAAGTACTGGGATTAAAGGTGTGCGCCACCACTGCCTGCACATTACCCCTTTCTACCTGCTTTGTGTTAGCTCTGTTCCTGTTTTTAATTTCTCCTTGAATGTTAGATTAACTACTTTGAACCTTTATTCTTTTTTTTTTAAAGATTTATTTATTATTATAAATGAGTACACTGTAGCTGTCTTCAGACGCACTAGAAGGGAGCATCAGATTTCATTATGGGTGGTTGTGAGCTACCATGTGGTTGCTGGGATTTGAACACATGACCTTCCGAAGAGCAGTTGGTGCTCTTACCCGCTGAGCCATCTCACCAGCCCCTGAACCTTTATTCTTATTTTTACTAGATTTACTTTTTGTTGTAGTTCAAACCAAGGGCATCACATGTACAAAACACTCTTATTGAGTTATATCTACACCTGAACATTTTTAAATATTTCAGTGTGTGCAACATGTGCCACAGTGGTTCTGTATGGAGGTCAGAAGACAACATTCAGAAATCAGTGCTTTCCTTCTACCATGTGCATCTGGGAATCAAACGTAGGTTGTCAGCTTTGCAAGCAAATGTCTACCCATTGGACCATCTTGCCAGCCCTGAATATTGTTTTTGATTGTAGTGCTTGCATTTTTGTTTTGTTTTTAGACAATCTCACTGTACAGCTCTGTCTGGCTTGGAACTCAGTACACACACCAGGCCGGCCTCAAACTCAGAGACCTACCTGCCTCTGCCTCCCAAGTGCTGGAACTAAAGATGGGCACCACCTTATCTGGCCCTTGAATCTTGTTTTATTTTTATTTTATTTATTTATTTATTTATTTATTTATTTATTTATTTATTTATTTTGGTTTTTCGAGACAGCGTTTCTCTGTGTAGCCCTGGCTGTCCTAGTACTCACTCTGTAGACCAGGCTGGCCTCAAACTCAGAAATCCACCTGCCTCTGCCTCCCAAGTGCTGGGATTAAAGGCGTGTGCCACTACCGCCCGGCATTTTTATTTCTTATATTTTTTGCATATGAGTGTTTTGCTTACATGTATATATGTGCTTCATGTGCACCTGATGGGCACAGAGGTCAAAACAGATGTCAGAGCCCTTGAAACTGGAAGTCCGGGAGGTTGTGAGTCACCATCTGGGTGCTGAGAATTAAACCCATGTCCTTGGCACTAGCAACAAGTGCACTTTAGCCACTGAGCAATCTCTCCAGCTCTGAATCTTGTTTTTTTTTCCTTAAAGCAAGTGTTTATACCTATAAAGTTGCCTGTAAATCTTCTTTTAGCCATATCCCATAAATTTTAATAGATTGTGTCTGCATTTTCATTCATCTGAAACTATTTTACAATTTCCTTTGTGGCTTTTTCTGTATCCCATTGTTTACTTAGGGATATGTTGTTTAATTTCTACACAGTTGTGTATTTTACAATTTCCTTATGTTATTATTTCCTAACTTCATCCATTGTGATCAAAGAATATACTCTGCATGGTTTCAATCCTCTTAAATATATTTCAAATGAATCTTATTTCAAGACTTAACATATGGTGCATCTTGAAGAACACTTCAAAAGAATGTGTATTTTGATTTTTTGCAATAACTTCTACTTATTTATTATATTATTTAAGATTTCTATTTCATGTGGGTATAGTAGCACATACTTATTATTCTAGCACTTCGTAATCAGAGGCAAGAGTGTTTGTGAGTTCAAGGTCAGCGTGGCCTACATACATATGTAATAAGACTGTCTCAAACAAACAAAACCTAAGGGCGAAGGGCTGGAGAGATGATCCCAAAGTTAAAAGCACATACTGCTTTTTCAGAGATTCTGAGTTTGATTTCCATCATCTGTATCAGGAGGCTCACAACCACCTGTAATTCCAGTTCCAAGGGAATCTAACAGTCTTGTAGCCTCTGAGGGCACAAGGTACACATGTAATGCACTTACATTCATGCAGGCAAAATGTTCATACATATAAAATAACTATAAATAAATCTTTTTTGAAAATACGGTGACGGTGTAGCTTGATGGTAAAGTGCTTGCCTAGCACCTATAAGGCCTTGTATTTGAACCCTAGCACTGAAAAAAGAAAAAAGAATTTTATTTCCTTGAGACCCTTCTGTAACTCAACACATTTTTTACATCTCTCCCACAACTGTTATTAATTTTTTAAAAAGCATTTCATCTTTTTAATTTTTCTTTATTTGTATGTGTTTGTGCATGTGTGCCTGAGTGTACATACGCACACCGTGCTCATGCAGAAACTCTCTGAGGTCAAAAGAAGCTCTGGATCTCCTGGGACTGGAGTTCCGGATGCTTGTGAACTGCCACGTAGATGCTGGGAACTGAACCTGGGCCATCTGCAAGAACAAATGCTTCTAATGAACCATTGCTGCAGCACACATTTTGTCTTTTTTTTTTTTGGTTTTTTAAGACAGGGTTTCTCTGTGTAGCCCTGGCTATCCAGGAACTCACTCTGTAGACCAGGCTGGCCTCGATCTCAGAAATCCACTTGCCTCTGCCTCCCAAGTGCTGGGATTAAAGGCGTGCACCACCACTGCCCGGCGTCTTATTTTTAATTAGCATATGTAGGTTATACATATCAAAGTTGTCATTGCATCATGTCTGTTGGCTTTGACTTCCCGTATTTTGGTATCTCCTGGTGGATACACACCTTTATATCCAGAAGAAATTTTTTGGTGGACTATTTTAATTAACACGTTACTGGAATGAACAGGGTCAGATCCTGGGTTCTTGCAGCCCTAACAAACTAGCTCAGCCATAGAAGGAGATTTGCTCCATGTGGTCACAATTGGAAGAGGAACAAAGAGATCCAATAATTCCTCAATTCCATGTCTAGGGACCTGAAATGAGGTTTATGTAGAGAGGTGTCGCTTTGCACAAGTAGGAAATTTTGGGCAGGGTCTAGTTTCACCCAGCATTAATTCACGATTGTCTTGGCTTTGTCACATCCGGCAGAATGGTCTTATAAGTTATCAGAACTGTGTGATAATTTTTACTGGAAAATGAGTTCCTCCTTTGGCTGGCACCAGGCACCCAACCCTTCCCTTCTCCCAGCTTGAGACTCCCAAGGAAATTCCAAGTTCTTGAGGTCCATTGTTTCAGTGGTCTGATAGCCAAAGTGAGGGGCACAAATGTTTCTTTAGAACATCCTCCTTCCTGCCAGCCTGGTAAAACATATACAATATTCTTCTCAAGTATTGATGTCTTTGTTTGAGCTGAGGGGGTCTTCTTTAGTTGCCCTAAATACCAGCAACAGTCCAGCCTTACTCTCTCTAGCTGGGACCACAGGCACAAGCCACTATTCTTCCCATGGTGTTTTATTCAGCTTTCTTTGGCCACTATACCTTTCTCCTGGCCGCCATGAACAGGATGTATCTTTCTCCATCATGTGAGTAAGTTTCTAGCCCTGCTCTGCTTTGTTAATCTATTTGCTGTTCAGTGCACAAATCCCATACCATATTTCTAAATGGTTATCCACACTGTTCTTAATTATCTGTGGGAATTCGTTCTGTATTTTAGATACCAGTAGGCCCACAGCCAGTTAGCCAATGGCAGTCTAGTCTCTCGCTTTCTGAGCTGTTTTCTATTCTCTCCATAGACTCTCTTAATAAATGGAATTTTTTCCATTTAATAGACTTTCATTTTTCAGCTTTTTTTTGATGCCTCTGTTTTTTCTAAGTAATTGCCCTTTGTCTATGTTGGCCATGAAAGTGACTACCATCAACTTGACATCATCACTATGCTCAAAACTTTCGTGAAGCTGAAGACAATAAAAAAAAAAAAAAGAAGACCAAGAGATCATACATCACCAGTCAGATTGACATGTCAAAATAAAGTACAATGCATGAAAACCCAAAGGCACTGGCAAGAGGATGCATCAGTGATTTAAAGGCCAAAGGATGTCAAGCACCAGTTACAGGAGCAACAAGAATGCCAGCCGGTGTGGCTCCTGAGAGCTCCCAGTCCCTTGTGTTGTGGAGCCAGAAATGCTACTGCTGTACAGCAAATCTTACCATGCTGAGATTAATCATAACATTTCCTCCAGGAACTACAAAGCCATCAGGAAACAAGCAGTTGAGTCAGCCACTAGATAAACTCATCCCAATGCCAAGCTGTTCATAAAGGCAAAAATACAGAGCTCATGTGTGTGTTTTATTTGTGCTTAAATGTAACCAGAAACGCTGCTGTCTGGAGAAAGAATACTTGCCAAGGTCATGAAGATATTCGTGATGGCTTTCTTATAGAAGCTTATTGATTTACCATTCTCCTTTAGATCCACCAGACATTTGAAATTGATATTGGTGTATGATGTGATGTACGAGATAAATATCCATTTATTTTAAATTATGGGAGTATTTAAAGCCATTACCCCCCTGTATGTCCGTGTGTCCGTGTGTGTGTGTATGTGTGTGTGTGTGTGTGTGTGTGTGTGTGTGTGTGTCTGTCCTTTGCCTGTGTGCTACCTGGTTTTATTATTCCAGATTTATAATTGCCCTCAATGTATTACAATGTAATCTCTTCAATGTTGTTCTGTGATATCACACCAATTTGGTTAAAGAGGAGACTTGGCGTTAACCTGTGGAGACAGTGGAGACTCTAGTTTGGGAGGGGCACTTTCTCTTCCCCCTCTGTGCTCAAGTCTCCAAATAAACAAAAACCAATTGTTGGGGAGCAGCCAAGACAGGGGACAAAGGAAGGAGATAGAGTCAGGGCTACAGTGAAGAAATAATTGTGTGGCAAGTGCTGAGTGAATTTGCCTTCCTCCTGGGCTTGGATAAATATACTGATTCGACATTTTTGTCTGGAGATACAGCTCAGGATAGGCTCATATTTTGTTCTCCTCTTTGTTATACTTGCATCCATTGTAGCTTTATTTTACATTATGGGAATAGTTGCTTTTCACTGATACAATGATTAGACCTATTTGCATCATATTCTGGTTTGTGTGGGTTTGTTGAATGATTACTTTCTTGCTTCTTCTAGACTGTAGTTTCCCTCCTTGTGTTGGTGTTTTCCATCTATTATCCTTTGTAAGGATGGATTTGTGGAAAGATATGTAAATTTTGTTTTGTCATGGAATATCTTGTTTTCTCCATTTATGGCTCACCTATGGTCCTAATCTGGAGGCTGAGAAGTACAAGTTTACGATCTGAATCTAGACTTAGAGATCTTGAGGCATAGTGGCTATAAATCCCAGAAGATTAAGACAGGAAGATCTATGAGTTCAAAGTCATCTGGGATTAAAGGTGTGGGCCACACCTTTTGCTGCAGACCTATATAAGGAAATTGGAAAAAGGAAGACTCTCTGCTTTGCCTGCTTGCCTTGTAGGACTGAGCAACTGCTAGCTCCTCGGACTTCCATTCATAGAGTGACCTGCGGATGACCATTGCTGGGAGTTGGACTACAGACTGTAATAAATATATTCCTTTACTATATAGAGACTACCATAAGTTCTGTGACTCTAGAGAACCCTGATTAATACAGGCCTGCCTTTATATGTTAGTTGACCTTTTTCCTTTACTGCTTTTAAAATTCTTTCTTTGTTTAGTGC
>NC_045030.1:56509389-56517205 GCF_008632895.1 Mastomys coucha | reverse complement strand
TGATTTTATATCTGAATCTTGCTTTTCCGGTGTGATGGTGTGTCCAGGACTTGCTATGGTGGGAGAATCGGGTTCTGAAGATGCCAAGTAACCTTGGTTTCTGTTGCTTATGTTCTTACACTCGCCTCCGGCCATCTGGTTATCTCTAGAGCTACCTTCCGTGGCTAAATCTGCCTGGAGCCTGTTCTTCCCGTGATCCTGGTTGTGTCAGAACTCCTCAGAGTCAAGCAGTCTCTGTGATCCTGTGATTCTGGGGTCCTGGGATCCTGGGCTTGTTAGAGCACCTGGGAGTGGAGCTTCCTCTGGGTGTTATGGGACTGGCTGTGGAGTTTGCACCCAAGGTCTGCTCAGGGCACCGGCCCAAACAGACTGGAAGGAGCCCGTGTGTCACTGGGCTGGCAGAGTTCCTGTGTGCTTGCGTCCTGCTAGTCCCAGTTACTCCTGGTGTTGGGACAGATGTTGGGTCCTCCTCACCTCTGATCCTGGGCACATTAGAGCCCTGGGAGTGGAGCTTCCTCTGGGCTTTGTGGGACTGGCTCTAGATTTATTTTTCTTGTATGTGTTTGAGTATTTTGCCTACATGTATGTCTGTGTGTCATGTGCATGCAGTGCCTGCAGAAGCCAGAAGAGAGTTCAGGATCCGTGAAACTGGAGCTACAGATGGTTGTAAGCCACTGGTGGGTGTTAAGAATTTAACATCGGTCCTCTGGAAGAGCACCCAATCCATTTCTCCAGCTCCCTCTGGCCTTCTCTTGAGAAATGTCTGGGGTTTGGAGCCAGAGAAACTTGTGGTAGAAGTGGATGGCATCTTTGTACTTTGCTTCTGTTAGATTCGGGGTGGGAGTCCCACTCACGAAGACACAGAGACAGAGAATGATGCAATTAGCATGAGATTTTTAATAATCCAGTATATTGGGGTCGTCCCCTCAATCGGGGCAAAGGCGACCCCGAGGAACAAAAGCACACACTTTTTATACCTTCCCAGTACACAGGTTTACAGCACACACTTTTTATACCTTCCAGAACACAGGTTTATAGCATGAGTTGGTTATTTCTCATTGGTGGAGCTCATTGTTCTTTGTTTCCATTGACCTTTGTACCCCAGGTGAGGAGATACCTTAGGCAGGTAGGAGGAGTGGGGGGAGATCCACCCTCTCCTGGGGACGTTTCCTGGAACCAGGCATTACTCTCTGCAGTTAGGGCATCTCTTAGGGATGGATGTTTGCTCAGTAAACCCGTCTGAAGCTGTCTGTCTTTACGGTTAATGGACATTCCTGCCTCCTCGGTATTTTTATGAGGTGTCCCTGTTTGCTCAATTCTTCTTTGATTTATTAACTACCAATCTGAGCATAAGTCTTGGCAATCTGTCTGTAGACCTTTCTGCATACCACTGATGTTGTCTTACAGCACCAGGCATTTACTATACTCTTCTTTCTTAAAGCACAGTGCTTCTTGATTGGTAATGCAATCCATCTTGGTTGAGTCTTTCAACTCAGTTCTAATGTTTCAAGGCAGTGGCCTTTGTTTGTACCTCAGTTGGTAGAGGGCTTGGGTGTAGGCATATTTTTTTTTCAACCTACTATTAATAAGGGTTCAACCTCTCCTCTAGCCCACCACCTAGCAGAGGTAGTGAAAGAGAAAGAGAAAAATTATTAGGGTATGGGGGAAGTGAACCTGTTTAGCAATAGTTTTTGGGGGGCAAGTTTGATATTCTTTGGCTGCAGTCCACTCTCATAGCAAACACCAAATACAGTTCAGCAACTACAGTCCAGTCCTTTCAGCAAGCAGACACCAAGCAGCTGTGGTTCAAGCCTGAAGATACGGCCAGGATCACCAACCGGCCTAAGCCAAGGCCCCAGAAGCAGCAGGCTGCCTCAGGAACCTCAGGAGCAGTTCTCTCAATGGCATCATTACCACAAGTTCAGCTCAACAATGCTATGTTACGTGAAACAATACATGGGTGTCGTTATAGAAGCGAAGTGTAGCAAAGCAAACCAACACTCAGTGCTTGTCTCCCACTGTTTGTGGGGCATATTTATACTCTTTCATCCCAGGTTCTTCCATGTGTTTGCTATATCAAAACATCCCTTCACCTGTGTCTGCTTCAGGAAAACATTCTTTCACTTGTGTCTGCTTTAACCAAACAGCCTTTCACCTGTGTGCCCCCAGCAAACCATCATTTGCCATAACTAGCTTTCCAAAGAAACTAGAAGTTTCTACTTCACTTGATTATCAAGTTTTTTCATCACATAGGTATCAGTTCCCAACTCTCTCTCTCTCTCTCTCTCTCTTTTTTTTTTTTTTTTTTTTTTTTTTTTTTTTTTGGTTTTTTGAGACAGGGTTTCTCTGTGTAGCTGTCCTGGAACTCACTCTGTAGACCAGGCTGGCCTCGAACTCAGAAATCCACCTGCCTCTGCCTCCCAAGTGCTGGGATTAAAGACGTGTGCCACCACTGCCCGGCCCCAGCTCTCTTTCAATACCACGTACCTGCTTCTGGTTCTCTGATGGAACAGATTCCCTTGGCTCTAAGTTGCTTTCCTTTCTCGAGGAGGAGGAGAAAACAGGAGTGCTACTGCCACTTCTTTCTCCTCATCTGTAGTGTCCAGATCAACCCTAAGGAAGCTACCAAGAGCTCTCATGAGTCCAGGACTTTATAGTCTTATGCCTAGGTTGAATGGCCAGTTTTTAAATCACGTTATCATTTTTTTGAATCCACATTTTCCATCTACAGCATCCTTATAATCCTGGATGCAGGATGGCACATAAGTAATTCCAGTATGCCTAGAGCAAGATGGAAATCTGTGATAGCAGACTCCCTAGAGGCTTGCAGGGATAGAGCCAGATGGGAGTCTGAGATAGGAGACTCCCTAGAGGCTTGCAGGGATAGAGGAAGATGGAAGTCTGAGATAGGAGATTCCCTAGAGGCTTGCAGGAATAGAGGAAGATGGAAGTCTGAGATAGGAGACTCTGGAGAAGCTTGCAGGTCAACCATCCTGGCTTACACAACTGCAAACAAGAGACTGTCTCAAACAAGGTAAAAGGTGAAGGAAACACTCCGGGTTTTCCTTTGATCTCCAAGGATGTGCATGCACGCACACAGCATATGCACACACATTGTAAGAAAATTCAGAAAGAACTCAGGAGTTGCTGCTTTTGGCAAGTACCCCTTCCCCCAGTCAGGCTTCTGATCATCGGTTTTTGCTGACACTCTCATAACACTTCTGGTAGTCTTCTTTCTTGGCATAGGCTACAGCTGTGATCTCTGCGCAGCTCACAGTTCTGGGAACCTAGGCAATGCATGGTCACTGTTACTGGCACCAGGGCCCTATTGCCTTTCTTTAGTTTATCCACCTGCTCTTTAGCCTTGCCCAGAACCCCACCAAATCGAATCCACCTGCCAATACTGTTCTATTTTTGAGATCGTGTTGGTTATTCTTGGTGCTTTTAATTTTCATATTAATATTAAAATTAATGTGCCAAATCTTTTAAAATTAGCATCTATTAACTGTGAATTAATGAGATTCTTTGAGACAGTTTCTATATAAATATCCATGCTTTCATGCTGTTCTCACGTATCTCGCTGCCCTTGATCTCCTTCTACATTCCCAGTAACCCCCCTTTCTGCTTTCATGTCTTTCTTTATATTCAAGATGCCACATGATATTAAATACATAATTCTTTTCTTTCTGAGTCTGTTCTATTTTAACATTATAATCTCGAGTTCTGTCCACTTTCCTGAAAATGGCATGGTTTTATTAATGGCTGAGTAATATTCCAGTGTGTGTGCACAACACATTTTCTTTATCTACTCTCGTGCTGGTGGGGCACCAAGGCTGATTGCATTGTTAAGGTAAATAGTGCAGTAAAAAATGGTTCTCGGGACTCTCTGTAAGGCGGTGTCTATGGTTTCTTCAGGTAGACACATGGGCACAGTTTAGCAGAATCATATGGTAGCTCTATTGTTAGTTTGTTAAGGAATCTTCATACTGGTTTCTATACTGCTTGGAGGAATTTACAATCCCAACGAAAGTATATTCGAGGGCTTCTGAGCTGGCTGAGCCTATAAAGGAGCTTGCTGCCAAGCCTGGTGAGCTGTATGAGCTGTATTTTATATGGGATCCATACAGCAGAAGGAGAGGACCAACTCTTTTTTGTTTGTTTGCTTCCTTGTTTTTCGAGACAAGGTTTCTCTGTGTAGCCCTGGCTGTCCTGGAACTTACTCTGTAGACCAGGCTGGACTTGAACTCAGAAGTCTACCTGTCTCTGTTTCCCAAGTGCTAGGATTAAAGGTGTGCGCCACCACAGCCTGGCCAAGGACCAACTGGTGTAGGTTGTTCTCACACCTCCACATGCATAGGCACACCCACACAATGCACAGTAATTTAAAGGTATTTTTAAGTGTGGCTGCAGAGGTGATTCAGTGGTTAAGAGCAATTGCTGCTCTTCTAGAGGACCTAAGCTTGGTTTCCAGCATACAGCACCTCCCAACCAAAAGGTCCAATGCTCTCATTTGGCTTCCACAAACACCGAACACATACATGGTGCACATATACACAAAAATAAAAACACATAGATTCTAATTTTTAATTATTTATTTATTTATTTATTTTTGGTTTTTTGAGACAAGGTTTCTCTGCATAGCCCTGGCTGTCCTGGAACTCACTCTGTAGACCAGGCTAGCCTCAAACTCAAGAGATCCACCTGCCTCTGCCTCCCAAGTGCTGGGATTAAAGGCGTGCGCCACCATCACCTGGCCTAATTTTTTAAAAACAAGTCTTTCAAACTTGGATTTGGTTTTTTTTTTTTTTCTGAGCCTCACAACCTTGCCAGTACTAGCTATTTGTCTTCTTGAAAATGGTCATTCTGACTGCAACGAGATGAAATTTTGGTGCTTTAAAAACAAAAAAACAAAATAAACCTCTCTGTGTAGATCAGACTGGGCTTGAGCTTGTGGCGCCCTCCTGCCCGTCCTTCTTGAGTGCAGCGTGTACCATGGCGCCCTCCTGCCCGTCCTTCTTGAGTGCAACGTGTACCATGGCGCCCTCCTGCCCGTCCTTCTTGAGTGCAATGTGTACCATGGCGCCCTCCTGCCCGTCCTTCTTGAGTGCAGCGTGCACCACCACATCCGGCTCTCACCATAGGCTTGAGTCCCACACACTTCCTTGTTGCCTGTGGTGCTTTGAATGAGAGAAGGTTCTCCTTGGCTCGAGTATTTGAACACTTGATTCCCAGTTAACAGCATTGTTTCAAGGGGTTTAAGTGGAAATATGCCACTAGGGGCAGGCTTTGAGAGTATATACCTCACCATCCATCCGGTTTGCCCTCACTGCCTCCTGCTTGTTTTATATCTGAGCTCTCAGCTTCCTGTTCCTGCTACCAGGCCTGCCGCTTGCTGCTATGTCTCCTTGACATGATGAGCTCGGGATTTGTTTGTTTATGACAGAGTTTCTCTATGTAGCCTTGTTTGTCCTGGAACTTGCTCTGTAGATCAGGCTGGCCTCGAACTCCCAGAGATCTGCCTGCTTCTCCCTCCTGATTGGTGGGATTAAAAGTGGTCATCACCACTGCCTGGCCCATATCCCTCTGAAATTGCTTTTGGTCCTGGTGTTTTATCACAGCAATGGAATATTAGGTAATATAATGGCTAAAGATGTTGAATATTTTTCCATGCATTTATTGCCCATTTGTGCACTTGAGAATTACCCACTCATTTGTCCACTTATTGATTGGATTTCTTGCTCTTTGGGCTAATTTTTAAAATTAATTTTTTTCTTATTTTCATTTGTAAGTATGTGTGTCTGTGTATGAGCGTATGCACATGTGTGGGGACTGCCAAAGCACATGCAGAGGGCAGAAGAGGGCACTGGGTGTTTTTGCTTTACCTATTTCTTTGAGATGAATCTAGGCCAGAAGGCAGCAAGCCCCAGAGATCCTTCTGCCTTCTACTGTCCTAGGCTCTGCAGTTACAGGTGTGTGTCAGATACCCAGCTTGCTGCATAGGTGCGGGAACCCAAACTCTGGTTCTCCGGATTTCACAATAACTGCTCTTAGTTATTGAGCCATCTCTAGTTCTGCCTAATTTCTTTTTTTTTAAGATTTATTTATTTATTTTTTGTGTATGAGTACACTGTAGCTGTACAGATGGCCATGAGCCATCACGTGAGTGGCTGCTGGGAATTGAACTCAGGACCTCTGCCGGCTCCGCATGCTCCAGCCCTGGCAGTAATTCACTGTAGCTGTCTTCAGACGCACCAGAGGAGGGTGTCAGATCTCATTATGGGTGGTTGTGAGCCACCATGTGGTTGCTGGAATCCAAACTCAGGACCTTCGGAAGAGCAGTCAGTGCTCTCAACCACTGAGCCATCTCGCCAGCCCATACCTTTTCTTTTTAATTGAGACAATCTCATGTAGCCCAGGGTTGTCTCAAACTCATTATGTAGCTAATACTGGCCTGCAGCAGGGGCCACAGTTTACACAACTTCTTGAGGCTGAGCTGCAGGTCCTGAAAGCCGTGGATGGTGGTCTGGCTGAACACCTTTCCAAAGAGAACACCCAGAGTGAACCCCATGTCGGCCTGGGTGTGCCCCAAGATGATCCTCTCCGCTTGAGCAGTTTGGCAAACTTCTCTAGTTCTGTCTGCAGGCCTTTCATGTTCTGGCACTCCTGGGGACTTGGTTCCATCTGCTCCAACTTCACAGCACTGGAGTGGACAGTACAGTGCCCAAGGGAGGCCCTCTCTAAGTTGGTCTCCACTCGTGCTCCTGTCTGGCCTCAGGCTGCAAAGTCTCCAGGCCAACTTGGGGCACTAGGCCCAGTCCAACGTAAGGTCCCCAATATGCTACCCCTCCACAGAACTCTTACAGTGTGTGTTTTAGTTAGGGTTTTACTGCTGTGAACAGACACCATGACCAAGGCAACTCTTATAAGGACAACACTTGATTGGGGCTGGCTTACAGGTTCAGAGGTTCAGTCTAGTATCGCCAAGGCAGGAGTATGACGGCATCCAGGCAGGCATGGCACAGGAAGAGCTAAGAGCATCTGAAAGCTGCTAGGAGAAGACTGGCTTCCAAGCAGCTAGGATGAGGGTCTTATAGGCCACTACCACAGTGACACACCCACTCCAACAAGGCCACACCTACTCTAACAGGGCCAAGCATGTACAAATCACCACAGTGGGGTACATGGGGAGATCCCCAACACCTCTGAGCCTTGTCCAGCCCCTGGTCCTATTCCATGCCCACTTGGGTGCCCTTGGGAGCTTATCTAGATCCAAGCTTTCACCCAACCCAGCTCTAGCCTTCCTGAACCATCCTCTCCCCTCCCCATGGGAGTAAGAAGGCAAAGTCTAAAGCCAGGTGCCGGGCCATGGAGAAAGGTGGGCACCCCAAGTTGGTGCCCTGACAGAAGGAGGAATCACCTAGGAACTGCCTCAATATTCTTTCCTTCCATGATTCATTCATCTTTCTGGTCTTGATAAACAGAACACATAACACCCATTTTCATCCAAACCCTACAGATAAAATTTTCACCCAAACAAGTTTTAGATTTTAACAAGAGATCCATTCTCTTGAATAACAATATTGATTGGAAAAAACCAACAGTGTTGATAAGGGGGAGGGGTACAAAGGCCTCCCAATGTAAAAGCCCAGGGTAGTTTCTTTTATCACATTCTGTAAGTGACTCCAGCTAATTCACACAATGGCCCTTCTGTTTCCCCATCTTAAACTCAACTCAAAACCTCCTCTTTTTCTTTCCAAGGAGACTACACACTATATTGATGTGGTTCAATACCTTTTTTTTCTTTTCTTTTCTTTTC
>NC_045030.1:56504581-56508344 GCF_008632895.1 Mastomys coucha | reverse complement strand
GACTCCATAGACTCATAGATTTAAATGTTTGGTCATCAGAGAGTGGTAGCCTTGTTGGAGGAAGTGTGTCACTGACTATGAGCTTTGAGGTTTGAAAATTGCAGGCCAGCTCTCTCCCTGTGGATCAGGATGGAGCTCCCAGCTACTTTCAACACTCCGTGTGCTGCCATGCTCCCTGCCATGATGATAACGAAAACTGGAAGCCAGCCCACCATTAAATGCTTTCTTTTGTAAAACTTTTCTGAGTCATGGCATGGTGTCTCTTCACAGCAACAGAACACTAGACGCTCTCTAAAGCAACCAAGATCAATACACATAATATATATATATACATATATATATGTATATATATGTATATAATTTCTTTTCTCCCTTTCCCAACAGGTCTTTTGTATATTCATTATGACTTTAGCATTTTTATGAATTTCCTAAGTGTGTGAACAGGTGGGTTTCTGTTCCTTGTGCCTTCTCTTGGGCTATTTTTTTTCCCATTGGTTTGTTTTGTCCAACATTGATGTGACTGTTTTTGGTTTTTTGTGTTTTTTTTTTTACTATGTTTTTTTAAAAAAAATTATCCTTTAAAAACTTGTTTTTTCATGAAAGACGAGAAGAGGGTGAATCCACATGGAAGGAGAGATGGGTGAGAGCTAGAAGTAGAGGGAGGGAAGCCATAATCAGGGTATACTATGTGAGAGTAAAACCTTTTTTCAATAAAAGGAAAAAATGTTTGTGTTTATGCTCCTCATGTGTGTGCAGGTATAGATGCATGTGCACCTGGGTATCCACCTCAAGCACTCTTCACCTTAGTTTTTGTTACATTTATTTATTTATTGTGTGTATGAGAGAGAGAGAGAGAGACAGACTGACAGAGACAGAGACATAGAGATACAGAGACAGAAGGACAGAGAGACAGAGAGATGGGTCAGAGGAAAATTTGCAGGAGTTGGTTTTCTTTTGCCACCATGTGGATCCTGGAGGTCAAACTCAGGTCTATAGGTTTGACAGTGGTTGCTTTAACCTGCTGAGGTATCTCACCAGCCTTTTACCTTATTCTTGGAGAGAGGGCTGCTTACCAAACCTGGAGTTTGCTGACTGGTTAGACTGTTGCCCAGGAGGCCCAGGAATTCTCTGTCTCTGCGTTCCCAAAGCTGAGGTGTACACCACTGTGGATCTGGATTTAGATCCTCATACTTGCATGGCAAGTATTTTACTGACTTAGACATTTCTGTAGTCCTCCTTTAAAAAATGCATTTGGGACAGGAACTCACGTAGCCTAGGGTGGCATTGAACTTGCTGTGTGTAGCTGAGGATGACATTGAATTTCCAATCCTCCCTGCCTCTACCATTTTGAATGCTGGAATTGCAGACACACGACATCATACATGACTGAAGATTTTCTTCTTCTCAAAAGAAAATACTGGGAGGCTGCACATGGGTTGGTGAGGGGTAGGGGATTGGAAGTCTGTTTTTCCCTCAGTTTTGCTATGAAATCAAAAATTGGTTTTGAGTCTTTTTTAAAAAAAACCAAACAAACACAAAGAGGACATTGACTACATTTCCTGGAAGACTTATATCATAATAGATATTGCAGTAAAAGCAATTTTCACATAATTGCCACATCAACTCTATAAAATGGATACATTTCACTGATGAAAAACATCACTGGGCTTTTGAAAGGACAACTAATTTGCTCAAGGTTACCCAGCTTGCTAGAGGCAGAGCCATGCTATTTCCACCATGCCCTAATGCCTCCTGCTGAGTACAGACCTCTGCCTGGGGAACTTGCTCAGAATATGGAAGCCCACAGCACTGAAAACAATTGTGGTAAATTGTAAATGGAAACAGGAATGAAAACAACTGAAGGCATCACCGTAAATATGGCCACAATTTTAGCTTTAATAGATTGCACAGGGTTTTGAGTTAGACTACACATGCCAGTTTGAAGACCTAGTCTACTGCTTATGAAGCTAATTTGTCTTTTTTTTTCTTGTAGCCACTTTTATGAACATTGTCTTTAAGCCAGGTGTGGTAGGTAGTGTTTGCCTATAATCCTGGCACTTGGAATAGTGGAGACAGGAGGATTTTTAGTTCCAGGCCAGCCTGACTTACATAGAAATACTCAGTCTAATTTTTTTTAAAAAGAAAAAAAACCATATCTTTGTGTATGTGTGTGCATATGTGCACATGTGTGCATGCACTCTTTCTTGAATGTATGCATGTATGTGCTCACCCATGTAAGTATGTGTAAAGGACAGAGGTCGAGTCAATACCCAGTGTCTTCGTTTGTTGCTCTCCACCTTATTTTCCTGAGATAGAGACTTGGAGACTGTGGATGACCGCTATTTTCTTAGCTAGACTGGCTGGCCACTGAACCTCTGAGATCTGCCTGAGTCCATCCTCCATGCTGGGTTAATGACAGGCCCAGCTATACTCAGCCTTTACAAAGGCACTGGAAATCTGAACGGAGACCCTCAAGTTGTGCAGGAAACATCTTATCCACTGAGATATCTCTCTAGCCAAGATGTCTAAAAAAGTGGTTTTTTGAGAATGTCACACATGGGTACCATATTTGATCATTTCTGCCCCCTCCCTCCTCCAACTCTTTCCTTTCTGTGTCCTTCCACTCCCTTCCAAATTCATGAGTTCTTTATTATTATTATGTTTTACTTATATATCTAGTCATGTGTGTGTGTGTGTGTGTGTGTGTGTGTGTGTGTGTGTGTAGCTGACTATATGGGCTTGAATAACCTATCAAGAATGAGAGAATGTTTCTTACTTAGAGATGGGACCTTGTGAGATACCACCCACCCCAGTCAGCACTGGCAGATCTTACTGTTCTATTGACAGCTTGACATTCTGACTGGGGTGAAATGGAATCACAATGTAGTTTTTATTTGTATTCCTTTCTTTTATGGCTAAGTGTTGGAATATGGTCCAACAATAGACTCTTTTTTAAATTAGATATTTTCTTTATTTACATTTCAAATGTTATCCCTTTTCCTGGTCTTCCCTCCAAAACCAACCTGTCCCTTCCCTCCCTCCCCCTGCTCACCAACCCACCCAATCCCTCTCCCCTGTCTTCCCTGGCATTCCCCTACACTGGGGCATAGAGCCTTCACAGGACCAAGGGCCTCTCTTCCCATTGATGACCCACTAGACCATCCTCTGCTACATATGCAGCTGGGGCCATGTGTACTCATTGGTTGGTGGTTTAGTCGCTGGGAGCTCTGGGGATACTAGTTAGTTCATATTGTTGTTCATCCTAAGGGGCTGCAAGCCCTTCAGCTCCTTGAGTCCTTTCTCTAGCTCCTTCATTGGGGACCCTGTACTCAGTCCAATGGTTAGCTGTGAACCTCGACTTCTGAATTTGTCAGGCACTGTTAGAGCCTCTCATAAGGCTAATATCTAATATATTACAAAGAACTCAAGAAGACAGCTATATCAGGCTCCTGCCAGCAAGCACTTGTTGGCATCCACAATAGTGTCTAGATTTGATGACTCTATGTGGGATAGATCCCCAGGAGGGGCAGTCTCTGGATGGCCTTTTCTTCAGACTCTGCTCCACACTTTGTCTCTGTATCTCCTCCCATGGGTATTTTGTTCTCCCTTCTAAGAAGGACCGGAGTATTCATATTTTTGTCTTCCTTCTTCCTGAGCTTCATTTGGTTTGTGGATTGTATCTTGGGTATTCCGAACTACTGGGCTAATATCCACTTATCAGAGAATGCATACCATGTGTGTTCTTTTGTGATTGGGTTACCTC
>NC_045030.1:56501152-56503787 GCF_008632895.1 Mastomys coucha | reverse complement strand
CTTTGCAATTTTATGAGGTCCCATTTGTCAATTGTTGATCTTAGAGCATAAGCTATTGGTGTTCTGTTTAGGATAATTTTCCCCTGTGCCTATGTGCTCGAGGCTCTTCCCCACTTTGTTTTCGGTTAGTTCCAGTGTATCTGGTTTTATGTGGAGGTCCTTGATCCACTTGGACTTGACCTTTGTACAAGGAGATAAGAATGGATCGATTTGCATTCTTCTACATGCTAACTGCCAGTTGAGCCATCACCATTTGTTGAAAATGCTGTCTTTTAGCTACAGTGTATTATGCCAGAGCGAGTGGGGTGGAGCTGGAGCCAGCAGGGCAGAGCAAGCAGAGGTCCTGAGTTCAATTCCCAGCAGCCACATGATGGCTCATAGCCATCTGTACAGCTACAGTGCACTCATACACATACAATAAATAAATAAATCTTTAAAAAAAAAAACTTAAAAAAAAAAAGAAAAGAAAAAAGAAAATGCTGTCTTTTTTCACTGGATGGTTTTAGCTCCTTTGTCCAAGATCAAGGGACTGTAGGTGAGTAGGTTCATTTCTGGGTCTTCAATTCTATTCCATTGACCAACAATAGACTCCTATGAAGAGATTTCTGAGTGCTTATGAGAAAACTCCAAGAAACCAAAACAAGAGTCTTGTGCCCTTAGTTTCTTCAAAAACACAAAATTATTCTTAGATTATGTTTTTGTGTCCTTCCTAGGTGTAGCAGAAAAAGGTGAGTTTACTTCAGATTATTCATTGCTATTGGATATTGTTATTTGTTATATAACTCTATGGAAAAAGCATGTATCTGCCACACGTGGCTTTGCCCATCTCGTGCAGTGCAGCTTGCCTGCCTCCTGTGGCTGCCCCTTGTGATTCTCCAGCTTACTCACATGACTCCTTTTAACTCTCAGAGCATAAAGTGTCTGATGCTCTGAATAAAGTTGGCTATTGCATGGGACTTGAGCCTGCCTCATTTATCTACTCCATTCTCCCAGGTCCCACTGCTTCTGGAGTGAATTCTAAGAAAATTCAGCTTTCTTAGCTGTTTCATATGTTTATTGGTCATTTGCACTTCTTTTTTGAGAACTGTCTGCTCATTTCATTAAACCATTTGTTGACTCAATTGTTTGATTTCTTGTCACTTAGTTTTTAAGATATTTTAATTTTTACTTAATGTGTATGGATGTTTTGCATGGACATATGTCCTAGGGCACCTGTTGTCTATGGAGATCAGAAGAGGGTGTCAGATTCCCTGGAACAGAAGTTACAAATGGGGGCTGGCGAGATGGCTCAGAGGGTAAGAGCGCTGACTACTCTTCTGAAGGTCCTGAGTTCGGATCCCAGCAACCACATGGTGGCTCACAACCACCCATAATGAGATCGGACGCCCTCTTCTGGTGCGTCTGAAGACAGCTGCAGAAAATTACTACGCCGGAGCGAGTGGGGCGGGGCCGGAACGAGAGGGGCCAGAGCATGCATGGCGGCAGAGGTCCTGAGATCAACAGCAGCCACACACATGATGGCTCACAGTCATCTGTACAGCTACAGTGTATTCATACACATAACAACGAAATAAAATAAATCTTTAAAAAAAAGAAAAGAAAAGAAAAATAAAAGAGATCACAGGATTCAAAAAAAAGCATACCAACTTTAAAAAATAAAAATAAAGAAGTTACAAATGGTTGTAAGCCACCATAAATCAATTGCCGGCAGGCCTTTCTTTAATTTAGTTTTTTGAGTTCTTTGTATATTCTAGGTGTGAATCCTCTGTCAGATATATAGCCAGCAAAGATTTCTTCCCATTCTAGTTGCTATCTCTTCACTGCTTCATTATTTCTTTTGCTCTGTGGAATATTTTTAACCTCAGAAATCCCCTTACTTGAGACAATCACATGAATCTAGCCAGTCTCAGAAAGAGAAATCCGCCATGTTTTCTCTCATTTGGGGCTCTAAGATTTATTTTCACAAAAGCATCTATGTACAGATGATCAGAAAGTAGAAATGAAAGGTCTAAAGCAGCCGTTCTGAACCTGTGGGTCTCAACTCCATTGGGGGGGTCACATATCAGATAGCCTGCACATCAGATATTTACATTATTAATCACAACAGTAGCAAAATTATACTTAGGAAGTAGAAATGATGAAAATTTTATAGTTGGGAGTCAGCACAATGTGAGGAGCTGTAATAAAGGTCACCGCATTATGAGGTTTGAGAACCACTGCTCTAGGGGAGCAAAGAGCTACAATGAAGAGGAGATGCCAGGGGGTGGAAAATGCTCAAGGCACATTAAGAGCTTGCATGAAAATGAGCTTACATAACTCAATGTAATAAAATTTTAAAGAAAAGGAGGTGTTCAGACTTCCCTTAAGATGTTTTCCCACTAGATAGGAGGAATGGATGAGTCTGACCAGTCAGCTCTCGTCCAAGTGGGAGCTTTGCAAGGTTGGATGAGAGAGCTGAGCTTGGATTGGGGTCCCTCTTGTTACAGAATATTGTCCCCCAGAAGCTGCAGCTGTCCCTTGGTCAAGTCCTCATTGCTCTTTGATGCCTTAGGACTAGATGTCAGAAAACTGCTATGGTTTTCAGAGTTTTGTTTTTACCTGATTTTTTTTCCTGTTTTTTTTTTTTTTTTTTTTT
>NC_045030.1:56495919-56500094 GCF_008632895.1 Mastomys coucha | reverse complement strand
TGTATGTCTGTATAACAGTGTTGGATCCCCTGGAACTGGAGTTATAGACAGTTGTGAGTTCTCACGTGGGTGTTGGGAATTGAACCCAGGTCCTCGAGATTAGCAGCCAGTGCTCTTAACCACTGAGCCATTTCTCCAGCCTGTCTTGTACTTGTTTTATTGAAGCAGGGTTTTTCTGTAAAACCCTGATTAGCCTCAAACTCAGATCTGCCTACCTTTGCTTTCTGAGTGCTGGGATTGAAGGTGTGTGCCACCACTGCCTGGCCAAAATTTCCAGCTTAAATTCAGGAGTAGCTCCTCCGACCAAATGCTATGTTTGCTTGAGTCTTCTTCAAGAGTTCAAAATGTGTAGGAAAGCTCTCAATTTTGTAGATTTTTATAGAATATGGCTTAGGAGCTCAGAGAATGTGACAGCTACATGGAGAAAACTTGGGTTAGGGAATTTTGACTTACCAAATGACACAAAGACAGCGTTTTGTCATTTGAAATACAATGTGAAGCACAGTGAACCAAAACACATGGTTTTATAATTCATGGTTAAAAGAGTTGGCTACTCTTGCAGAGGACCTGAGTTCAGTGCCCAACATCCATATTAGGTTGCCTGTAACTCCAGTGCCAAGGGACCCGATATACTCTCCTTTTAATTAAAAAACAAAACAAAACTTTATTTTGTGTGTATGAATATTTGGCCTGCATGGTGTATGTGTATCACATGCAAGCAGTACGCATAGGCACTGAGTCTTCTAGAATTGGAGATATTGTTCTCCTCCTCTGCAAGGGCAACAACTGCTCTTAGCTACTGAGCCCTCTCTCCAGCACCCAAATCAAACTTTCTTTTAAAAAGAGAGATTTGGTGATAATAAACTTCTGATTTTTGGTGCTAGTGCTGGTACTGTGTGTTTCAGATAAGGGTCAAATGTAGCCCAGATTAATCTTTTTGGTTTTTCGAGACAGGGTTTCTCTGTGTAGCCCTGGCTATCCTGGAACTCACTCTGTAGACCAGGCTGGCCTCGAACTCAGAAATCCGCCTGCCTCTGCCTCCCAAGTGCTGGGATTAAAGGGGTGCACCACCACCGTCCAGCCCCAGATTAATCTTGAACCAAAGATTGGTCTGTGTAGTGAGAATTTTGGTTTCTTTAAAAATCTAGTTATGTTATGAGAATTGTTTTTTAACCCGATGTGTGGAAAATGGGCTGCTAAGCATGCTATGATTTTTCTCATGCTCTAGGAGGCGTGTGATTTTTACCAGCTGTCCATAGTGTACCTTTGGAACTCTGGGGATTCTTGAGAGGATATGAATTCGAGAGCCCTGAGAAGGCCTGTGGCAGCTGTTGCTCCTGCTGATGGTCCCTGCTGTTGCGCTTGCTATTGCTAGATTGCTGCATTTCTAGATTTCTGGACTGTTGGAGTTCTGGGTTGTTGGGTTGCTGGTTGGATACATCCTGACAATGGATTGGACTTGCCCCAAAGAGCTTAATGCCCTTAATCAGCAGGAAGTAGTCTAAAAAGGCCTACACCCCCTTTCCCCTCTAACCTTCTTTCGCTCCTTCCTGTTGTTGGGAAGTTGGAAGAGACTGGGTTGGAATAAGAGTTTAAAGGGTTGTAGATAACAGGACACAATTAAAGTAGCCCCAAAAGGTATGCCTACAGGTCTTCAAGTTTTGTTCCTTCTACTTCCTAAGGGCTTTCATATCTAGTTTATGCAGTACCAGTGAGTTAAGTCAGGGCTTTGTGCACACTAGGCAAGTACTCTAATAGAGCTACAACCCCAGGGCCATTCTTCTCTGTTTTTGTCAAATATTGGACAGCATATGAATCATACTTAAAAATAACTTTTTAAAAGTTGACCTAAGAAAATGTATTAAATGTTCTTACCACTTAAAAGACTTTCATGTGTTGAGAAATGTATTAAATAGCCTGGTATGTGGGCTAGTGAGATGGCTCAGTGGGTAAGAGCACTGACTGCTCTTTCAGAGGTCCTGGGTTCAATTCCCAGCAACCAATGGTGGCTCACAACCATCTGTAATGAGATCTGATGCCCTCTTCTGGTGTGTCTGAAGACAGCTATAGTGTATTCATATACATTAAATAAATAAATAAGTAAATCTTTGAAAAATAGCTTGATATGTATATTCCATGATAAAATAATAAATATCAAGACATTATCTTGTAACCCATACCTATGCAATATATACTACATAAACAATATAAAATTGTTTTCTAATTAAAAAAACATACTTTGGGCTCAAAAACATTGAAAAAGACTGAGACAAGAGACTGGGTAGATAGCATTGAGAAGTGGTAGTACAGTGTGACAGGCTAATTGGGTTCATTTGTCTTACAAGTAGATTGGTGGAGCATTTAGACAGCATGAACTAGGAACTAGGTACTGGGTTCCTTCCCTAGCACCAGGAAAAGAAACTGATAGAGTTTCATGATATTGATTAAACAAAGTATCCAATGTAAGACTTATTTGGTGTTCATAGTTACTTTCTATCAATGTCTATTGTACTTATTTAAATATTTAAATTGGGACTGGAGAGATGGCTCAGTGGTTAGAGCACTTGCTACTCTTTCAGAGGACCTAGGTTCAGTTCCCAGCACTTGCATGTTGGTTCACACATTCTGTAACTCCAGTTCCAGGGAATGTGACACCATCTTCTGACATCTGTGACATATGTACACATGTTGCATATATATACATGCATGAAAAACACTCATACACATAAACAATTAATAATAAAATTATAAAGAGAGCCAGGCACGCCTTTATTCCTAACCCTCAGGATGCAGAAACAGGTGGATGTCTGTGAGTTTGAGGCTAGCCTGGACTACACAGAGAGATCCAGGACAGCCAGGGCTACACAGAGTAAACCCAGTCTTGAAATATCAAATAAATTTGTTTTTAAAAAGAGGTGAATTATTGATATAGACTGCTGATGAACCTTGAAAACAGTATAGAAATCAAGAGTACCTAGTCTCAAGAGCTCACAAATTGTGCCATTTCATTGATATTAAATACTTCAAATAGGCAAATTCACAGAGGAAGAAAATAGATTAGTGTGGATCACTGGTAGAGAAAGGGCTTGGAAGAGCAGGGTATATAGAATGCCTACTTAGTGGGAACATGGTTCTTTCCCTTACTGATATGGGGGAATGACACGTAGATGTGGTTGAACAGTGTGAATGTACAAAATATTATTGAAGTGTACATTTTGAGATATTTCATTTAAAATGATATGAGTTTTGCCTTAATAAAAAAAAGAGACCAAAACCGAAAGAAAATACACAATTCAATGAAGAGTTCAGCTCCAGCGTATCAGCTTTTTATTAAATGTAAATGTAGGTGCATCTATTGAAAGACTGAAGCTGGCAGAGTGGGTAACTTACCATGGCTCTCTACAAAACACCACTTCCAATATACTGATATTGGAAGGCAGAAAGTTAAAGGAAGGCAATTGTATGCCACTTCATCACTGATCAAACAAAGCAGGAGTAGCTATATTAAAATCAGATAAAGTAAGCTTCAGGGCGTATATTCAAATATTACCAGGGATGAAGACATACATTGCATAAAGACAAAAGGCTCAATATGCGAAGCTGACACAGTGATCCACAGAATACACCAAAGATCGGGGCTTCAAAACACTCAAAGCAAAAACTGACGAACCTAAAGGAGGAATAAACAAATCCACAGTTCTCCTTGGGCTCTTTAGCAACTGCAGCAACTGATAGGACTATTAGATGGGCTATCGACATACACAGCGAAGAACTGAAAAACACCACTGTAGTTGGCAGAAATACATCTCCCTATGGATATTCATATTCATGAGGCAAGGAACAGAGGTGGCCTCTCAAAGCTGGAAAGTGTGAAATGAAGGCACTATTTTGAGAGCAGTTAAAATACAACCCTATTGTTTACCTAGTGAGACCTGTTTCAGACTTCAATTTGTTTATGTATGCGCATATGTACTTTTGGAGGTATTTTTTTTCTGGAGTTCTATCCATCTTCTTTTGAGAAACAGGGTCTCTTTTCTGCCTGGAACTCATCAGCTTGATTACACTGTGCAGTGGTTTCCATGACAAATGCCCCGACCCCCAGCCCCTGTTTCAAGTATTTCTTTTGTTTGTTTGTTTGTTTTTTGTTTGTTTTTTTTTTTGAGACAGGGTTTCTC
>NC_045030.1:56486616-56495714 GCF_008632895.1 Mastomys coucha | reverse complement strand
TTGCAAGAGGAGGGATGTCAGGGGCAGAGCTTTGAAACTAAAAGCCTTGTGCCATTCCAGTGCTCTCCCCTCTTAACCTATATTATTTCTCTTTCTCTCCCTGCTTCCTGCTTGTGTTTGAAGATGCGAACCCCAGCTCTCGGCTCCTGCTGCTATGCCTACCAATTGTTGCCATGCCTCTTTGCCATGATGGAGCCTGATCCCTCTGAGACCACGAGCTGAAATAAACTCTTTCTTCCATGAGTTGATTTTGGAGATGTTGCTCAGCACAGTAATCAAAAAGTGACTAATATAGACTGGCCAGTGAACCCCAAAGACCTTCCCAGTCTCTACCTGGTGGTTGGCTTCTCCAGGGTTATAGTAACTCTTATAAAACTCTTATAGAAGAGTCATGATACCAGAACTTCCTTTGACTTTAAACTTCTATATATCAAGTGATAAATTTGTGTTGTTTTTAACCAACAAGCCTTTAGTAACTCTTATATAAGACATAGAAAACTAGTGCGATTACTGAAAAACTGTGTCAACTGTGTCTAATGCATTGCCCAGCAACAACAGAGCATGCAATCTTTTGAAAAGTGCATGGCATACGGACGAAAATTGACCAGAAAATGAATCATGAAAATCATTTTTAAACCCCTCAAAAGTAGGAACTGTAATGATTTTTTCCTGACAGGAAGGAGCCAGGACTCTGGCCAGCACTAGCTTTCACCGTTAGGGTAGAGGGTTGGGGGGCAGGGGGCGGGGGGCGAGGTCTGGTGCTGGGTTTCAAGTCTGTCCATAATGATTGCATGCTCAAAAGCAGCAGAAAGATAAAAAGAGAATGTCCAAGCTCTTGGCAATTAAATAGTGCACATCTAAACCTAGCAGCTCTGAGAAGGTTCAGGAGACATTCCTTGAGCCAATGGAAATACAACACATGAGATTTTGTGGGAAGAGGCTGAGGTGGAGCTGAGGAAGAAATGTCGGCACAGAGAACACAGAAGAGAGCCCTCCATCTTTGTCCCCCTCAAAAGATTCTGATAAAGGAGAAAGCCATAAACCCCCAGCATGCAGAAGAGGATGAAAATAATAAAGCTAGGGGCATGAACTAATGAAACGGAACAAAAACAAAAACCACCAAACCCCACATGGGAAAACTAGCTGATCAAAAGTAACATGAATGTGTCATTTTAAAGCACCTATAAAGGACACTTCAAGCTCCACAGACACTTGTATGTAATCTTTAAAGGATTAACAGAATTTCTTCTGGAAGACAGAAATAGATGAAACATTTTTTCCAATTGATTTTATGAGGCTGGTTTTATTCTTAGACTGAGAAATGAGAGGTGGCGGAGAAAAGGAGAAGGAAACATGAAGAGAGGACAAGAGAAGGGAAAGGAAAAGAAGAGAAGGAGCTGAAAGCTAGAGGGGAAGCTCTCACAGCAAGATGATGAAGTCGGGGAAGAACCCCAGCATGTGCTTTTTTTTTTGTTTTTGTTTTTGTTTTGTTTTTTTGAGACAGGGTTTCTCTGTGTAGCCTTGGCTGTCCTGGAACTCACTCTGTAGACCAGCCTGACTTCGAACTCAGAAATTCACCTGCCTCTGCCTCCCAAGTGCTGGGATTAAAGGTGTGGGCCACCACCGCCCGGCTAGCATGTGCTTTTAATGTTAGAAAATGGAAACACTTAGTGAAGAAAGGGCACAGGAAAGCATTCTCGTCACATTTGCGTCTCAACTCCAAGCACTGCGGAGCAAGGAGGGGTGCCTCCCCTTGGGGACGAGATGGGATTAAATGAAGGCCTTAAACTTGAAACTTAGAACCAGTGGGCCAGTGAGATGGCTCAGCAGATTAAGGAGCTTGCCAGCAAGTCTGATGATCCAAGTTCAATTCCCTGGACCCACGTAGTGGAAGGAGGGAGACTCCTGCAAGTTGTTTTCTGACCTCCACTGTGGTGCACACACTCATATATAATCAATAAGTCAATATAATACTTTTAAAAGAAACCCAGTACCAGACCTGCCATAGGGAACGTTGGCATCACACAAAGCTCCCAGATCATTGCTGCAAGCCCCAAACTTGCAGACATTGCTTTGGGAACAGTGTCAGGTCAAGTTGTTAAAACAACACCTCTACCCCAATATCCCAGGAAGCAGAGCCTGTGCCAGGCCCATTGTGGTGAGAACACACACACACACATACACACACACACACACACACACACACACACAGAGAGAGAGAGAGAGAGAGAGAGAGAGAGAGAGAGAGAGAGAGAGAGAGAGAGAGAGAGAGAGAGAGAGAGAGAGAGAGAGAGAGAGAGAGAAATGGTAAGCCCTATATAACTAGCGCTCAGAGGCAGAGGCTCTAAAGTGGCTCAAGAATAAGGCTGAGGTCTATATGCCTAGGTCCCAAACTTATCTTTACCAACCTTAGGGGTGGCAGTATACTAGTGCCCTCCTCCTGAGACTGTACAAGCCCCTAGGATGTAAGATCCACACAAGGTCTAGCTTAGCACAGCTCTTCTGGGTCAGTACTCATGAACAGGACTCCGGTGGGAAAGAGACGTGTTTCAGCCTGTATCCCCACTGGCTGAGGCATGAGATTTGGTGCTCCACTGAATGAAGCAAGGCCCTTACGGCCATGTCAGTTTAGCATCCTCTCCCTTACGGCCATGTCAGTTTAGCATCCTCTCCAGTGGCTAAAGATCTGTTTGCATCCATGCTAGCCTAACCTTGGGGAGCATGGCATGGTTCAAGACCCTATATTCTGGAGATAGGATTAGGTAACAATCACAAGGCTTTGTTCTGAAATGTAGTGCCAGGCTTAAGGACAACTCACACTGGGAAGAATAAAAGCCCCTCATTCCCAGGCTTACTTATGAAGAGAGCGTCTGGCATAGCTCCAATGACAGGGGAAGTCACATGGCCTTAGGTTATCAGACCTCTGTTCCAGTTAGCATCACTTGTGACTGACTGCAAGGACTTGAGCTCAGATTCCCAAATTAGCAGTAAGCATTCCATAGAAGTATGGGCCGTATTTTCAAAGCTAATCAGGGTCAAGCCTGGATGCTACTCAGATAGGAGACATGTGGGATTTGGCCTAACACAATATTGCACTGGTTTTGAAGGGTGTGAGCTTAGGGTATGACACTGCTTGGTGGGTTTCCTGGCCACAAGTATGCTGTGGAAGCCTAGGCTAGTCTAGATACAATGTCTAAAGCTAGGTAAAATTTTACAGTGCCTGACTTAGAAACTGCAAATGGCCATCTAGGATTATCTTGGCCCCAAGGCAAATGAGAAAAGACCATTCTCCAAACAGTCTCTTGTTTAGAATCTGCATAGACGACTGGGGATAAACCTCAGCTAGAATTACTTCCTAGTATTGAAACTGAGACCATAGGGCAAACAGCCGGCTATTAGCAAATCTGGACCTTGGCGCCACCTTGTGTTGGAATGATGGAATTGACTTTCTTCTCAGAGAGAAGCAGCAGACTTAGAATTTCTGAGAAGACAAAAAAGGATATATCCGATTCTTCAATGTCCAGATGATGCCAACAATCCTGACTATCTTTTGAAAGGCTATGGCATCATCCATCACTCAAAACAATGCACCGGCTACTGAGCAACCATGGGTTGGCATGAGAGAACTGTCAGAGAATATAAAACAGCTATATTGGGGACTGGAGTCTAGTTCCCAGCATTACAATTAAAAATATTTTTAAATGAATAAATCAATTGTTTTTTAAAAATTCAATGAATGCAAAGAAAACACAGAGAACACAAGCACTTGCAAAAATTAGCAGGAAGTTTTAAGCTGACAAATGACCACACCAGGATTGATCACACAAGAAATAATTGATTTACTTGTTGTTGTTGTTGTTACTATTATTGAGACAGTGTGTGTGTGTGTGTGTGTGTGTGTGTGTGTGTGTGTGTGTGTGCTTTGTTTTGTGTGTTTAAAGGTCAGATGAAAACTTGAAGGTTAGATCTCTTCTTGGTGTCCCAAAGTTCATTTGTGGTTTTTCTCATATATATTTTAAAATTCTTCACTGAATGACCCAATTCCATAACTTGTCTTCCATTCCACACTCTGTTTTCAACATGGTCCATTCTGTGGGTAAGGCTTTTTACTGAGTTGTTGTTGTTTTGCCTTATTGGGTTATTTATGTCGAACTTTGCTTCAGCAATTCTAAATAGTGCATTCTACTTTCATATTTTGGATCAACTTCAGCATTTGATTCAGCTTTTGTTTTTATTCTTCAGAGTATATTCATATCTTCTTTGAGTCATTTAACCATAGGTAAAATCATTCTCTTGAACTCGTTATCTGGAGGATCTTCGAAGTCGTTCTCATTAGGGTTCATTACTCAGGCATTGGTAATTTTGGAAGGGGGCATGGCGTCTTGTTTTTTCCTGTTACTTTTGTCATTGTGCTGGGGCTTAGGCATTGCTAGCCAGGCCTTTCTGTTTGCTAAGGTCGCCTTTCTTCTTTCAGAGTAGGCATATATGATGTTCAGGAGAGGATTCTGTTGTCAGATGGCCAAGATGTTTTCTTTCTTGGACATGATACTGAGAGCTGAAGATTCTATCCCAGTCTTCTTTTGAGAGTCCACTATCTGCAAAAACAGACACTCTCCAAGGCGTCTCCCTTGGTGGTCCTCTACTTTACTGACTTCTGACATGGCCCTTTCAAGTATGCTTGCTCTACCTTGAGTAAGCTCTAGTCAAACTGGGGCTAGAAGCAGGAAGGCTCCAAAGGCTGGATGTGTAGTCAGGAGAGCCATAGGGTGGCTATAGGCAAGGTTGATCTGGCAGCGCTGGGAGCCCAGTCTGACATACGGAGATCGGAGATCATGGAGGAGTCAAGAGCTCTATGGCATAGGGTAGGTATAGTGATGCCTTACCAGTGGTTCAGAGAGACTGCCTATGGGAGCAGAGCCTACTTGATGGGAGGGGGTACTCAGAGGAGTGGGCGAGGGAAGTCCCAGAGGATCTCAGTAGCTCTATGGGCTAGGAAGGAGCAGGCCTGCGTGATGCTCGAGGGAAAGGACTCCCAGAGGAGTTGAAATGCTTGTTGGTATGAGTCTTGATTTCTTGATTATGAAATAAAGAACATAGAAAATAAAAGGAAAACTTGACAAGTGGAACTGTTTTAGTCTAGCATGAAAAAAAAAAGCCAAAGAAATGGGAGACATTTTTGCCTACCATGTGTTTGTGTGAAAAGTAGAAAGGGTGTTATTTCAACTCTAAGGCAAAGCAAAACAAAGAGCAAACAACAACAACAACAACAACAACAACAACAAAAACCACAATTATAGTCATCTCCCCTCCCCTCTAAAGAACAATGTAAATGAGGTTAAGGGGATTGTTCAGCCATTCAGATCTCACACTCATATAAGCCAGGTGTCCCTGCAAATGCCTGTAACTGCAACTCTGAGGGGTATGGGGACAAGGAGGAATGCTAGAGTTTGCTGGTGTCCAGCTTAGGTGAGACACAGAACCCAAAATTCAAGAAAAGCCACAGTTAGAAACCAGTAAAGAGCAGCAGCATCTCTGTCCTCCACACATATATCCAGGTGAATGCACAGGTGCATGTACCCCACCATATACATATGCACAAAGACACATAGAAACAATTCTAAAAATCTATTAGGATGGCTGTGATTTAAAAGAAAAAAAAAACAGAAAACATAGCAAATATTACTGAAGATATGGGGAAATCTGAACCCTGCACATTGCAAGTAGGTACTCATAATGGTACAGCATTTCTAAAAACTACCTGGATACTACAAAAAAATTCAAATTAGTACTCACATGTGATCCAGCTATCTCACCCTTGGGTATATCTATGAAGGGATTTCGATGAAGGGCAGAACAATTTGCAAGCAATAACTTGGGATTTGCCTGCAACTTCCCAAATTGTGGTCAGCAACAGTGAGAGCTACAGGCTTCCTCAGTAGCTTTCAGGTGTACTTGGCTCAGTGGGAATGCTGGGAACTTCCTGTCTATCCATTCTCAACCATGTGATGTCCCTCTTGGTTTAGGATTGAATTTATCTGGGGCAATGCGATGGTAGATGCTGTATATTTTGTTCCCTTCGTTATAGGGCCTTCATGCTCTGTAGCATCTCTATGCCAGCTCTTCTCCCTCCAGTACTTTCCCTTAAAAACTCCTGCGGACTAGCAATTACATTTCATTGTTCTGCTTCTCTTTTAGGGAGAGAAATGCCGCAGACACTTCTGGTCAGTCATAGAATTGATGACAGCTACTGTCTCATTCTTTCTTTAAAAGGGCTTTCTGTTGCTCTTGCTCTCTTGCTCTCTTGCTCTTTCTGTACTTCCCTTCCCCCCTCTCCCCATTCCTTCCCCCCTCTGTCTCCAGGTGCTCATGGCAGGCCTCTACTTCTCTCCTCTCTTCTCTCCACTCTCTCTCTCCGTCTCTCTCTAACTCTCTCTCTCTCTCTCTCTGCCTTTCTCTGCTTCTATTACCCTCTTGACTCCCCTCCCCATGCCCCGAATAAACTCTATTCTATACTTAAAAAACAAAACAAAACAAAACAAAAGACTTTGTCAGTTTTTCCCTCTGTGGAATTTCTGTGGTGCATGTGTATTGGTTAATTTATTTCTTATAAATTCTCTAAGTTTTCTTTGTTCTTTTTCATAAGTTCTTTTGCTCTGAGTGGATAATTTTAAAGAATAAGTCTTTGAGTTGATTTTTCCTTCTTGCTGGTTTTGCGTGCCGCTTTAGAGGCCCTAGGCTGAATTCTTCAGTTCAGCTCTAGCAGTTGTTTAGGCTTTTTATGGCTTCTTCATCTTTCTTGGTACTCTTCTTTTGTTCACATCTCATCTTTCTGACTGTATTTAGTTATGTATGTGTGTTTCAGAGATGTAGGGAAGACCCAGAACGACTTCACAGAGACTTTCTTTAATAGAACTACTTTAAATTATTTGTCATGTGAATCTTATATCTCCATGTGGATTAATCTTCCTTGTCAACTTGAGTGGATTTGGAATCACCTAGGAGAGCCTAGGTGTGTCTGTGAGGGTATATCTAGAGACATTTAGCTGGGGAGGGAAGGCGTTAAGGGACCCTTAACGTCTGTGTGGTACCATCACTAGGGATGGGGGTCCCAGAGTGAATGAAAAAGGAGAGTAAACATTTCTAGTTATCTTCTTTTTGAATGTGACTGGCCACTTCGCACTCCTGCTACTGTACCTTCTCTGACATGATGGACTATGCCCTTAGCTCATGAGCCAAACGAATCCTTCTTCCATTAAGTTGCTTCTCGTCAGATCATGCCAATGATGAAAAGGAACTAGTGTATTTCTTTTGTTAACATGGCTTTTTCTACATTTATTTTTTGGAGAGATGGGGAGGAATGCCATGATGTGTTCACTTGGACATCAATGGACAACATGTGGTATTTGTGTCTCCTGGAGATTGAACTCAGGTCATCAGGCTTAGCTGCAAGTGCCTTTACCCAAGGAGCCAGCCCACAAACTATTGAATTGCTTTATTGTTAGCTAATCGAGATTTATTTTGTTCCATTGGTAAGATAATATTGTATATGAAACTTAATCCTTAATGCAACAGTATGAATACATAGGGATTCTTCTCTCATGAATAAATTGCTATTGTTATTTCAGAACTGAGCTCATTGCCATGAGCGTGATATAAAAACAAATTGGGCCTGCTCTTGTATTTTTTCCTAGCATGTATACATGACATCATTAGACATGAGCCCTCCCCCAACCACGCATTCCCCAACCTCTGAGATTTTAGGAAATAAAACTGCGTTCTTCATTAAATCACCCCTTGTCCATTATGTTATTATATAGCATCACAAAAAGGCAAGAAACTATGTCTTTGATTCTTTATATTTTTGATAGCTTACCTTGTTGTCCATGCAGAACGTGACTACCTCTGAAGAAATTGTTACCTCTGTCCCTCTTCTCTGCGCATGCGTGTGCATGTGTGTGTGTGTGTTCATGTTTGAGACAGTGCCTAGAGGGACAAAAAGAAGGTACCAGTTCCCAGGCAGTTGGGAGCCCAGTGTGGGTGCTGGGAATAGAACTCAGCTTTCACAAGAGCAGTGAGTCATCTTATCTGTTGGGCCATCTCTTCAGCACCTCTCTAGATTGTATTTTATTTTTATTTTATTTTATTTTATTGACACAGGATCTCATGTAGCTCAGATTTGCCTTGAACTCAGTGTGTAGTTGAGGATAACCTTAAAGTTAAGGATGACCTTGAACTCTTATTCTCCTCTTACCTTCTAAGTTCTGAGAGTGCAAGCATGTATTACCACACCTGGCCCACGAACAGTCTCTTAATTTCTGCGGGTTGCTGAGAGCTGTCTACCCTCTTTAGCTAAGGGACTGTTGGACTTTACTTTTAAGGGGTAAGGACTATGTGCTGCTTTGCTCTTTTCTAGAGGGAGGAGTCCTGGGCCAAATAGATGGATCTCTTGAAACCCTAAGCTGGAACAGCTTGGGGAAGGAGCTAATTTAGGTAAAGTAAAACAGTAGCTCTTTGTACCTATTTCAAAGCATTGTTGTTCAGCTTAGTGCTTATCTGAGACATGTCAACTTCCTTTTTATTTTTATTTTTTAAATATTTTTTTTGGTGTGTGCCTCTCTGTGTATATGCACACAAGGGGTTGGTACCTTCAAATGCCAGAAGAGACCATTAGATCCCTCGATCTGGAGTTAGGGGAAATTGTGAAACAGCCAACGTGGGTGCTGAGAACCAAAGTCAGGTCCCCTGGAAGAGCGAAGAGCAAAGAGCACTCAATTGCTATGCTACCTCCAAAGCCCTTATATCAACTTCCATATTAACGTATGGCATTCTCCAATGTATTTTGACCCAAACATCATAGGCTGTCCTTGTTACTGAGGGGAGACAGTAGATTTTTTTTTTAATTTCTATTTTTTATTTTTTTACTTTTTGGTTTTTCAAGACAGGGTTTCTCTGTATAGCCCTGGCTGTCCTGGAACTCACTCTGTCTAGTAGATATTTTTATGTTGCCTTTTTTTAGTATTATAAAAGTTCTTTGATACAAAACAACAATCAATTTAACAGTCTTATGTAGATGCTTGTCTATAGCAATACTGAAAATA
>NC_045030.1:56480700-56486492 GCF_008632895.1 Mastomys coucha | reverse complement strand
AAAAAAAAAAAAAAAGAAAAGAAAAAGAAAAAGAAAAGAAATGGTGTGTGTATTAAGATGGTCTATCCATAAAGTCACTCACCGACTGTTTCAATGAACAATGGTTCTGCTAACGGGAAGTACCAATTACTTTTTCTTAATATCTTAATATAAAAATTAATATTACCAACATATCCTAAAAGATTGAAATCCAATAATATGAGGAATTAGAATTTGATGATTGTCATCCAATGCTCTCTCTAATTTGGTAATTGGAGAAATAGGTCCAACATTGTACAATCTATATACTCTGTCAGCTTGTTTGTTTGTGACAGTGTCTTGCTGTGTACAACATAAGGGTCTTGAAATCTTGCTTCTCCTATCTCAGCCTCTCTATTAGTAGTATTGTTTATTTCATGTTTTTACACTATACTATGGCTTTCAGAACAGCTTACATATTTCAAAAGTATTTATATACCCCAAAGAAACATAGACGATTAACTTGGGAGGTGGCTTGTAGGAAAGAGAACAACAAAGAGTGAGACTGAATGCTTTGCTTGACATTTGTAACTCTTGTATCAGGTTTGAAGAAGAGGACTTTATATGTTACTCTTTCTCTGAGATGAATGCGTTTCCAAATTATCACAGTCAATGAACCAGATTCTTACTCTTACCTTTATATTGCTTTCTTGCTGGCAAATCCAGTTGGAACTGGTTTTGAGTTCCTGCTGTGCTGTAGAAGTATGCAAATAATGTGTTTCTCTGGTTTTCACATCCTTCAACATGAAAACGGAACTAAGAGAGCATGGTTCTATATAAAGGGCCGAGCACCTTGTATCTATTCAATGAATGATATCCATTGTATCATCATCATCATCATCATCATCATCATCATCATCATCGTCATCACAGTTAAGTATTATAAGAATTTTTCCAGTTCAAATCATGGAGATAGTTGTGCTAGAAACAAATGGAAGAATGAGGTAGAGGTGTGTCTATCAACCACCTATCCCTTTTTTCATAAATAAGATATATTACTTTAAATTTTTACTACATGTATGAATGTGTGTGTGTGTACATGTGTATCCATCTGTCTGTGTCTGTGTGTACATAGACATGTGGGAGAGGATGCCTTTGTAGGCCAGAAAGGAGCATTAGATCCTGTGGATCTAGAGGTGCAGGCAGTCGTGAGCTGCCTGCTGCTGGGTACAGTGACTAAACTCCAGTCTCCTGCAAGAGCAACAAGTGCACTTGATCACCGAACAATTTCTCCAGTTCTTCTTCATTTCTCCGATAATTCCGATGTGGATTGTTAGTCATCATAAAAACCTCACACTGCTCAAGTGCTTCTATGCTTTTTCAATACAAACAAGGCCCATGCAAACAGACTCAATGACAAGTGGACCTGAGAGTAGCCATTTTAGAGCTTAGTAGCAATGGGTGTCCAGATCAGGCAACATGGATGGCAGTGGATACAGAGGCACACAAAGTTCCAAATTCAGGTAAGAAATTCAAATAGCAGGAAGAGTGAAGAAAAAAATGAATTTGACTACCAAATAATTCCATGGGTATTTGACAGGAGCACGCTTTGATGTTTCAAGCATAAGTGATGCCCATATTTGTGTTTATACACTCTTCAATACACTCCCAAAGAAGGGACGAAAAACAGGACTGAAGGTCTAGTAGGGTAAGAAAGTAGTCAGGGCAAGAACTTCAACTGTCCAAGCCTATCACCCTTAAGAAAGCAATACAAATGCCAGACACACCTCAGGCTCAGAACTCAGGAGGCAGAGGCAGACAGATCTTTGTGATTTCAAAGCCAGCCTGGACTACAGAGCAAGTTCCAGGACAGCCAGGACCATGTAGAAAAACCCTGTAACTCAAAAAAGAAAATGAGGAAAAAGAAAGAGGTGGGGAGGGAGAGGGAGAGAGAGAGGAAATGAAAGGAAAGAAAAGGAAAGTGAAGGGAAGGGAAGGGAAGGGAAGGGAAGGGAAGGGAAGAGAAGAGAAGAGAAGAGAAGAGAAGAGAAGAGAAGAGAAGAGAAGAGAAGAGAAGAGAAGAGAAGAGAAGGGAAGAAGGCAGGCAATAAAAGCAACTTACAAACATAAAAGTGGTAGGCTCTATTCACCAATTGCTACAGCTGCCAAGGGTCGACTGTTTTCTTTTGGTCACTTCTTAAAATATTTTGTCAGGATTATTGTATTCTTTTCCTGCCCACACAAGGGGCAACAGAGAGCCGCAAGCTTCTGTTAAGCTTTAGATTCAATTTGAGGCTTTAAGAAACTATTCAGAAGCAGTGGTTCTCCACCTTCTCCAACCCTTTACTTCAGTTCCTCATGTGGTAATGACCCCGTCCCCACTATAACATTATTTCCATTGCTACTTCATAACTGTAACTTTGCTACTGTTGTGAATTGTAATGTAATATTTTGGGAGATAAGGTTTTGCCAATGTGAATGCAACCCACAGGAAGAGAACACTACTCTAAGATCTAGAGAGAGAGGCCTCACCTAGCAAATGAAAGGCTCTGGCACCAGGTTTCCCGGCATTATATAAAAGACAGCTAGGGAGCTGGAGATTTGACCTGGTGGTTGTGAGCACTTGCTCTTTTGCAGAGGACCTGGGTTCCTGGTACCCATGTGGCAGCTCATAATCATCTGTGACTCTACTTCCAGGGCATCTGATCCCATGTTTTAAGCCCCATGGGCACCAGACATGCACATGGTGCACAAGAATACATTCAAACAAAACACAATACACATTAAGTAAATAAAGATTGATAGAAACAAACTCATAAATACAGGCATATATTCCAATGCAATATGAAAACTACACTCAGGAAGGGTGCTCTGGGGAGGTTGGTCAAAAGTAAAAAAAGATAATTAAACATCAGACAGACCAAATACCTTTAATGATCTAAACCTCATTGTTGCCTGGTTTTAGGGTCTAGAATCTTACCATCACTTGTCCTTGGCTAGGAGCACAAACAGCTCACACTTGTAAAAACTTCTGCTATGGCATTGCTCATCTGCCTCCTGGTACCTGACTGGTCATTTAAATAATCATAGACTTATTTTCTTGCCAACTGAGTCATGATATAAAGCATTTATATCATGCTTATGATTCCACCACTTGTGAAAAAACAAGGAAAACACATCCTTCATTCCCACAGTAGAAATTTCTTCATAAGCTACCCCAAACAGGATTCTGTCAGATGGCAAGACAACAATGTGAGATAATTGTTACTGAATTGGCAGGAAGCCCACCAGTATTCCTAACAAATAAGTGAAGCAGTGATTTTTTTTTTTACTTACTAGCCTAATAGTTGACAGAAATCATTAGACAGAAACCTAAGCATTCATATTCTCCCATTTCGATGTAAAAATAAATGCCACAGTGCCAAGCCTATGGGGATTAAAATCAGAGACTAGAGTATTTGACTAAACTGACATCGCATTAATGCTCCTTATAAAACAACAAATTTTAAAAATAAGATTCAGCTTCTTGTGGAAGACAGGATGGGTTCATTGGCTCATCAGCATTGCAGATAGAGATGAAAACTGCTTCCTATGGTAGCCTATGGTAACCCCTCTGACAATCTTTGACTCCAACCTAAAACAGAAAGTACACTGGGGCCAGAGAGATGGCTCAGCGGTTAAGAGCACTGACTGCTCTTCCGAAGGTCCTGAGTTCAAATCCCAGCAACCACATGGTGGCTCATCCTTAATGAGATCTGATGCCCTCTTCTGGGATGTCTGAAGACAGCTACAGTGTACTCACATATAATAAATAAATAAATCTTTAAAAAAAAAAAAAGAAAGTACGCTTTCAACAAAAAGGTCAGATAAAATGTACTGCTAAATTTCTGGAGAATTTGAGACGTTAACTCATAGAGGAATGTTATTAAAACTTGTCCTGCAGGTCCTAGAGCACCCTCAACTCAATTATATGGTAGCTACGTATTTTGCTAGGATTCATAGGTATAATTTGTTAGTGGATACACAGTATAAAATAGACTAAAATCGTGACATAGAAAAGAGAAAATTGTGGTGGGAATAAGAGTAGGAGGGTTTTTTATGTGATCAAAGTTATTCATTCAAAATAGCTTTTTTTTTTTTTTACAGCTATGTGATATTTATGTAAGCCCCATGGTAATAAGAAAGGAAAAATACCAATGGCAGATACAAACAAGAGATAAAGGAATGGACACAGTGCTATAGAAGACCGTCACAAGAGGATGAAAGGATACAAAGGATCTGTAAAAAGACAATGAATAAAATGACACTAGTAACCCCTTCATAATTCCCTTGAGTGTAAATGAATTTATTTCTCCAATCAGGATATATATGAAATGATTGAAAAGGATATAACAAAAAGAAATAACTATATGCTATGTACAAGAGCTTACTGTGCCTTTAAGGGCACAGAGGCTGGAAGTAAAAGAATGGGAAGGGATATTTATGCAAATGAAATTCAAAGGCGAGCACGAGCGACAGTACTTAGAAAAATGAGCTCTGATTCAAAAATTGTCACAGGATACAAAGATGGGCATTCTATAATGATAGAAGGTTCAGTTCACCAGAGATATATACTGGTTATAAGTACATATACACACAACACAATAGCATCTACATATATTAAACACTGGTAGGAAGGACGGAGGGAGAAATTGACAGCTATGCAATAAGAGTAGAGGACTTTGATACTATGCTTTCAACAGTGGATAGATCTTCCAGACACAAAGTCAATAAGGAAATGTTGGACTTGAGCTATATTTTAGATCAAATGGACCAAGAAGACAGATATAGAACCTTCTATCCAACAGCAGCACAATCCACAATCTTCTCAAGTACACATAAAATACCCCTCCAGAATAGATCATATGCTAAGCCCAAACAAGCCTTACTTGGTTTAAGAAGATGATATTCACATCAAGTAAAACTAGAAATCTATCAGTAGTAAGAAAGTTAGAAAATTCATAGTAGAAAGTAAGCCACATGTTCCCAAACAATCAATGGGTCAAATAAAAATAAAAAATAAAAAATAAAAGAGGTTCAAAAAATTAATTTTTTGTTTTGTTTTGTTTTTCCGAGACAGGGTTTCTCTGTGTAGCCTTGGCTGTCCTGGAACTCACTCTGTAGACCAGGCTGGCCTCGAACTCAGAAATCCACCTGTATCCATGCGTATAGTAGAGGATTGTAAAGTCGGTCATCAATGGAAGGAGAGGCCCTTGGCCCTGTAAAGGTTGGCCCAGTGTAGGGGAATGCCAGGGCTAATAAGTGGGAGAGGGTGGGGTGGCAGGCATGGGGAGGGGAGAGGCAACAGGGGTTTGTTCTTGTTGTTTTTTGTTGTTTTGTTGTTTTTTTTGGAGGGGAAACTGGGAAAGGAGAAATCATATGACATGTAAATAAAGAAAATATCTAATAAAGATACACAGTAACAGGGCCGGGTGGTGGTGGCGCACGCCTTTAATCCCAGCACTTGGGAGGCAGAGGCAGTCGGATTTCTGAGCTCGAGGCTAACCTGGTCTACAGAGTGAGTTCCAGGACAGCCAGAGCTATACAGAGAAACCCTGTCTGGAAAAAAAATATATATATACAGTAACAAACAAACAAACAAAAGTATAATAATAAAACGTAACAAAATGTTGAGAAAAAGCGAACTGTATTGTGATATAAATAAACTAATAGTAAAATTCAAAAAAGAAAAAAAATCCACCTGCCTCTGCCTCCCAAGTGCTAGGATTAAAGGCGTATGCCACCACCCCCCAGCTAAGGTTAATTTTTTAAAAATATTTTATTTACTTTATGTA
>NC_045030.1:56445417-56480098 GCF_008632895.1 Mastomys coucha | reverse complement strand
GAAGGGAAGATAACTGGGGCAGAGCTTAGACAGAATGCTAACATTACTCACATTAAAGTAAGATCTCAGGCTGAAGAGATGATCCAGCGGATAAAGCATTCGCTGTGTAAGCATTAGGATCTGATTTCTGATTCCCAGAACCTGTAATAAACCCAGACATGGTAGCAAACTTGTTTCTCTAGTTTCTTGCTTCCTGTTGTGAGCAAGTCATGGTCAGCCAGGAAAGAAGTTAATCAATCACTGTCCTAGTGTGATGTTTTTCTGCTGTCATAAAATACTAACCAAGATTCAGCCATCATCCAAGAAAGCCAAGGCAGGAGCCCAAAGCAGGATCCTGGAGGCAGGAGCTGATGCAGAGGCCGTGGAGGGGTGCTGTGTATTAGCTTGCATTTCATCGCTTGCTCAGCCTGCTTTCTTATACAAGTCAGGACAACCAGCCTAGGTATGTACCCACCCACGTTGGACTGGGACAATTGTAAAAACTAAATAAGGAAACTTTCAAATCTCCTTTCCAGTCCACACTTCCTATGGGATTCACATTTCACTTCCTGTGAAAACTTTAAGGTACCTTTATTCTGCGGCATAGAATACCCCTCCAGAATAGATCATATGCTAAGTCCAAAACAAGCCACATGCCAACTATCTTCAAAGTCCCTGCCATGGTGCTATCTGCCTTTCTACCCATGACATTAATATCTCTTCTAATATTTTTTTTTATTAAGAAGGACAGTCTGTCTCAGTGTATCCCTTGAATTTCGAACCCAAAATCTTTTAGGGCCCACTTAGTTAATGGGTATCCAACATAGCTGGTATGTCACCAGTAACCACTGATACTTCAGAGTTTGTCAGACTAGGATTTATACAGAAAATCAGATATGAGGGATAAGAAACGCAGCTACAAATGTGTATAGTTTGTGCAACATCCGGTCTGGGTTCTAACACCAAAAAATTGATAAAATAAAAGAAATGGATAAAACTGGCAAGATGGCTTAGCCAGTTAAGGTACTTGCCACCAAGCCTTATGACTAGAGTTCAATCCTTGGGATCCATTTGGTAGAAGGAGAGAACTGAGTCCTGAAAATTGTCCTCTAACCTCCACGCCTTGTCAAGCATGCACCTTTCCCAGACTAAAGGAAGGAAGGAAGGAAGGAAGGAAGGAAGGAAGGAAGGAAGGAAGAAAGGAAAGATGATTATTGAAGAGTTTAGAAGAAAGGGATAATTTCTCAGATATACACACACACGTGTGTATGTTTGTCAGTATTCTCCAGAGAAATGAGCCAATAGAGGAAGTGTATTGTGTGTGGACACACGCATATATGTGTGTACATGTGCATGCACATGCAATACAGTTATAGGCATATATCCTGAAGAATTGGTTTACTCTCCTGATTATGTAAGCCTAGAAGTTCCACAATCTGCCATTGGTAACTTTGAGACCTGATGATGTCAATGATGAAATTCTAGCTTGAATCCTAAGGACTGAAAACCAGGGGATCCAGTACTAATCCCAGTACAAAGGAAGGAGATGATCAATGGACATCTGAAGCAGGAAGGCAAACAGAAAAGGTCAGATTCCATGCCTCTGCTTTTTTTTGTTTGTTTGTTTTTGGTTTTGTGTTTTTTTTGGGGGGGTGGTTGAGACAGGGTTTCTCTGTATAGCCTGGACTGTCCTGGAACTCACTCTGTAGACCAGGCTGGCCTCGAACTCAGAAATCTGCCTGCCTCTGCCTCCCAAGTGCTGGGATTAAAGGCATGTGACACTGGCGCCCGGTTTGTCTCTGCTTTTTTGTTCTATTCAGATCCTAAGTAGATGGTGGAATGCCCATGCATATTGGGGAGAGTAATGACTAAACTGATTCAGATGAGAAAGTCTCGTGGGTATAAGCCCACAGAAACACTCAGACATGATGTTTAATATGGAAATCCCATGGCGAAATCAAGTTGAGAAATAAACTTTATCTTAAAAATCCACCATTTTCCAGCTGGATGCCCATGTGCATACCATTAAGCTATGATCTCCAAATAAGGACAATAAAAGGTTGTGGATTCATTTATAACAGTGTGTTCAATTAAAACATGTTGACTCACCAGGCAGTGGTGCCACACACCTTTAATCCCAGCACTTGGGAAGCAGAGGCAGGTGGATTTCTGAGTTCTCTGGATAGCCAGGGCTATACAGAGAAACCCTATCTCAAAAAACCAAAAAAAACCAATAAAAAAATTATGTTGACTCCTTGCTCAAAAGAGGAGGCAAAATTATTGATTGAGATTTATTTTTCTTGATAACCCATAACTCAAATAGTACAATATTAAAATGCAATACTAAGGAGCTAGAGATATAGCTCAGTGGTTAAGAGCACTAACTGCTCTTCCAGAGGACCCAGATTTAGTTTTCAGCACTTACATTGGGCAGTTTTACAACTGCCTATAACTCTAGTTCCAATAGATCTAATACCCTTTTCTTGCCTCCTTGGGAACCCCCTAACACCAGTAAATAGCAATAGAAATCACGTTTGTCTTTTTTAAAAAAGAAACAAAACAATACTACAAGGTTATGATAAAGTCAATATGTCTTGTTATAAGATGCAAAACTCAGTTGCTAAACTGAGTTCCATAGATGTATTACGAACTGTTTTTTTTTTTAAGATTTATTTTATGTGTATGAGTACACTGTAGCTGTACAGATGGCCGTGAGCTATGATGTATGTGGCTGCTGGGAATTGAACTCAGGACGGACCTCTGCCATCCCAGCTTGCTCTGGCCCTGCTTGTTCCTGCCATCCCAGCTTGCTCTGGCCCCGCTTGCTCCTGCCGCTCCTGCGGCGTAATACACTGTAGCTGTCTTCAGACAGCACCAAAAGAGGACATCAGATCTCATGACAGGTGGTGGTAAGCTACCATGTAGTTGCTGGGATTTGAACTCAGGACCTCCGGCAGAGCAGTCAGTGCTCTTACCCACTAAGCCATCTCGCCAGCCCTGTTCCAAACTGTTAATAGAACAGTCTTCATCTCTGTGACCACTCACAGAGCTGATACTTATGGCTATCTTCTAACCACTTTCTCTATTCCCTTCACTTCTAGCAAGCATCCCAGCTGCACACCATTCTTAGCTTAATGATGTAACCTGAATCTTCATTCTGTAGAGTCCCATAGAAGTCCTTCCTATGATTGGGTATCTTAATTTCCCACTTAGCTTAATACATAAGATACATATGTATCAGGACATAGAAACATAAGCTCTGTGGTAGAGCCCTTGCCTAGCAAGCGCAAGGCCTTGGGTTCAGTCCTCAGCTCTGAAAAAAAAGACAAACACAATCGAGTCTGAAGAACTGCCCATCTTTTAAGCACACTCTTCTTCAACGGCCAAATGACAGTGCAACGTTCCTTCTTTAGGTAAGATCAGTCATCTCAGCCAACAGTACATTTCCCTCCATAGCATGTTGACTCAGAGTGATGAGGAGCAGCTAGCAATTTTTTATTTAGAGGCTAGAGTATTGGCTCAGCAGGTAAGAGCACTGGCTCTCACAGAGGGTGCAGGTTCAATTCCAGCAGCTGAGGGCTCAAAACCATTCATAACTCCAGTTTCAGGGGATCTGACATTTGATATCTAGTTCAGATACCAGGTACACACATGGTACATATAAATACATGTAGGCAAAACACTCATACATATGAAATAAAACACTTAAAAATATGTATTATTGTGTGTGTGTGTGTGTGTATGTGTGAATGTTAGTGAAAATATACCACAGTATACATGAGGAGGTCAGAGAAGAGGTTTTTGTTGTTGTTGCTTTGATTTTTGTTTGTTTATAGGTATGAAACAGGGTGTCACTACAAAGCCCTGGTTGGCTTGGAAATTGATATGGAGACTAAGTTGGTCTTGAGCTCAGAGTGACCTGCCTGCCTCTGCCTCCTGAGTACAGCCAACCACATGTTTGGTTTGGTTTGGTTTTTTGTTTGTTTGTTTTCTGTTGTTGTTTTGGTTTGTATTTGAAACAGCTATGGTTGGCCTAGAACTCACTATGTAGACCAAGCTGGTCACCCCAAACTCACAGAGCTACTCACGTCTGCCTCCCAAATGCTGGGATTAAAGGTGTGAGCTCCCATATCTGTCTCTCAGAGAACAAGTTTTTCATGTGACTTCTGTCCTTCCACCTTGCTGAAATGGGCTCTTTCTCATTTCTGCTGCATTGCACATACAAATGTGTATCACTGCATCCAGCTTTTTTTTTTTTTTTAAATATGGGTCCTAAGCTTCAGTCATCAGGCTTGTATAGCGAATATATTGATCATCTGATCCATCTCATATCCCCAAGAAAACACATTTAATTTCCCAAAGTTCCCATTAAATGGTACTTTCTGAGCCAAGACCTCTAAGCCAGAAGAGAAGAAAAACTGCAAAACAAACAGGAAGAATTTGGCTAGTAGGTTGAGCTGACCAATCTTATGTCGACTTGACATACAAACAAGAGTTATCTGAAGAGGATGGAACCTCAATTGAGAAAATGTCTCCATAAGATCCAGCTGTAAGGCATTTCCTTAATTAGTGATTGATTGATGGGAGAGGGCCCAGCCCATTATACTGGCTTCATCTCTGGGCTGGTGGTCCTAGGTTCTATAGAAAAGCCAGCTGATTAAGCCATAAGAAACAAGTCAGTAAGTAGCACCCCCCACTCCTTGGCCTTCAAGTTCCTGCTCTGCTTGAGTTCTTGTCCTGGCTTTCTTCAGTGATGAACAGTACTGTGGAAGTGTAATTCAAATAAACCCTTTTCCCCACAACTTGCTTTTTGGTCATGGTGTTTCATCACAGCAATAGAAACTCTAACTAAAGGCAGATCTTTAAGGGTAATATCAAGTGGCATAGCACCAATTCCTATCATTCGATAACAGTTGGAAATGAAGTGATTGTATATCAGATTCCAGTTAATCAGAACATTTGTAGTCTTGTAGAAAAATTTGTCCCACCCAAGCAAGGCATTGTCACCTACTAAGCAAAACTAGATGCTTCAGAATGGGAAGGGACATGAGAACAGTGAATTCCATGAGCACGAGACCACTGGCAAGCTTTAAAGTGAGGTCAGGAGCACTGTTCAGAACCATTGCATTGGGAAGCTGTATGGCAAATAGAAGAGACACATCTGTATTCAGAATGTCTGTTCCAGTGAGAGCAAAAGGCTGCCCTTTCTATAACGGAAGTGATCTTATATGATCATCTGCCTTCAGGTAATTGACTGATCATCTTGTGGAATGGTGTAATATTGGAAAGTCAGTGTTGCTGTCTGCTGCTGAAGATGAGACACTCAGTGTTTACTGTGACAAAGTCAATATTGATGAGTGAAATTACATGTTGCTTAGACCTCTACTAGGGGTTAAATATGTTTTCTCTCAGCCAAAACTTATGTTGAAACCTGGTTTTCAACAGGAGTGCTGAGATATGGGATCTTAAGAAGAGTTCATCTGTCTTCATCTAGGTAACTTGTCGTGAGTGTGGATTCTTAGAACATTTGGTCTCTCGTACTGCCTCTTTTGACACAACAATTTGCTCTTCTGCTTTTCCATCATGCATGGGGCAATATCAGGCTCTCACTGGAAATAGAATCAGATGTGGATTTCCACTACCAGGTTTTCAGCCACAAGAGTTATGAGCTGAATACATTTCCTTTCTTTACGAAGAGCTCAGTCTCAGATAGTCTGCTGAAGTATCAGAAAACAGATCAGCTCAACCTCCATCCATGTCACCAGGGCTACTTACTTTGCGCATATGCCATGATCTGTGGTGGCTGGAGAGAGGCTTGCTGTGATCCATCAAATGAGTCATCTTATCCAGGAACTATTAAAGTATTCTAGTGATGATGTCATTCCATGGTGTGATTTCGCTGAGACACAAACATCTTTATGCTCTTGGCAATGGATTTTTCTCAAATTTCCTTGTCACCAATTTCCAAACCATGTTTCTTCCAACCATTTAGCTAAATTATTTGTCTTGGCCAATGAATCAGAATATGATCATGCATCTCACCAATCCACTGGATAAGTTCCCTTAGATAATAATCCCCCAAGGAAGATACAGAGAGGAGGATAAACGCTAGAGCTGTGGACATTCAGTTGGTACCCACATGAGGTGAAACAACCATCTTAAAAGCAAACTTGAGTTTTCTCTTCCTCTTTTAGCTGATTGTAGATGTGATGGTTACTCTTGATTGTCATCCTGACTGCATTTATAGTCACCAAGGAGACACAACTGTGGGCATATCGGTTAGAACAGTTTAAACCTGTCTAAACAGGCGTGAAGACTTGAATATGGGTAGCACCATTGCCTACGCTGGGGTCCTGGGATAAATAAAAAGGAGAAAGCAAGCTTCCTGATGATGGAGTTGCTTTCACTACCTTCCCTTCCTACTGTGATGGACTGTGAGACCAAAATATACCCGTCCTTATTTAACTTGTGTCCTGTCAAATGTAACTAATACAAAAAATTGGTACCTGGTTTGCAGAAATAATCTGGAAAGGTTTGGAGCAACAGGCTAGAGAAGCCCTAGGACACTGCAAGCAGAGCTGAAAGGGACATTCTAGTGGTACTTTGGATGACCAGCATTTGAGGGGAAAAAATACAGTGGAGGCCTGTCTCATGGGATTTCAGAGGGGGACAAGGATGGAAACTGGGAAAGAAATGACTTGGGATATATTCTGTCGAGAATCTGGCTCCTTATATCCTAATAATTTCAGTGAGGCTGAATTTTGAAATAATGAACTTCTTAGTTTGCTAGAGGAAATGTCAAGTCAGGATGGACTCCAGGCTACCTGGTTATTTATTCCTCAGTATTTTAATGCAGGTCTACAGAGAATGGAGGCAGGAGAAAAATATATGGTTTCGTGAGAAAAGAATCTTGAGTTTAAAGTTGTGAACATAGCCAGTGCAGGGAAAACAGCTGTATTTATTAGAGAGATTAATTCCATTAAAGAAAATCTTGTGTCTATACTAATACCCAAGGTGCCAGGAAGGCCAAACCCCGTTCATCAAGGGCTTTAATTTGTGAAAATGCACGTTCATTTGAAAGGAGAAAACTTTAGTTTCATACATTCAGATTGTTGCAAGAATAATTTTCTGCTCCAAAATGGCTACCTATGGAAATATTTCCCTAGATCACACTCAAAGGTATACACAAGTCACTGGAGCTGTGGTCTATGGGGACCAGATATATCTGAAAATGGAAGAAGAACATGGCAAAGTCAACTTTGTGATATCAGATTTATAGGCAAGAAAGATGTGAGAGAGGAGTCATGGAGACTTTCCCTGGGGCTCCAGAAAGCCACTGAGGGTAGATAATCTGTGGCAGGTAATTCCTTGCATGGAGGGACTGAAAAGCCAATACACAAGCTGAGAAGGTGAAACCTAATTTGCAATGGAGATGTTAGGGTGTTGATGATGCCAGGGCTCTCAGATGTTTGTCAAAGAAAGCTGCAGACAGAGTGGAGCTGGCCCAAGAGAGGCGCTATGTGTATGTATATCATAGGCATCAAAATAGGCGGAGTGGGCTGGCCACAGTCATTGAAGCTTCCAATGATACCTTCAATTGCTCCAGATCCAGAATCCGAGCCCCAGGGTTTGGTCTTTTCCTTACTGGGTTCTCTAGTATGACTTTGGCCGAGCCCCAGGGTTTGGTCTTTTCCTTACTGGGTTCTCTAGTATGACTTTGGCCTGAGCTTTGCTTGCTATGGACTCATTCCTTTTTTGTTCATTTGTTTTTATACAATGGAAATATTTACTCTGTATCATGGTTTATTGCAAGCAGATAGCTTGCCTTTTGATCTTACAAGAATCATAGTTAAGCGATTGTATTGAATCTCAGGAAAGGCTTTGGATTTTTAATAATATTAAGACTGTGGGACTTTTGAAGTTGCAACAAATGAATTTTGCATTATTCGATAGCTATGAGCTTATGGGAAGGCAGGGTGGGATGGTATAATTTGAAAGTCATGTATGTATGTGTGGTAAGGTGGCAAAGGGTAGACTTGTGATGCCTAATCTTCATTGTCTATTAGAGTGTGTCTTTAGAATCAACTGGGAGACAAACCTCTGGCATGCCTGTGAGGAATTTCTGGACAGTTTGACTGGGGTGAGAAGATCCACGGTCCAAGTGGGTGGCCCATCCCTTGCATTCTGCTTCAAGATTGAGCAACAAGGAGAAAAGTGATTGGAGCAGCCGCCGTATGTATCTCTCAGTGCTTACTGACAATGGGTACAATGTGACCTGCTGCCTCAGCTAGATAGGCCCTCACTGTCTTATCTTCCTCACTGTAATAGGATATAGCCCCCGAGTGTGAACCAAAATAAACACCCCTTTCCTAGACTTGCTTTTGACAAGTGTTTCACCACAGCAATAAGAAAAGTCATGAGACAGTAAGGCGTATCTTTCAAGACTCTAGGGAGAGTCTTGAGGGAGAAAAAAGACAATGTATGGATGGTGGGGACCATGAATATTTAGAGTATTCTTTTTATATGACTCAGTTGTGCCTTTGGAGCACACTGCAATTTGGAGATATGATGTTGCTTGTGTGCACTGGTGTTTTGTGAATCCAACAATATCCAGTCATGATCGGCCTCTCAGGTTCCAAGGTAACAGGATAGCCCATGATTAAGCATTCAAACTCCACTAATACCTATTAGAGGCAAGCCACTATTTGTCCAAGGGGAGCAGTTGTCTATCCAGGAAGACAGAGCTTCTCTCTCAAATCCTAAAAGCTTGTGCTAAATTCACTTATACGTTTGGATATCTTTCCTTTCTTTAAGCACCACATCAAACACTGCTGGGTAGTGTTGTCCAAGGAGAGGAGTAACTAGTAACAAATCAATGTGATGAACATATTGCCTATAAAATTCAATAAGGCCCAGAAGACATGGTTCTTCTTTTCTGCTTTTAGAGGTGACAAGGTACAATAATGCAGCCTCTGTCTTAGAAGGAATTTCTCAACATGCTTCATTTAGCTGGACCTTTTAATTTTTTTTGGAGGTAGAAGTCTGATGAGTTTTCATTAGATTTATTTCCCACCCCCTGATGTGAAAATGTGCACCAATAAGTTTAGTGTAGTGGCTACATCTTGTTCATTAGAGCCAATGGGCATAGTGTCATCAGTGAAATGGACTGGTATGATATCTTATAGAAGGGGACATTAATCAAGATTATTAAAAACTGAATTAGGATGTGAGTTAGATACTTGATATACCCTTGTGGTAGAACAGTGAATGCATATTACTGGCCTTCCTAGGGAGGAAAAGGCAGTGCCAGACCGAAAGTTGCATAAAAGAAGCCAAGGGATTTATTCACTTGTTCAAACAATGAAACCACATCTGGTACAGCAATTGACTTTGGGATCATCACCTTGTTATACTTGGACAGTTCGTTGTGTCATTCTCCAAGATCCATCTCTCTTCTTGGGCAGGGAAGGTAGGTGAGGAAGTGGTGGGAATTACTATACTTGCATCTTTTGTGTTCATAAATGTGATATCAATCTCTGTGACCCCTTCAAGAATGTGGTACTACTTTTGGTCCTCCATTTTCATGGGTAGACCCGTTCTCACTTGGCTTTTTCCTGCCATGTAAGTTCTAGTTCCATAGGTCAAGGAAGGACTGTGAAGACTCTGCCCATTTTGAATGCCTGTTCTCATTATATACTACTTACAAAAGATTTATCTTTACTTATTTATGTGTATGTACATATGTTAATGCCATGTGTGTGTGCTCATGAAGGTCAGAAGAGAGTATTGCATTCCCCTGGCGCTAGAATTATAGGCAGTTGTGCGACTCAACAATAGTGCAGGCAACAGAGCTTGGATCTTCAGCAAGAGTAGTAGGGATCCTTAGCCACACAGCCGTCTCACCAGCCACTCTAATTATGTGTTCTGAAACTGGAGAAGTAGCTGCAAGATGGATTCAGGCACTGTTTAATGCATTGTAAGATAGAACTGGGTAAAATCATAATTTACTGATTAAAGATTATAAGCCTGTGGACTGATGGACCACAGTGATGTTTTACATCACACGGAATTTGTGTCTATACAGAAGAAATGTCTAGTAGGTCCAAAATTCTAATTGTTTCCCTTCCTCCAGTGCACAAATACTCTGGTAAACATGTATATGTCCCTTTAGAGATGGATGAAGAGAGAAGAGCATTTTCAGTAATGTGCCAGCATCCTTCTTCAAAGGGCAAATTCAAGGGGTTCTGTTATAAATGCTCTGGCTAAAACTTCTAGTGTTATATGGAATAGACATGTTAAGGGGAACAACTTGGTATTATCCTTTTTAAAAGAGACAGCTTGTTTTGATTTATGTGTTTGTATAAGTATCTGTACCATGTATGGGAGTGTCCATGGAAGACAGAAGAGGGTGGATAGGCAATGACTATAAACTGCCTGATGTAGATGTTTAATGTTAGTTCTCTGTACAAACACTCAAGCAGGAGCTTTTAATCTCTGAGCAATCTCTCCATTCCCAACTTGGTCTTATTCTTAGTCTTAGAGGAAAAACTCTGTCTTCTGACATTTATTATGATGTTGGCCAGGAACTTTTCTTAGATGCCTTTATAGTGGTTTGACTGAGAATGATCTATCATGAGTGTGTTTGAATACGTAGTCCCCAGTTGGTGGAACTGTTTGAAAGATTAGGAGATATGGCCTTATTGGAGATAGGTGTGTCACTGAGGGTGAGCTTTGAGGTTTCAAAAAGTCCAAGCCATTCCCATTGCACTCTCGGCTTCCTTCTTGGAGATCAAAATATGTGCTCTTAGCTGGGCGATGGTGGCGCACGCCTTTAATCCCAGCACTTGGGAGGCAGAGGCAGGTGGATTTCTGAGTTCGAGGCCAGCCTGGTCTACAGAGTGAGTTCCAGTACAGTCAAGGCTCAGAAAAACCTTGTCTCAAAAAAAAAAAAAACCAAAAGAAAAAAAAAGCTCAAATTGCTCAAATGAAAATCATTAAGTTGAAGTCACTACCTAAACATGGAACAGAATGGTTTTAATGAAAGAAATCTTTAAAAAAAAAAATATGTGCTCTTAGCTGCTGTTCCAGCCAATTGCTGCCATAGCTTCCCGCCATAATCATACACTCTAAACTTACTGTGAGCCCAATTAAACCCTTTCTTTTATAAATTGCTTTGGTCATGGTGTTTTATCACAAGAACAGAAAAGTAACGGAGACAGCTCTTTATTAGGCTGAGAAGTCTTCCTTCTATTCCTGATTTGAAGAACGTCGTTACCATAAAATGGTCATAGATCTTGTCAAATGCTTTTTGTACATCTGGTGGGATAACCATGTGCGTCTTAACCTTCATTCTAAGGTAGTATCGTTTTTGCTGATTTGCATGTGATGACCTGTCCTTGCACTTTGTTTCATTAGCCATTGCTTTATAGCTTTTTAAAAAATGGTGTGGGGATATGTATGTGTGTAGGTGTGTGTAGGTGTGTGTGGTTGTGGGTATATGGGAGCTACAGGACCACCTCAGGTGCCATCGTCAGAAATACTGTTCATTTCCTTCACAGATCTCTTCATTGACTGAAAACTCAGAAATTAAGCTATTGTGGCTACTCAGCAATCTCCAGAGACCTTCTTGACTCCACCTCTCCAGCACGTGAATCCAAGCATGTGCCACTCCCCTTCATGGTTGCATGAGAAGTACTCTATTGAAACCCGGGCTATCCTTCAGGTTTTCTTGATGTCTTTCTGTTGTAGAGACCACCCCATTTACATTTAAAGACATTTCTGATAGGAAAAGATGCACTATTTTACTACTTTTTGACATTTTGTAGGTTTTTAAAACATGGGTATGGATCAGGTGAGTGTATGGCATGTATATCCAGATGTCTGTGGGGTCCAGAAGAAAGATCCCTAGATGCTGGAGTTACCAGCCATGAAATCATCTCTGTAGCTTTTGTATTTTTGCTTGTACTAATCTCTTACTGTATTCTTTTGCCATACTAATTATTTCTGTGTTGACATAATTTTGTAATTAGAACATATTATTACTGTGAATGGATGATGTTTGTATGTGTGCAACCATGCCACGGAAGTCAGAAGGTAAGTTTGTAGAGTAGGTTCTCTACCTTTACCTTTACATAGGCTTCAGGGTTTTAACTCATGCTAGCAGGCTTGTGCAACAAGTGCCTTTACCTGCACCAGTCCTTGATATACCGAAAGTTATACGTTTCTTGTTTAAGAGTTTCATATATGCATATGTGTTCTGACTCGTCTACCTCCCATTAGACCCCCTACAAATCCTCCCGTACCCACCCATAGCTTTATTCTGCATTCTGGTTGCCTACCTCCCATTAGACCACCCTTCAAGTCCTCCCGTATCCACCCGTAGCTTTGTTCTGCGTTCTGGTTGTCTACCTCCCATTAGACCCCCTTCAAGTCCTCCCGTATCCACCCGTAGCTTTGTTCTGCATTCTGGTTGCCTACCTCCCATTAGACCCCCTTCAAGTCCTCCGGTATCTACCCGTAGCTTTTCCTCCCCAATTACATGTGCTCTTTCCTTTTCAAACTGCTGAGCCCGCTTAGTTCTCCCTGTATGTGCATGAATGGGGGGTCATCTTCTGGAGCATGGGTAGTCTCTCACGGGCTGCATCCCTGATGAGAACTGACTGCCCTCCAGGAGCCATCAGTTGCTAGGAGCTTCTCAGCTAAGGGTGCTACTTTCTGAACTTTGATTCACTTTTGATCCTTTTCTCTTTATTATTCCTCTATAGATATTTTCTTTTTACATAACTTTTAATTTTCTTTCTGCTTTCACATCAACTATGCGTGCATTTATGGATATATGCATATATGAAAACAGGAAACATTTGTTGTTGTTGTTGTTGTTTTTCTTCCTCACCCTTTACTGTCTCTTGTTATCTATTCATAGATACCTTTATTGTGCCAGCTATGGAGCTGAGATCAAAAAATTTGGTTGTTACAACAATCTATTTTATACAAATTACATCCTCATTCTTGTATAAAAATTATGTGTCTTGTGTCACAATTTACTTCAGTTTTTATTGTGAATCCCTTAATTTTATAATTACATGTATTTTTATAACTTGTCTATAATCTTCCTTACTAGGATTATGGATAATTTATACAGTATTATTACATTATCAAAGCATTCTACATTTGTCTCTATATTGTCACCTGACAATTTCATTTGTTTAAATTGTTTTGTGTTACTATTTAGTATCCTTAGGTCCAACTTGAAGAATTAATTTATTATTGCTAACTGCTATTATCATGTACCATGGCAATGAACTCTGAGGGTTTTTTTAATATTGGAAATTCTTTATCTGTCCTTTATTTTATTTCTTATTTTATATGTGAGTGTCTTCCTGAATGTATTTGTGTGTTTGGTTCCACTTGTGTGCAAGGATGAACCTATGTCCTCTGGAAGAGCATCCAGTGCTCTTAATCACCAACCATCTCTCTCCAGCCCTTACTTGTCCTTTACTGTCGAAGGCCAGTTTTGTTGTATATAGCATTTATTCTTCACTGAGAGCTTTCTTCTTCCAGCATATTTCTTATTATGTCTTATCCATCACAGGATATTATTATGTCTCCCTGGCTGGCGTATTACTCACTATGAAACTGAGGAGGCTAGCCTTGAACTCATGGCAATTCTATGCTTTCTGACTCCTGACCTCTTTGAGCATTTTAAATACATGATGCCCCTCCCTTGCAGACCAGAAGATTTCTTCTAAGAAATCCACACACAGATTCACAGAGTTCCTTTGTCCCCCAAATGTTACTTTTTCTTGGAGCTTTCAAGCTTCTCTTTAATTTGGTTTTGACAGTTTGATTTACTGTGCTTTGGTGTTATTGTCATTTGATTCATCATATCTTTGTTCTATTGGGTTCTGTAAGACCCTGACAAACTTTAGCTTAGCGGAGACCTCCAGTGTGACTTTTTAAACTGATTGGTCTTTCAAGGACTTCCCTTCTCTGAAGATGGGCAAAGGTCCACCCTGTGGAATGCGCCCCCACCAGCAGGTAGTTTCTCACCTGTGATCTGAGGAATGTTAATTAACCTTTTCCTTGCAGAGAATTCTGAGCTTATCTTATTATGGAAATTCCTGGCCTCCAGGTGTTTTTCTGAGATGTTCCTGTTTACTCAGATCTTACAATTTCCTTGGTCTAAATGTTTGTTTTCCCAGATTTGCCCCTTCTTGCAATCTTCTGAATATGCTGTAATGTATACAGTGTTTCTGTTATTGTCACCAACTGTACTTCATTAAGATTGTTTTTTTTTAAAGATTTATTTATTTTATGTATATGAGTACACTGTAGCTGTCTTCACACACACCAGAGTAGGAGATCAGATCCCATCACAGATGGTTGTGAGCTACCATGTGGTTGCTGGGAATTGAACTCAGGACTTCTGGAAGAGCAGTCAGTGATCTTAACTGCTGAGCCATCTCTCCAACCCTAAGATTGTTTTGTCAGGTTTATATGTTCCTTGAGTTTTCTTTATAATTTGAGTTATATATGTTCATTAGAGTTTATTGTCACAAGTTCCCAGCCTGTGCTCACTTCTTGATAGTGTTCTAATACAGGCAAAGCTAAAACTATTCTCCCAAGCTTTCACAGGAAAGCAAGAGTGCTAGAAACATTGTCCAGTCCTTTCCTTCTCTCTAGGGAGAAGGTATGGCTTCTCAATTATGTGGCACTATCCCACAGGGATACTTGTCACTAAAATCTGTATTTCTTACAGAGAATTCTTCTCCATATTGAATTGATGTGGCTATCATGGGAAGAAGGATATGAGGACTTCTGCTTTTAGGGTAAAGTTATATAATCATTATTGGAAAAAAGTTTGAGATCATTTTGTTATCCTCTAAAAGAACTTTTGCATGTTAGTAGTCTTAATTTTTTCACCGTAGCCACTACGTCTAGTTTCCAGCAGTTTCCTTTTTGGAGACAGGCTCTTTACAAAGCACAAGCTGGCCTCAGTCTCCCTGTGCTGAGATTACAGGTCTGACTTATAAATCTACTTCCTATTATTCTCTCTATTTGCCTATATTTGACATTGTACAACAAAGAGGTTCTAAAATATGTGCTATTTTGGATATAGCCTGTTTTACTTAGTGTTCTGGATATTCACATATTTTAAAAATCGCATATTAAAAGATTCTGGGGCTGGAGAGATGGCTCAGTGGGTAAGAGCACTGACTGCTCTTCCGGAAGTCCTGAGTTCAAATCCCAGCAACCACATGGTGGCTCACAACCATCAATAATGAGATCTGACGCCCTCTTCTGGTGTGTCTGAAGACAGCTACAGTGTACTTACATATAATAATAAATAAATATTAAAAAAAAGATTCTGAGTCATAGTCCACTGTCCAGAATACTGTGTTTTCATCATTCACTCAACATTTGATAGCCACAGAAAATTTTCATATTTTGGATTTGATGAATTATGCTGATTTGAGCACTCACAGGAAGGATATGCTGTGGTATGCTGCTTTAACCACTTGTCCATCTTCCTTTTTGTATGGTCATATATTTTATTTCATTGTTGCAGAGTCTGCTGGTCACATAGAAGGTTAATGTTTAGCCAGGGAGCGGTGCGCATGCCTTTAGTCCCAGCACTTGGGAGGCAGAGGCAGGCGGATTTCTGAGTTCGAGGCCAGCCTGGTCTACAGAGTGAGTTCCAGGACAGTCAGGGCTACACAGAGAAACCTTGTCTAGAAAAAAACCAAAAAAAAAAAAAAAAGGTTTTAAGAGACTTCCAATTTCCTCCAAAGTGAGTATACCATTATACACCTCCACTGACAAAGCTTATCAGTATTTCAGACTTTCTCTATGTTCACAATCAGGTACTGATCAAACCCAAGGACCCACATACCATTTGGAAGTAGTCTGCCACTGACTCCTAGTATAATCTTATTTAAAATGATAGACATTGGAGCTAGAGATATGGCTTGATGGTTAAGAGCATTTACTGCTCCAGAAGAGGATCAGGGTTAGTTCCAGTGCCCATAGAGTGGTGCACACCTGTCTGTAACTCCAGTTTTAGAGGATCTAAAGAAGCCAGAAGAGGGTGTTGGACCCCCTGGAACTAGAGTTACAAATAGTTTTGAGCATCCCGATATGGGTGGTGGGAAATGAACCTGGGTTCTCTGCAACAGCAGCAAGAGTTTAACTGCTGAGCCATCTCTCAGCACCAGATCTTTTTCTAAGTCTGACACGTCTATCCAGTGCTCCAATTCTTGCTCTCATTCTCATTTCTTTTCTTTTTTAAAAAACGTACACTTATTTACTTGTGTTTGTCTTTCTCTGTTTCTCTCTCTGTCTCTCTCTTTCTCTCTCGGTGTGTGCATGCGTGCATGTGTGTATGTTGAGAGGACAACTTGTGAGTCAGTTCTTTCCTTCTACTCTGTGGGTCCCAGGGAATAAATTCAGGTCATAAATTTGGCAGGAAGTGTCTTTGCTGGCTGGTGATATATTCTATATGTTTCAAATACAAGCATTTTTTCAGGCATTCAGTTGGAAATTATTTTCTCCTGCATTATAAACTGTACTTCTACTTTATTTCTTTAGATATACAGACTATAGATTAGCAGACTAGGTTTAGTTTTTCTTGGCCATATCTATGGTATAGACACAGTAGTCACAATGAGACATCACCTCATTTCTTTAAAAATGGTTATTATAAAAAAGAGAGAAAAGATAGTATGTGTGAGTAAAGCTGTAAGAAAAGGGAACATTTACACACTGTGGGTGAGGAAGGAAATTAGTGCAACCATTATGGAAAACAGTATGGAGGTTGCTCAAAAATCAAAAATAGAACCACCATATGATCCAGCAATTTCATTTCTGGGAATGTAGCCAAAGAATAAAGGGGAAATCATCCACATCCCATGGTTATTGAAGCCCTATTCACAATAGGAAGGAAATGGAGCAGGGCATGCACATGCCTATAATCCCAGCACTTGGGAGGCAGAGGCAGACGCTCTCTGTGAGTTCAAGGCCAGCCTGGTCTACAGAACAAGTTTCAGGACACCCAGAGACTACATAGCACCACCATGTCTCAAAGAGAAATAAGTAGAAACTAATTGCTATTACCTGATGAATGTATATATAAAAATATGGCATGTAAAGTCATATGTTATTTGGCTTTGAAAATGAATCCTGTCATTTGTCACAATGTGGATAAAACTAGAATCTGTTAAAAGACATAAGCTAGATACAAAAAGGTAAGTGATTTCTAGAAATTGAGGGTAGAATAGTAGGAGAGGCTGGGGCAATTAGAAGGAAGGGAAAGATAGAAGAAGATAGGTCAACAGGAATTAATTTACAGTTAGATGGGAGCAAGTAATTCTGGTATGCTGGTGTACTGTATATTTTCAAAACTTAAAGATTTCTAATGCTTTCACCACAAAGATACAGTAAATGCTTGGGAAGACATGTGTGTTAAGTGTGTTGAGCATTATATTACATATGCTGTATACATGTAATGTAAAATCACGTGGTACTCTGTGTGCATATTCCATGCGTAGCATGACAGTAACTGCCATACCAACACGAAGAATGTGGAGGTAGGAAGCTCAGAAGTTCAAGGTCACCACTGACTCTATAGCTAGTTTAAGGCCACCCTAGGATATATGACATCATAGCTCAAGTACATAAATAAACACTAAAGTATAAATGAAAACATTTGGAGAGAGATATGAAAATGCTTGAGGAGACATGTGCTCAATGTGTTGAGCATCATACTATGCATGCTGTATACATGTAATGTGAAATCACATGGTACTCCATTAATACATGTAATTTTAATATTTTATATATTATTTTAAAAAATTTTTATTGATTATTTTGTTTATTTACATTTCAAATGTTATCCCCCTTCCCAGTCTCCTACCTGAAAATCCCCCATCCCACCCCCTCCCTCTGCCTCCACGAAGGTGCTCCCTACCCACCCTCCACTCCCGCCCTGAAACAAGTGAACAAGAAAATAAACTTACATAAACACATGGAGATCAGCAGAAAAAAAAAGGGGGAAAGAGACAAGAGAGTGAGACTTGCTAATAATGTATGCCATCTTGTATACTTCTAATTTTTTTTCAAGATTTATTTATTTATTTTATGTGAGTACACTGTAGTTGTCTTCAGACACACCAGAAGAGGGCGTCAGATCTCATTATGGATGGTTGTGAGCCACCATGTGGTTGCTGGGATTTGAACTCAGGACCTTTGGAAAAGTAGTTAGTGTTCTTACCCGCTGAGCCATCTCACCAGCCCTAATTTTTTAATCATATGAATATATTCATTGACTTCAACAATAGAATGGACAAGAAAATGGTTTCCTATGAGGAGGAGCTATCTTGTGAATCACTCAGGAGACTGATGTTTTATATGATAAGAATATTTGGCACGGGTTGAGATATTGAATGCGTGTTTACATTGGAGGGGTAATGGGTCATGAGCAGAAGAATTTATGAGTAATGAAGTATTCCAACCATGGTGGCTCATGCTTTTGTTCCCAACACTTGGGAGGCAGAGGAAGACAGATTTATTTGAGTTCCAGATCACCTTGGTCTTCATAGTAAAAACTACATGGAGAGACCCTGGATCAAAAGTAAACAAACAAACAAGTAAACAAACAAACAAAGAGTAATAGAGACATGGTAGTTAATTCCAGCATTCAAGAGGCAGAAGCAAAACCAAACCAAACCAAACCAAACAAACAAAAAAAAACAAAACAGTTACCTAGTTCTAATCCATAGAGACTGGCAGTTAAAACCTATGATTTTGGAAATAATAAGCTGAATTGTAGTATTAGCGAAAAATAAATAAGAGTAAAGCAGAAATCTTTTTCTAATCTAGAGAGTCAAAACCAGGATTTCAGAGAGACAGTGGTATTCCCATGTTCACTACAATAACCTATCTGTAGAAGTGACCAAAATCTCCCATGGTATAGGAATTGATAAAGTATGACAAATGCATCCAGTGAAGGTATTGTTTAAACTGAGACAAAGAGTCAATAATATATGAACACAGATTAATCTTCAATAAATTCTTCTAAATGAAGTAAGCCGGTCACATAAATTCAGTACTGCATGATTCTGCTCATAAACAGAATGGCATTTCAGAGAGATAAGGCAAAGAGCAAGTTCCTAACCAATGGCCATAAAAGGTTCTACAACTTTGTCCTCGGGTCCGCAGTCATGTATACATATACCTTAAAAATAGTTAAGAATATATGGATCTCCTGTTCAGTGTTTTTGATGCAATAAAGTAAAGGCACATTTAAAGAAAGAAAAGAAAAATGTAGTTCAAGATGGTTGTCATCATAGCTTCTTTATAATTTGATATAAAATGTGATATTTTCTTGCCTTCAAAATCATATATATTTCATATAATAAAATAATGTTACATTTGGGTTTTTGTTTTTTCATCAAGCAAAGTGGGATTGGCTCTGATATCTTTAGAATATTAGTGAAAATCAGGCGATGTAGCATTTCCTGCTTTCTGGTTTCTGAGTAATGCTGCATTGTCTGACAAGTATCCATTTGCCTATTTTTCTGGCTTTTGTCATTGTATAAAGATTTGAGGACTTAATTTTTTATCTATCTGCAGGGTTTTGGTGTGAATTCTACTGAATCTCACAATTGCTTTTGGCAATATAGTCGTTTTTACAATATTGATTCTGTTAACTTTGTAATATGCAGGTTATTTCTATATCTTAGCATCTTCTGCAATTACTTTTTACACTGAGTAAAAAAATGATCTTTGTAGGGATTCTTAACCATACTCTTAGAAAGATCTATGTATTTTATTTCTATGTATTTTAGAAGTCAACTGGTGGGAAAATTTTGCTAAATTCCTTCTATCAAGTTTTTTTTTTTAACCTGTGTACGGAAAGTATAATGGTATTTGAATGTCTATTTGTACATTGTTAAATTATTAAAAGTATTATGATACCTGAGTGTCTATTATTTGAAAAACCTTATGGTCTTTCAAATAATAGAGCTTATATGGGATAAAGAGGCAGAGGCAGGTAGATTTCTACATACATTCAAGACTAGCTTGATCTACAGTGTGAGCTACTGCCTTAAAAAACAAAACTGTAATACTTTTTTAAAAGCCAGTTAATTCTACTAAGTGTGTTTAAGAACGGAGAGGAGTCAGATAGAGGATGTTGCATTTCATTTAAAAAATCGGACTAAGAAGTCAGGTGGTAGTGGTGGCGCACGCCTTTAATCCCAGCACTCAGGAGGCAGAGGCGGGAGGATCTGTGGGTTTGAGGCCAGCCTGGTCTACAGAGTGAGTTCCAGGACAGCCAGGAACAAAACAAAACACAAAACAACTAAACCTGTACTATTATTTAGCTTAACCTTACATTACAACTAACCTTGCTAGTTGACTAAAAATTAAAACAGACTATCCTTGCAAGAAAAGAAAAGGGAGGAGAAGGTGTAGATGTGGACATTTATACAAAAGGGAAATGTCCAGTCTCCCAGTCAAAAACAGGAATACACGTACTATGTAGATTTTCCTAGTACAAATTATCTCCTTAGTTCTGAGTTGAAGACTATGTCTTTTAGTAAAAGCAATCAAGACTCAACTTCTCCAAAGGAAGAACAAAGTCTGGTTGTGATGAAAATGCAATTTAATCATAAAGAAATACATGGAAATCATTCTAGATCGGCTCATTTACATTAATGGTACTTTTAAATTTGCTGATTACATTCCACAGCCGGGAGCTATGGTAATTAAACTCTTCCCTCTGGCGATAGACGTTGCTGTTCTTTCGAGGGCTTTGTTGTCATAAACTATGCCACAGTAAACATTCACATGCATCATAAGTCATGCGGTCCATGTGCAAAATTACATTCCTACCAATGGAATTGGTGATGAAAAGAGAGCATTTTGTTTTCTAGATTTTGGCTGTAATGAATATGTGTATGTAATATAGTCAGGAAAAAATAAACTAAGTACTTTAACCTTTCAGATTCTGTAAGAGTCAATGGAAGATTATTGTGACATGTCACAGCTTGTTCATTGTAGATTGTAAAGAGTTACTGCTGTCTCAGACATGCAGTTACATATATCTGGAAGGAAGCATCTTTTTGTCTAAATATTAAAAATTTATTAAAATTGGGTACGGTGTTACAAGACCAGCCAGGCCTACATGGTGGGGCCCTGACTAAAAATATATATATAATTTCAACTAAATTTTAGAGGGTGCCAAATTCTTTTTCTCCTTTTGCTTTAAATATTGATTTATTACTTTTATTTTTTGTGTATATGGGGTTTTAGTACTTGAAGTCCTAGCCAGAGCAATTAGACGACAAAAGGTGGTCAAAGGGACATAAATTGGAAAGGAAGAAGTCAAATTATCACTATTTGCAGATGATATGATAGTATACTTAAGTGACCCCAAAAATTCCACCAGAGAACTCCTAAACCTGATAAACAACTTCAGCAAAGTAGCTGGATATAAAATTAACTCAGACAAATCAGTGGCCTTCCTCTACACAAAGGATAAACAGGCTGAGAAAGAAATTAGGGAAACAACACCCTTCACAATAGTCACAAATAATATAAAATACCTTGGTATATGGGGTTTTGCCTACACGTATGTCTGCACATGCCTGGTGCTGAAGGAAGTCAGAAGTGGGCATCAGGTCATTTGGGACTGGAATTACTCATGGTTATTATCTGTTAACTGGGTAGCGGGAATCAAACCTGAATTCTCTGCAAGAACAAGTGTTTTAAACCATGTATCACTCTTTCTATCCCCTCCAACTAGGATTTAAGATTTAGAAAAATTTAATAGAGTTTTAAGATTCAGTTTGTTAGGATTCACTTTTTAAAATAGTGTTCTCCAAACTAAAACACTAAACAAAGTACAATACTAAGTTAGCCAGTTGTCTGCCGTGTTTAGGAAACTGCTTTGCTTATCACAAATGAAGTCTGGTAAGTCTTATCTTATCACCTAGGTTCTAATTACTAAAAGAGCTAAAGACCCAGATGATAGTGGCCCCTGAATTAGCCCCAATGACTAACAGGATCCCTGAGCTCCTCTGTACTTAGTATAGAGAGTCTGAGAAATGTATCAAAAACATTCCAAGTGCACTGTAGCTGTCTGATGAAGTTTGCACTTTTTTGTGTAGACATACTTTAAGAAAAGGCTATAATGAAATTCTAGTGAGATAACAGATTTCCTCAAGATTGATTCCTCACTGTGACAGGAAGCAGATGTAACCAAAACAGCCTTAGAAACTGAGGCTAGGTGATGGGGAACTGGAGCAGGAATCATCTCAAGACGCTCCCATCTCGCCAAGCTTTCCCAAAATACTCTTTTCTTCTCTGCCTTCCACTTCCTCCTCTCCTCATGAGGCAGTGTGAGAGTGACAAACAGAGTTCACAGTTAGGGTAAAGACAGAAGTCGGTGTTCTATTTGGGGTATGGGTAGGGGAAGAATACAGGATTTCAGTCGTAAACTTATCCAGCTCGCTCCCTTTCTATATTACTGTTTAAAAGTAACTCCAGCACAACTTGGAGAATGCCATAGGAAGGGAGTTACTCAGGCAGCACCACAGTAAAGTAAAAAGGTTAGTGAGGTAGAGTTTTGTGGAAAGTAAGCTTTAAAACTTGTCAGAGACCAAACACTTGTTTAGATATCTTCCTAAAATAATAGCTAGAGCAAAACTAGTGTGGGTTTTCAACCCTTTTCAGATTGATCCAAGTGGTGATATCTGATCTAATTAAACAAAAAGGGGACAGTGTATAAGCTCAATAATAGTTGTATTCCCAGAGAGATGGCTCAGTTGGGAACTGGGTTCAATTCCCAGTACTCACATGGTGGCATACAGCAGTCTGTAACTCTAGTTCCAGGGGATTCGGTTCCCTCTTCCAGCCGCCATGGGCACCAGGCATGTGTGTGATGCACAGACACACATGCAACAAAACACCCACACACATAAAAAATAGTACTCGGTTAGTTGCTACTTTATCCAAAATATATGTACATTTATGATTAGGTGTGGCCTAGTTTTATTCTTGAGAGGGCTAATAATAATTTGTTTTGTCCTCTGAGCAGGCCTAAATTATCATGAGCTATATTAGTAACTGGGATGCAGGCACAGCATTAAAGCAGATGATGAATAATTCAAGTAGACAATTTACATTCTGAGAATTAAAAATTGACATTCATCTTTTTAGACACACCTAATGCCTCAAATGGGTTAGACATCCATTTTCTACACAATTGTTTTGTTCTTAAAGATGTGAAAATGTGTTCATGCAAAAGCATACACATGAATGTTTATAACAGTATCATTCAGATTAGCTAACAAATAGACTCTCTAAAATGCTACCCCAAACTGCAAACTACTATCTCTTACACTACAAACAATATTTGGGCATAAACCAAATGCAGTTATTAATAAATGCTAAAACATGGATGAACCTTGAAAATACAATTCTACGTGGAAGAAGATAAGCAAATGGCTCACATATTGTGTGACTCCATTTACAAGAACTAACCACCCAATTCAATGCAGAAAGAAAACATGTTGGTGCTTGCCAGAGTTGGATATGGAATTTCCTGTTGGGGTAATGAAATCTTCTAAAAATTGAAAGTGGCGATGGATGCCTGAGCCTGTCAATACACTGAAAATAATTGAATTATAAATATTAAGCGGCTGAGTTGCCTAACATGTGATTAATGTCTCAATAAAACTGTTACTGAAAAGGAGCAAAAAAGCCAATTCTCACAGATCGAGTAAGAATAGAGGGTTGTAAATTATCTGAATAATTGTGGCATCTTCCTGGGAAGTGTGACTTCTAGTACTTTCCTGCAGATAGCTAGATAACTAGAAATAAGGCTACCTGGAGTCACAGCCTCTCTGGCTCCTATTTTTAACCCTGAGGATTTTGAAAGATCCACAGTTGAGCAAATCCTTGATCTTCCAGCATTTCAGCTGGAGCTAGGAAATGTTCAGTTTACCCACTGATCTCTTGTACCTCCAGCCAGGTAAGCCAACATAAGGTAAACCTGGGAGAGATGAAGATGTTTTAAAGAGACAACTACATCTCTCATTTTGACCATCAGACTATTGAAAACGTGGGCCTCAAGAAAATGGTAATTTACCCCTGAGGAATCTCATTCTGGGAGGAATAAGGAAAAGGACTTAGCCTTAGTGGGAGCTCCTCTCCTAGAATTAGATTTCACAGGGTTCTAATAACTTATCAGAGCACCTTTCCTATAGGACTGAAGCCCAGGGGAGACTGGACCTTCAGTAGGTGGGGCCACACCTTGACCAAGAATGCCCAGATATGTACATCTTTAAATTTTAATCGAACCTCAGTACCCCAAAATGGACTTGGAGGGTTCACTTGATCTCCTTGTCCTTATTCCTTGTCCTTATTGGAGCCGCATTGACTAATTTCACATTCAATAAATCCCACTTTTAATTTGGTTCTTTTAATTGGCTTGTTGAGGACAGACAGCTGAATCTGGCTTGGGGTACAAGATGTTATCCCCAATTTGATACCAACCAGAGTAGCTGTTGTTTTGTCTCGGTGCTGGGGACTGAACCAAGGATCTTAAATATGCTGAGTAAGTACTTTATGATTATACTGTCAGACCTGTTTGAATCTTTTAATGATTTCTAATTTTTAGTAAAATCACCCTTTTAATGGTGATTCGATCCAGGTGTGGCTCATTTGTTTGACATGGAAATGCTGTTTTTGTCATCTGTAAAGTTCATCCTAAAAAAAAAAATCACACTACTTACAAAAAGCAAAAACAAAATTATCAAACAAATTGATCATGTTTGAAGTAAACTTAGGATTTTGTGTTGGATTCCTAGTTTTCCTGGGCCGTGGATGGTCCACAAGCTACAGGTGGCACTACCTGATTGATGCTTCCCAACATACAACAGGGTTGGTTTTTCTTCAGCTGGTCATAAGTGGAAATATCATATTAAAAGTGCATGTAAAGGGCTGGAGACAGAACTCAGTGAGACTTGTTCCTCTCCCAGCGAACCCAGGTTTGCTTCCTAGCCACTACATGTGGCAGTTCACAACAATGAGTAACTCCAGCTCCAGGAGACCTTGACATCCATTTATGGCCTCGGTAGGCACCTGCACTCATACACATCCCCACACATATACATATAATTTGTAAAACTAATATTCATTTAATGCATTTAACATACCAAATAACATAGATCAGTGTACTGTGTCTTAAGCTTGTTCAGAACACTTATGTAAGCCAAAAGTTGGGTTTTTGTTTTGTTTTGTTTTGTTTTTCGAGACAGGGTTTCTCTGTGTAGTCCTGGCTGTCCTGGAACTCACTCTGTAGACCATGTTGGCCTCAAACTCAGAAATCCCCCTGCCTCTGTCTCCCAAGTGCTGGGATTAAAGGCGTACGCCACCGCTGCCCTGCCAAGCCAAAAGTTGCTTGATACCATCTAGCACGAGCTCTGATTTTTTCATTAAGTGTTGAGTATCTCTTGGAATACTCTTATTTCTTGCATGCTGCACTACAAATGAAAAACAGTGGTTGCATATGTACTGAGAATGGCCATACACAGCAGGAAATACAGAAGGACCTTTTGTAGACATAAAGGAATGTTGAAAGCATAACAACCAGGAGAAATCACCTAGCAACACAGTACAGTCGAGACTCAGCATGTGCTATCTCCTTTCGGAGTTACAAGGCTGACTGACTTGTGGTTTGCTGTCACTGCGGAGCATCCTGAGGGACTGTGATAACACACATCAACTGCCTAGGAAAAGGTCAAAGGTCAAAGTTTGAAGTGTAACTTCCATCAAATGTGTAGGCTTTCACAATGCGGTAAAGTTGGAAAGCAATAAATTGAGCCATTGTAATTTACGGACTTTCAATGGGTTCTAAAACTTTTAAAATTTGAAGTTAAAATTTTGGCTTACTTATAGAAGGTAGGGGCACACAACTGGAGGAGACAAAAGGATGCCGCAGCACTAGTAGGAGAGAAATCTATATTCCCACAGAGAGAAACGTCAAGTATTTGTGAGGACATTTTTTATCTATGTATGTATGTATGTATGTATGCATGTATGTATATATGTATGTAATCATGCCACCTGTTTACAACTCAAATGATATCCCCCTTCCCGGTTACCCCTCCACAATCCCCCATCCCATCCTCCCTCTACCTCTTCCCTTTGCCTCTATGAGGGTGCTCCCCCACCCACTCACCCACTCCCGCCCCACCACTGGAGCATCCCTCTACACTGGGGCATCAAACCTCCACAGGATCAAAGGCTTCCCCTCCCACTGATGTCAGACAAAGCCATCCTCTGCTACATATGCAGCTGGAGCCATGGGTCCCTCCCTGTACACTCCTTGGTTGGTGGTCTAGTCCTTGGAAGCACTGGGTGGTATGGCCAGCTGGTATTGTTCTTCCTATGGGGTTGCAATCCCCCTCAGCTCCTCCAGTCCTTCCGTCAGCTCCTCCCCCACTGGGGTCCCCGAGCTCAGTCTGATGATTGACTGCAAGCATCTGCATCTGTATTGGTCAGGTGCTGGCAGAACCTTCCAAGGAACATTTTAAGGAAAGTACCATTCAGTCCAGCTGACTAGGCCAGTGGAGGTGGACCAACAGACCTGTTCTATTTTGTTTTCTGTTTCCATGATAAACACTGTAACTAAAAGCCGATTATACAGCAAAGAGTTATTTGGCTTCTAAGTTACAGTCCATTATCAAGAGAAGCTAAGGAACTCAAGGCAGGAGGTTGAAACAGAGACCAAGGAGAAATGCTGCTCCCTAGCTTCTTTATGTTCAGCTTGCTTTCTGTGGAGGTTTGAATGAAAATGTCCCCCATTGGCTTGTATGTTTGAATACTTTATTCCCAGGTTTTACAACTATTTTTAGAAGGATTAGTAGGTGTGGCCTTGTTAGAAGAGGTGTGTCATTGCAGGTAGGCTTTGAGGTTTCTAAAGCCCACACCAGGCCTGGATTCTCTCTCTGCCTCCAACTTGCAGATCTAGATGCAAGCTCTCAGCTACTGCTCCAGTGCCAAGCCTACCTGTGTGTCGCCTGCCATGAAGAGGATGGACTCACCCTCTGAAACTGTAAGCCAGCTCCGTACTTAAATGCTTTCCTTTTATAAGTTGCCTTGGTTATGGTGTCTCTTCATAGTAATAGAAAAGTAACTATGACACGTTCTTACATAGCCCGCCTGCCTAGGGATGGCACTGCCTACAGTGGACCGAGCCCTTCTACATCCACTACTGATCAGGACTATGCCCCACTGATGTATTCAGAGGCCAATTTGATGGAGGCAGTTCCTCAATAAGGTTCCCCTGCTTCCAGATGTGTTAACTGACAAACTAACTAGGGTGAACACTCGGATGGTATCCCGTTTGCCTCTGGCCATACTTGATCATCATAGAGCTCTGCTTCTGAGTTAAATGCCCTAGTACTGTGGAATACTTTGAATCCCGTGAGCCATCTTCAAGCACCCTACATGTGAAGGTTTGACTTTTAGGTTTTTTTCCCTAATGATTCTGGACACCTGACCCTGTCATCTTGTGTAATTTCCTCCCCTCAAGAGGATTTGTGACCTCCGACTCTCTCTAACAGAATGTAGCAGGGATCATGGGAATATCACTTTCTCTCATCTTGAATGCTGACTTTCTCTACTGCCTTGTCAATTTGTGTGATTTGATGAACCAAACAGCCATGCAAGGGGGGATTGTGTGACCAGTAAAGTGAAGTGACTTCTGGTTACAGTCAATAAGGAACTGAGGTCTCCCATCTGGGGCAGCATAGGAACAAATTGTCCTGACCACACCATGAAAACTTGTAAGTGGATCCTCTCCAGTTGAGTTTCATATGAAACCTAGCACCATTTAGGACCTGTATTGCAATTCTCTGCAAGACCATGAAACAGATGTCCTAGCTAAGTCTGACATTGTGAGGCAATAAGTATGTTCAGTGTGTGTGTGTGTTTGTGTGTGTGTGTGTGTGTGTGTGTGTGTGTGTGTGTGTATGTGTTGTCCTAGTATGCTAGAGTTTCATGTCAGCTATCTAGTCAGTTACATATAGGGTGCTTGAAGATGGTTGAGAGGATTCAGATTCAAAGTATTTCCAATTTATTTTTTGAAAAATGTTCTCTCATTGAGCCTAGAGCACACCCATTTGTCTAAGCCATTTGGTTAATGAGTTACAAGGGTCTTCCTGCCCCTGTGCTGGGATTGCATGGTACCTACTTTTTACGTAAGTGTTGGGGCTCCAAACTCAGGTCTTCATGCAGCAAGCATTTTATTGAATGAGTCATATCCCAAGTTCCTAAACTGCTTTTTATTTGAGATAGATATCTCACTTAAGTTGAGACAGCTTAAAATGATCCTCCTGCCTCAAACTCCTGAGTGCCTGGAATTACTGGTGTGTACTACTGTGCTCAGCTTAAACTTTGCTGAAAAACTCTTGTAAGAATACCTTTCTGCTCAGAACGTTTTCTTCTTTATCATCCATGGGGAGAATACCAATATAATGGTAGATACGATGAAACGAGCACTTCTTTTAAAACATGTTCTAGAAACTAAAAGCATTTCTATTATTTTGTGTGAGGGAATCTTTGCCTGCATGAGTATGTACACTTATGTGTGCAGTGTCCCTGGAATCCAGAAGAGAGCATTGGATCCCAAAGGAATGGGGGTATAAAGGGTAGTGAGCTACCATGTGGATGTTAAAGATCCGGTGTAGGTCCTAGGGAAGAACAGCTAGTGCTCTTAACTGCTGAGCTGTCCCTCCAGCTCCTGAAAAGAAGTATTTATAGGTTCAGTGAAAGGTTGCTTTTGGTGTCCTTTAAAGTTGTTCATTGGGAGCTGGGTGTGGTAGACAAGGGGTGGGGTTTGGAAGACTGGACACACTATAGATGAGGCTAGTTATGTGTTGGTAGTTATTAAAATTGAATGATATGTATATGGAAGGTCATTATATTATTGTTTCTACTTCTGGGTGCATGTTTGAGATTTTTCCATAATAAAGCAAAACCAGTTTCCAAAAGGTCACATTGTTCTCTTCTGCTATGTAAACAGTGAGTATTTCAGAAGCCACTAAACTGTGAACTATTGTACAGACTAATAGAGCTATTGCCACTGAAGACATATTATAGAGATTTTTATACTCCAGTTCAGTTGTGATTTTTTTTTAAGCATGTGCTGTTTGTATTTGCAAGGTATGATGCTGCCAGTTATTCATTTTGAGGGAGGGACAGGTTCAAGACTGCAACCTTTTAAGTTTATTGTGGTTATCTAAACTCTGTGCCCTTAATGCCCATATTGATTGACACACTTTGCACAGAAAATTTAAATAGAATAAATCACTAATATTTGATTATATTGAAGATATTATGTGTATATGTATATATACATATCCAGCAGCATACGTAAAACTAGAAATACTAATACAAAAAGTGAAAACAAACAATCAATTTCTACAGAAGTTTCCCAAACTTAGGGAAAACCTAGAGGGAAAATTAAAATAGCTCAGTGTTTCTTAGAACCAGCACAGTCAATACAAGCACAGGAAAATGTATCTTTGATTTAGCAAGAAAGGTCTATTTTTTTGTCTTTTAAAAACTCTGTCATTCACTGGGGGTTGGAAAATTGACTTAGCTGTGAAGAATACTTGCTATTCTTTTAGAGGACTTTGGTTCAGTTCCCAGCATCCATATGGTGGCTCACAGCTGTTTAAAAGTCTAATTATAGGAGATCTGGTGCCCCCTTCTGGCCTTCACAGGCACACATGCAGTACACATACGTATACACAAAAAATATACACATAAAAATAAGTAAATCTTTTAAAGTAAAGTAAATAAGTAAATCTTTTAATCATCAAAATTATTTCATTCAAAACCAGGCATGGTGACATATGCCTATAATCCTAGCACTCAGGAGATTGAAACAAGAGGATCACTGTAAGTTCAAGTTCAGCTTGGGCTACAGAATGAGTGAGACCTTGCCTCAAAACTAGTCATCCAATCACTCATCATTCCACAAATATTAGTTAGGATGCACACCTTGACAGGCAGTGAAATGTGATCTTATAGGAAAGAAAGGAGAAAGGACTTAAAGCCCAGCCTTCAGGGAGGACTCTGTGAAGCAAGGCTTAAGGATAAGGCTTCCTCACACTGGACTGAAATTGCCTTTTTAAGCCCAGAATTATTGGGAAGAAATAATATGAATGTGAATGAAGGCAGCCCCTTATTCCATTACACTGTTTGCAGGGTATGCTCACTTGTACTTTCCCCAGGTTATTAAGAGTGTACATAAGTACACTCTCTAGCTAAACGTGCTTTCTTCAATGAAACCAATGTTCAAACCATCAGGTAAATCTTGTCTGACTGGCTCTGCACACCCTAACGGATGGAGAATTTGCAAGTAGGAACCTTTCAAATGAAAGGATTACCTAATCTGTTAAACCTAACTTGCTTTTAACTTTGTAAGGACATCCAAATCAGAAGGGAGGTAATGGCTCTTATGATCGAGGAACCAGGAGCTTGTAATGATAATAATAAAATTAAGTTTATGGAGATGTCAACGTGAGCTCTACTCAAGAGAATTCTGGAAATGATGATTAAAACAACTTGCTATCCCTTGGGGCTTAATTTATTGGATTATTAGCTTGTAACAGCAGAAAACATCTGGAAAGCCCAGGGCAGACACTTCAGTAAACAATTACGACCTTTTATATATTTTCTGGATCTGAGCCACTCTGCAGATAAGAGCTGAGCAGAAGATGAGATTACATTTCTAAGAGAAAGGAACTCTTTTTTCCTTCTGCAAATATGCTTCTGGCCATTTATTTGGGTAACTTTTTACTGAATGAAGTGAATATATGAATAATTTGGGGCCAATTGGAGATATTTATTCCTAAGTGCTCATTAATGCCAAATGTGAGAATGGGAATTGATGGTTGTCATAGAATTTTGTGACTTGGTAGTGAGTTAATATCCATTGCAGTGGAGAAGGCCACATGGAAGTGTCTGTTACTGAAGCACTACCACTCCTGGCAGAGACAGTAAATGATCACATTCCCTCGGGCTTGTGTATGTGCAGATCAGGGTTATGTTTAAGAATATAAAAGATGTAGGAGTGGTGGTTGGCATCATATCTCCATGGAATTCCCAAGTCTTATGTCTGCAAAAGCTAGAAGGATCTTGAAAGGTGACTGTAGATTCCTATAAGATTGACCAAGTAGCAGTTGTTGCTACCATAGGCAAAACTGTAAATACAAGCTGTACTGGATGTTGTATCTTTGTGAGAATAGATAAATATGGTTATAAATCCATTGTGTGTGGGCATTGATTTGGATTTAGTGTCTACTGCCTACAATTTCAAATTTAGGGGGTTGAGAAATTCTGGGTTAGCCTAGGCTATATAGAGAGACCATGTCTCAATCAGTCAATTCTAGTGTGGTGGTACATGACTATAATCCCAGCCCCCAGGAGGCCAAGGGAAGAATATCAGTGCAACCCTTTTTTTTCCAGAGCTGAGGACCAAACCCAGGGTCTTGCGCTTGCTAGGCAAGCACTCTACCACTGAGCTAAATCCCCAACCTCAGTGCAACTTTAAAACCATACTGAGCCACATACTGAATTCATGGCCAGCTTGGCCACAAAAGACCTTGTCTCAAAAAAAAAAAAGTAGACAGAGTCTTGCTTATCATGCACAAAACCCTAGGTTCAATCCACAGCATCACATAAAACCAGCTGTGATAGTGCATTTGGATGGGGTGGGGAGCCTTAGGAGGAGCAGGAGCGCAAAGTCATTCTCAGCTATATACTGAGTTGGAGGCTAATCAGGGATACGTGGAAAAAAGAGAAAAGTTGTCATTTTAGTGGAATAGAATAGAGCGTGTATATACAGTTTTGCCTCAAGGTTAGCCCTCCAGTCCATTTTCTTATTTATTCTGATGAAAAAGCAACTGTCTATACATGCTGTAAAATATATTAAGCTATTACATTAATAATGTTCTGATGATCCATCCCATCAGGTGAGTAAAAGGCAGGTAACACGCTACATTTTAGAACACATATGTATGTACTTTGAGTGTGGGAGATAAATTCCAGGAAAATTTGGAGGCTTAGGAGACCCATATAATTTTTAGCAGTCCTAAGTGATCAGAGTCGTACCAGGGCATTCCTTCAAAAATGGTCAGATTTTTGCACATTGTACCTCCTGCTACAAATAACAGCATTAAGGTGAGCCTCGTTGGGTTTCAGAGGCAACACATTTCACTCGTGTGAGTTCTTTACACCAGGTAAACAGGAAAACTGCAGTATCTAGGCCCAGAACTATAGAAGGCTATGCAGCAGGTCCAGGTAGTCATAGGACACGTGTAAGTGGAGCTGTCATGAGCAGAGTTTTCTCAGAGCCACTCAGTGGCAAAGTCAGGTGGATCTATCAATATCCCACCAGTAGATGAGAGTGAGCTGGCCAAAAGTGACCATGAGCAATAGAGGGCTTGAGAAAACTACAAAACCATGTAGCCTAGACCTTCGTGACATGCAACACTGTTCTAACACTTTCCTTCCTTCAGCTCTTGGGGACTGTGCTCTTCTTAACTGTAAGAAGATGGGAAACCTTAGCCTATGGAAAGGTTAGATCAGTATGAGAGTGCAAGCTAAAAATGGACAGGGGCCACTGTCCCCTTCCCTTCGCTCCTTCATCTGAAGGAGGTCATTAAGTCTTCATTCCTGGGGTACTTTCCTTGTGTATGGAGGAAGAGATTGCTCTTATCTCTGAAGCCACAAGGACACAGAAGAGTCTGAACAAATAAGGAGACTGAATCCTCAGCAGCTTCTTTACTATTATACTCCTTTGCCCTCCGATTGTATTTCCCCATGACTGTTCACACTTCATCCAACTTAAGCATAAAAATATATGGGCTTCCCTGTTTCCTTGCATCGTTCTGGAAAGCTCCTGGGCCACATGAATCTTATATTAAATAAGTTTAGATGCCCTTTCTTGTTAATCTTTTTTTTTATTTGTTGCTGTTATTATAGGAACCTTAACCATAAGCTTAGCAAAGATCTAGCAAAGAAATCTCCCTGTGGAGGTTTGAATATACTTGGACCATGGGAAATAGCACTCTTAGGAGGTGTGGCCTGGTTAGAATAGGTGTGACCTTGTTGGAGGAAGTGAGTCACTGTGGAGGTGGGTTTTGGGTGCTCCTAGTGCTCAAACTCTGCCCAGTGTGGAAGAGTCTTCTGGGTGCCCTCAGATGAAAATGTAGAGCTCTCAGCTCCTTCTCCAGCACCATGCCTGCCTGGATGCTGCCATGCTTCCTGCCATGATGATAATAGACTGAACCTCTGAACTTGTAAGCCAGAACCAATTAAATGTTGTTCCTTATAAGAGTTGCCTTGGCCATGGTGTCTCTTCACAGCAATGGAAACCATAACTGAGACACTCCCCAACACTGCACAGGGCCACCAGACCTGGTCTTCAAAGTGGGTGTGTCTGTTCCAGGCCTATACCCTGCCTAAGTTATAAGTAATAACACTGACTGCCAAGGGACCTTGAGTTCCTTGAGTCTCCAGACCAGAAGAAGGACCACTGACTGATCAAGGATTCCTTACCTTGGTTATCAGGAATGTGTGGCTGCTGTCCTACTGTGTAAGAGGGAGAAATAATGTGAAAATGTGTGTCCTACTTGAGCCTAATTTGGCACTATTAGGCCCAGTTGTGGTTATCAGTGGATCATTGCAGCAGCCAAGCATGAGAAGGGAATAATGATCAGGTGGGCTGACTCCCTTCGCAATGAGAGTTTGAGTCAGGCCAGCTAGAAAGCTAACAAAGCCAGCAGAGGGCAGTGACTACGGTCAAGAGTATCCTAAAATAAATAGTAGAAGAAGCAGGAAAAGTTTCTACTGCATTTCTAAAATCAGCTTAAGAGTGGGGCCCAAGTTCCTACAGGAATCTCACTCATGTGGGAGAGAGGCCTGAAGGAGTCCAGTAGGAGCAATGTGTGTTTACCAAGCATGAATTTCAAGGAAGGGCTAGCTGCAGCAGTGGGAGACAAGTCCACAGATGGGTCTAGCCCCCAGTGACCTCCTGCTTTACCTTATCTGGAGTAAGTCACTCAGTACCAACTCATATCCTTTCAGAAGTATCCTGCATCTTGTGGCTGAGTGAGACAGGACAATAAAGGCCCAGTCATCCCCCCCCCCATGTCCTTGATGGGGCAGCTGATGCTCTGTTAGCCTCATGTACAAGTTTCTTGATTTTCCCGTTTCTCTTTGTTCAATCAATCTTGTTTCCTCCCTTTTTCACTAAATGAACACCTGGCTCCCCAGCTCTACCTTAATGTCTCCAACCATTGGACTCAACTAGGCAGAATGCCACATATCATGCTTCTCATAGTCTCCAACCTCTCTCTGGCTCAAGCGGATGAATTAGAGCCCATTTACTCGCAGCAGTTCATTTTATATCTGTAGGGGTGTTTTGCCTGTATGTATGTATGTATGTGTACCACATTCATGCCTGGTATCTTTGGAGGCCAAAAAGGGCAGTGGACTCCCTGGAACTGAAGTAATGTCTGGTTGTGAACTACCATGTGGGTGCAGGGAACTGAACCTCGGTGCTCTGCAAGAGCAACAAGTGCTCTTATTCATTGTACCATCTCTATAGCTCCAGCAGTTT
>NC_045030.1:56439878-56445407 GCF_008632895.1 Mastomys coucha | reverse complement strand
CTAGCCCTGGCTATCCTGGAATTCACTCCAGAGACCAGGCTAGCCTCGAACTCAGAAATCCGCCTGCCTCTGCCTCCCAAGTCTGGGATTAAAGGCGTGCACCACCACTGCCCAGCCTATATATGTCTTAATATATAACCAAAGGAAATGTTTTAAGATAACCCATGTTTATGGTAGGGAAAATCCTTATGCTCCATGCAGATATAGTTTGATATTTGTTACAACTACATAAAAGTATATTGCATATTTTGAAAAGTTGACTATCTCAGAACCAGAAATGCCCTTCAGGTTCTCTGCTGACATAACTCACATTTATAAATGTCAAAAGCAACTTTGCCGGGCAGTGGTGGCGCCCGCCTTTAATCCCAGCACTTGAGAGGCAGAGGCAGGCGGATTTCTGAGTTCGAGGCCAGCCTGGTCTACAGACTGAGTGCCAGGACAGCCAGGGCTAGACACAGAAACCCTGTCTCGAAAAACAAAAAACAAACAAACAAACAAAAAACAAAAGCAACTATCCAGATTTTGGTCTACTTCAATAAGTGAAGGAGAAAGGTTGCTTTCGTAAATCTTAAATACATTTGTAGATTTGAAAGAAGACATCATGTGATGTAATTGAAGTTGCTTTAATAAAAAGATCTGAGATATCTTTTTCAAGAATCGCTTCCAAGGTGGCACAGTGGTTTTGCATTCTTGCTGTCCCTGCAAATGGTCTCACTTGTCTTCCCAGGACCCCTGCCATTTAACTCCCGACAGACAGCAAATCCAGGTCCAGGGGATTCAAGGCACTTTTCTTGCATCCTTAAGTACCAACATTCACATGCTTATGCCCAAATCACGCACGTATGTACACATAACTGAAAATAAAGCAAAATCATAGAAAAGTTAAAGAAGGCAGGGCAGTGGTGGCGCATGCCTTTAATCCCAGCACTTGGGAGGCACAGGCAGGCGGACTTCTGAGTTCGAGGCCAGCCTGGTCTACAGAGTGAGTTAAAGGATAGACAGGGTTACACAGAGAAAAACTGTCTGGGTGCGGGGGAGTTAAAGAAAGAACAAGATATGATTTTCTTTTTTGTAACTGAAAAACTAACTAGGAAGTCAAAAAAAGAGAAAGAAAAATATGTAAATTCTTTATATAATTAATTAACACATTCTTAGCAGCAGGGATCTTCAGGGCATTGTTTTGTTTTGATTTTTTTTTTCTCAAAAGCTAATTAGCTTTCAATGATAACATGTTAGAAAGGAAAGATTCCAAGAGAAGAAAGTAAATATTGTTATGAAAAAATCATTTTGAATAGTAAAATATTAAGACACCCCAACACTACAATAAAAACTTACCAGAGTTCTGGTTGGTTGTGGATTTTGTTTTGTTGTTGTTGTTGTTTTCTGCCAGTGCTGGAACTAAACTTACAGAGCTGTTGATTTGGCTTCATATTTCAGTTGTTATTATCACAGTTCATTACCACAGAACAGAATGCTGTCTGCTTCCTGTAGAGTTAGTGAGTCATTCCCCCACCACCACCACATACACATGTACACATTGCTCGCCTCAGCCATTTATGAGATGACTAACTCAAGTAGCGTTCAGGTTTCAACATTAAAGCAGTTTGTCTTTGAGAAAGTTAACCTTTAGGATGACTGAAATTGGCTCATGGAATTATATCTCTATGCAATGAATGTGACAGGCTGCTGGGTTGGAATCCTAGATCCACCACTTAGTAGTTGTGTGATATTGACTACGTCATTCATCATCTCTGAGCCCAGTTTCTTCATCTGAACAATAAGCAGCAATCAGGACATTCCACAGAAGTCGGTCTCTATGGAATTGTGCGACATGCTTGTTGTGTGTGAACTTTTTCTGAGAAGACATAAACAAACGACTAGTTACCCAGGTAGCAAACCAACAACAGAAAGAAAGAAATTATCCCATCCATGCAGAGCTTGGTGAACCAATGATTTTTAACTGAGGTTGCTTATAATAGCACAAGTGAGGGGCTGGTTACTAGAACAGCGGTCATTGATTGGTGGTTATACCACTAAAGAAAATGTCTTTGTCTCCCAGGAAGTATTAACTGTTTGAAAATCCTTGGAGAATATCGGGGCCTCATGAGCAACTCCTCTGTTCCATGAAGGAAAGTTAATGGACTGTACAGATCTTTTGCAGGTATTCCTGACTGCTCAGGGTTCTAAAGGACCACAGCCATTTCAAGTCAGGGACACAATCTTAGAGCACGCATAATAAAATTTTGTAACTAGGTTCTACACATTTGTAGCCAAAGGTCCTAGTGAATCTGTCAGTGGTTTTCTGCTGTGTATTTGCTTTACTGTCAGTGGACATGGTCTAAAAGGCCAAGGGAATGCTTCAGAGATAACAGGACATTGAGAGAAACAGCTAAACGCAATGTACTAGTTATCCAACAAAAGCAACTTGAGGAAGGAATGGGTTATTTGGCTTACCATTCAAGAGTAGGTACAGTCTATCATGGCAGAGAAATTATGGTGTCAGGAGCATGAGGCAGATCACATGACAATCCCAGTCAGGAAGCAGAGAGAGATGAATGCTGGTGTGCAGCTCACTCTCTCTCAGTTCTTCAGTCCAGGACTCCAGCCCATGAAATGATGCCACCCACAGTCAGAATAGATTTCCCACCCCACTTAACTTAATCTAGAACTGCCCTCAGAGATATGCTGAGAGATTTGTCTGCCAGGTGATTCTAGATCTCATGAAGTTGACAATATCAACTACCACATCAAGTCTCCCAGGAAGCGACAACACGAGCCCAGTGAAATATAGTGAACATCAAAAGACCGAATACAATTCAAGGTGTAAGGGTGTGTGTGTGTGTGTGTGTGTGTGTGTGTGTGTGTGTGTGTGGAGAGAGAGAGAGAGAGAGAGAGAGAGAGAGAGAGAGAGAGAGAGAGAGAGAGAGAGACAGGGAGACAGACAGACAGACAGACAGGGAGACAGAGAGAGAAGACTTAGAACACTACAACTGTAGTTTTGACTTCTGAAGCAGGTAGACATCCTAATTTTTTTCTATTGATACTCAGTATGGGAATGAGGGTGCACGTACAGTACATGTCTAGTTAAAGTGTTAGTGTCTTTTGAGTACAAACAAGAAGACAATGATTTACTCTGGTCTGAATGCAGCCTAGTAGTAGGTCCCCAGCTGCGAAGCTCCTATTTCCAAGGGTAAACAGAAAATACAGTAATAACCTCTCTTGCTTCTATTCCTTTTCCTCGGACAGGTTCTTCATACTGGAGAACCAAAGCAGAGGTTTCTTCCCCTTTCTAGTACTCTGCTTACTAGGACTGGAGCCAACCTTACACAGCCTTCAGTAAGGGTTGGGTAGGTTCTGACTCTAGAAAGTTCCACTGCAAGATACCTCCTGAGGCCAGAGAGACCATCCAGCAGAGTCATTACTCTGGATTAAGGCTTCGTGTCGTAATAAACTCAAAATATCCTCCCCTGTCACTTGATCTGCCTTTGCAAACATACATATCTACCACTGATACCCGTATGATGAGTGGTACACTCTCCAGAGAATGCAATTAGAGGAAGCATAAGGATATCAAGGAGGAGAGAGATGCTTGGCCAACTCTCCATTCTCAGTTAATATCACAGTGCTGACAACAAAGGGGACTTGTACTCTTTTACTTGTGATCTCTGCTTAGCTTCCTAAGAAGACTATTGACTCTATCTTATAGGATGAGCATCCTGAGTCGTCCCGTTCACACAGGTAGGAAGTGACTAATGTACGCCTGAACCCTCAGTCTCTGGTGCTTCTTTGGAGCTCGGCACAAATGCGGTGTTTCACTTTTATCCCAGTCTTTGAAGCTGGACTGCTCACAATGAAGTTTGCTTGGTACTACAACTGATGTTTTTTAAGCATATTGTTTCCAAAACAAAAGGAGTGGCTATGCAAGGCCTGCTGGTATGTTCAGAGTTCTTTTTCTGCCTTTCTCATCTGGAGCCCGGGTTTGCATCCTGAGAACATCGTGCTTTGATCTAGCCAAAAAGGAGCAGGAGTTGGAAGTCCCACTAGGTGTCCAGAGTAGGCGCTTGGATGGGACTTAGAACCTCAGCAGCATGCAACATACAAGACCTATTAATTCACCTCTGAGAAGAATGCTCATAGAGGCAAAATAACCCTCCCCCGTGGACATTTCAGAAGTAGCTCTGCCTCCTGCCCTATGGGTGAGTCCTTATTGCCACCTGCTTTCTGAACTCATGCCTAGCCACAGGACCAGAACTCATCTAGCCTCCATGTGCGCTAACTGCACTCTACACTAACATTACTACTAGAGCTCTTGGTCCTTTGTTTTGGTTAATTTTGAAGGTAAGGTTCCTGAAGTCAGAGAGACCAGTTTTATTTATAAATCCTTCGATTCCCATGTGCAAAGTCTAACACATTTCATATTTCACTATATCTGAAACTACATTGATTGGGAAATATAAAAGTATCTCAAAAATTACTTTAAAAAATACTGACAAGTGTACCGTGACATACTGTTTATTTGAAGATGTATCTTTTTTTTAAAGATTTATTTATTATTATATATAAGTACACTGTAGCTGTCTTCAGACACCCCAGAAGAAGGCATCAGATCTCATTATGGATGGTTGTGAGCCACCATGTGGTTGCTGGGATTTGAACTCAGGGCCTTCGGAAGAGCAGTCAGTTCTCTTAACCACTGAGCCATCTCTCCAGCCCCAAAGATGTATCTTAAATTCAAGAAAGTTGAACTTTTCTTAAGTTTTGTATTAGCAGACATGAAGTATGTGAGCTGCAACAACGGCTTAGTGGGTGGGGTAATTGTTGTAGATGTGTGAGCGTCTGAGTTTGGAGCCCCAGTGCCCAATAAAAATCTAGCCATGACAGTGGAGGCTTGTAAGCAAGCGCTGAGCGGCTGAGACAGTAGGAACCCTGAGGCTCGGTGGCCATTCAGACTAGTCAATTGGGAAGCTTGCTGTTCAATGGGAGACCCTGTCTCAAAACTAATAAAGGAGACCTAGGAATGGTGAAGCAGGCCTTTAATCCCAGCACTGGGTGGGGATGGGGGCAGAGGCAGAGGCAAGTGGATCTCTATGGGCTTGTGGCCAGCCTGGTCTACAGAGGGAGTTCTAGAACAGCCAAGGCTACACAGAGAAACCCTGTCTCAAAAACCAAAACAGTGTAACTTCTGCAACACGGTAGTGCCACTACTAAGTAGATACTCTGAAAACAAAATGGAGGGTGGTACTATGTGGTTCTTTGTGCTGATTTCAAATTCCCCACTCAACAGATTAAAGGGATGAGTAATCTAATGTGCCACCCCCATTTAAAAATACTTGTGCAGATCACCTTCAATTTATCAGAAATTATTATGATGAACTATTCTATTCAACTCTGGGAGACTCATGAAATCCAAAAAGCCAAGAGATTATAGAGACATGGTTGGGTTCAGAAAATTCATGCTCAGCTGGGCAGTGGTAGCGCACGCCTTTAATCCCAGCACTTGGGAGGCAGAGGCAGGTGGATTTCTGAGTT
>NC_045030.1:56433923-56439135 GCF_008632895.1 Mastomys coucha | reverse complement strand
GAGAAGAAAAAAGAAAAGAAAAAAAATTAAGTTGTTTATTCAGAGGACCTGAGTTCAACTCCAAGCTCCCAAATGGTAGCTTACAACCAACCATAACTCGAGTTCCTGGGGATCCAATACCCTCTTCTGGTGTCCTCAGGTACCAGGCACACAGGTGGTACACAGACATACATGCAGGCCAAACATTCATTTACACACACACACACACACACACACACACACACACACACACACAAAATAAATATATCTTTAAAAACAAAACAGAAATTAGATGACTGAGGATGTGGGTCCTTTGGTACAGTGATTATCAAGTATGCACTAAGCCCTGCATTCTATCTTCAGGACTCCATAAAAATATGTTGTGGGGTACTCATTATTCCAACCATGAGATGAAGGAAGGATAATCAGAAGTTCAAGGTCATCTTAGGCTACATATTGAGATCAAAGCCAACCAGGAGTACAAGAGATCTTGTCTCAAAACAAAATTGAATTAGGTCCAGGTTTGGTGGCAAACATTTATAATCCTAGTAATTGGAAGGATAGGTATGAAGATTTGGAGTTTCCCATCAACAAGGGCTAAACATTGCAGCCCTGTTTCAACATTAAGGATGTGAGTTTAACTCAATGATAGTTTTGCCTGTCCTAGCATAAATAAGACCTTGGCTTTGATTCCCAACACTACATACACAAAACCAGAATTATATTGAATGATTGAGCTTGGTGATATAGCACTGTGTGACACCTCAGCATGGTCAAGCTCAGCAAGTTCATTAAGGAATGAGCACCTTGCCTCATAAAGGACAAATGAACAATTTTGAAGGGTGTTTTGAAGAACAAAGAGATTCAAATAGGGCAGAGAACTCATAGTTTCCATTTGTGGGTAGATCCTTGGTGTGAAGCTAGTGTAACCTCTAAAACCCCAAACATTTGTGTCTCTTTGAAGCAGGCTACTGGTACCTGTACGAAGTCTACCAGGATGAAGTGGGAAAGTACCAACCTTTAACACCTTCCAACTGAAGCCAGTCTTCCCTGGCCAGGCAACCTTGCCTAGCCTTCAGGTCAGCTTAGTTTGCTTCCATCCATTACCTTCCTTGATCTTAATGAATAAAGAAGAAATAAGAGAAAGGAGAAACATCCTCCTTTCCTTGATCCACACACTGGCACAGAATTTGGAGATGTTGGAATGTGAGACTGCATATACTTCTTAGGAAAGGCACATGTGTGGTACAAGTACCCTAAAATATTAGAGTTGAATGTACTGATGCCACAGCAATTTGACCTTACCGCACTTTCAATTTCAAATAAAAGTGTGGTAAGGTCAAATTGAAAATGTGAAATTGCTCAAATGAATATCATGAAGTTGAAGTAACTATCTAAACATGGAACAGAATGTTTTGTTTTGTTTTGTTTTTTTATCAGTGATGAGAGTCTTACTTTGTTGCCCAGGCTGGTCTTGTACCTCTAGGCTCCAGTGATCTTTCAGCTCTTAGCCCTGGAGTGACGGAACTACAGGCCTATGTAACCAACCATGCTAGGCTCCGAAGAGCATCTTTATGATAGATCTGCTCTTTCATTTTATAAAAGAGGAAGTTAAGATTTAGAAAAAAAATTAATCAACGAGACGCAAGTGCTTAGAAATCAAAGTCTCCTGACTCCTAATTTGGGGATTTCCCCACCCTCATGACCACATTTCACCCTCATAGTCTGTGGTTACATTTGATTTGCTGGGGGTTAGAGAGATGGCTCTGAGGTTAAAAGCACTAGATACTCTTCCAAAAGAAGAGCATAGTTCTCACAAACAATCCAAATGCAGAGTTGTGGATACATCTCTAAAACAACTCCTGTAGCCAAGGCTCAGGAAACATTTTGGAAGAGAGGGCAGAAAGATTTTTAGAGCCAGAGGATTAGGGAGTTTTCTGTGAGCTTGTGTCTTCTAACAATGTCAGAATCTACGCCCACAGACTCTCAGCAACATGGCTGCTTCAGCATGAACTGAACAAGGACAAAAGGAATAGATGTGTCAAGACGGACAGGGGCCACGAGGCCTCAGCCGCTACTCAAAGAACGACAGGCAACTAAGGAATGCTCAAAGTGGGAGAAGGAGTCTTCCCTTGGGAAAAGCACACAAATAGATTATCCAATACCCAATGCTCAGCCCCGAAGACATACAAACGAGTAGCATTATACAGACTAAGCCGGTTATATTTAGGAATATACATGTATGTACATATACATGTGTAGGTAATAACAATTCATGAAAAAAGCATGAATTTGAGAGAGCAGGGAGGAATATAATAGTACGTTTAGAGGGAGGAAAGGGTAGGAAAAAATGATGTAACTTATTATAATCTCAAAAACATGCCATGCAAGTGTCTGATTATCAGAAATCTTAATGGTCAACACCTACAAATGCAAAGAATCAACTGGGCCATCACTTCCACCAAAGGACAGGGGCAGCACATTTGTAAATACAAAGCTCATTATCATTTTCTGAGTCCCTTACAGGGGTGGCTGATGACCTGAACCAAGCCAGCCCACTAGAAGTTTGTCTAGGTGACCCGTGACACTTTTCACAGCAGCCCTTGCTCAGTGCTGGAAACCTGGCAAGGAGCTTAGAAATCACCCCCTGGCTGCACTTCAGAAGGACTGCGGAAACAAAATGCCCCTTGCTGGCCAATGTGAGGAAATGCAAGAGCCATGGCTGACAGAGGCCTTGGCGTCCAGCAAAGGTCAGAACAATGACTCTAAATCAGCTTGTAGTCTGTGAGAACTGTGTCCAAGTCCGAGGAGAAATCAGGAGGAAATCAGCAGTGGAGACTGTGTCCCTGCGATGTTTACATGCGCCCAATTAAGGTTAGACCCCAAAGAAAGCAGATACATTTTTGTCCTGCTGAGTTTGACCCGGCAACTAAAAGACTCACAGGCATATTTGTTTGTTTGTTTCAAGAATCACAGGCATATTTTATGCTTATACATGTAAACAGATTTTTATTGTTCACATTGATTACCACAGATGGGAGAACATTGATGTGCCTAGGACGTGGCTAACAAGATTACACAGTGCTGCTGACTCACAGTCATTAGGATCTAGTGGATCAGTTTGGGTTTGTTGTTGTTGTTTTGATATATATATATATATATATATATATATATATATATATATATATCCCATACAAAAGACATTTTAGAACTTTTCATTCAGAGTCTCAGAATGACTTCATCAGAACGAGAAACAGATACTTTGAAGTCAACATCTGTTGGTAAGTGTTCTGATTCACCAGAAGTAAAGATTACAAGCTAAACATCGATTTGGCTCAATAGCGTTCCCACTGAAAGGCTTTTGTTTTTTTTTTAAGTTTAAAAAACATTCCCAGGAAAGTGGTCAGCGGAATTTGATGACCTTACCACTGAAGCAACGTGTCTTCCAAGCAAGTCCAGTGCTCTGCTGTTCTTCGCCCTCAGGGTTTTCTCGACTCTCAGCTCATTCTTGATGGCACCCAGCTCCAAGCGGATCTTTTCCATCTCCATCTCGTAAAACAACTTCATTTCTTCTCTGAGGAGGGCAGTATTGAGTTCAGTTTGATGCTTCAGTTTCCTGACAGCGTCTTTCAAGTTCCTGTTCTCTAGGTTCAACCTGTACATGACTTCTTTGGCTTGCTGGAGCTCTTCAGTTAAATTTTTTACGTTTGTCGCTTTTTCAGACAGGTCGTTTTTTAAAGCTTGCAGTTCCCGGTCTTTCTTGGAAGCAGTTGTCCCTGGCTCTTGATAATTGACAGCTTTTATTGAGGCTTCTTTTCTAGAGTTCAGAAATTCTTTTTCGGCATTTTCAAAGTCCCGTTCTATCTCCCGGCATTTCAGGCTGAGCTCCCCCAGCTCTTCATTCAGAAGGCGCAGGCGGAGTTTTGGAGGCATCGCTTCTGTCCATGTCTTCCTGGTGACTTGTGTGGCAGCTGGCAATTCCTTCTTACTCCACGCCGAGGCGCTCTCCCTTCTCTGAGAATTTTCCTTCTTTGCATCATCCAAATTCAGCAAGTCCCAGAAGGCAGAGTTGGTGTTGGCTTCATTCTTTGACACGTTCATCCTTCTCTCTCGTAAATTTGAATCTTGTTCTCTTTCTGCTATCTGGGAAGAATATTCCTTCCTCTTAAATTTATTTCCTTCTTGAATGTTCCGAATGGAAAAGTTAGAAATTCTCTCCATCCTCTTGGGTTTGTCTGCAGATGGCTGTTCAGAGGAAGGGTGAGGAGGAGCAGCCTCTTCCTGAAAATCGCGCCCATTTAAAAAGGGAGTGAACGTATTGTCTTTCCAGTGCTTTCTTCTAGCATCCATTTTCCTGGGCACCTGTTGGATTTCCTGAAAAACAAAATTGAAAACCAAGCCAAATTATCTCCATGGATAGCCCATGGGTAGTGGAAAGAACTGATTCACCCCACCCCCGAAACTGCCTAAACATGTGAAGGCTAGCTCTCCTCAAACTAACTTGGGCCTCCTGTTCTGTGTTTATAAATGAAAAGGGCTAACGTAGCTAAATTCAACAAATACCTGCACCTCTAAAATTCTTCCATTACATGAAATAGAATCGGTAAGTAGACAGTCCTATGAGAAGGCAACTGTATGCACAGAAACCACAGTGCTTTAAATAATTAAAAGGTTCTTTTGGAATTACTAGGCAAATATTGTTGCCTTTTCCTTGAATATATCTGACCTTTTTTTTTTTCCTTCTAGTTTTCTCAGGTAGAACTACTGTTTGTTCATTCTTTCAAGTGACCAAAAGGAAACTTCAAGGCTTGATGCAACGTGAGCTACTTCTGGTAAAGCATACCGGGCAGACTTCCTCACGACTGACTCTGCCAAATGCCCTTCTGCCTTGACCTATGAATTCCTGCTGGTCCAGTCTTAGGCTTCGCCTTTAGAAAAGCCTGCCAAGTGTACGGAATTCTCTCTGTTTTCAGAGCAATTTTATAGTGAGATGTCATGTCAACAGTTGAAAATGTTAATGCTAGTAAAAGTGTTTTCCTTCTACAGACTCTAAGTATAGGATTTTTACAGGGCAGTTCCTGCGGGTGTGTAGCTCCTGCTTTATCGTAGCAGCACTGAGGAAAGGGGGAAGCAGGAGGATCAGGAGTTCAAGGCCAGTCTTGGCTACTACCATTGGAGTTGAGAACAGTCTGGCCTCCATGAGACACTCCCCTGCCCCTCAAACAACAAAGAA
>NC_045030.1:56432424-56433624 GCF_008632895.1 Mastomys coucha | reverse complement strand
AAGACAACTACAGTGTACTTACATATAATAATAAACAAAATCTTTTTTAAAAAAAGATCTATGTTAAAGATGTCTTCAGTGAACCAAAATGAAGAGGAAGAGGGCAAGGAGGATGGGGGAGGAGGTGGGGAAGAAGATAGGGAGGAGGATGGGATGGAGGATAGGGAGGAGGGAGAAGAGTCTGCTTGAGAGGCTGAAATAGGAGTGTCACTTGAGTATCAAGAATTCTACAAAAGAATTTTGGGTTGGACAGTGGTAGCACACGCCTTTAATCCCAGCACTTGGGAGGCAGAGGCAGGCAGATTACTGAGTTCTAGGCCAGCCTGGTCTACAGAGTGAGTTCCAGGACAGCCAGGGCTACACAGAGAAACCCTGTCTTGAGAAAAACCAAACCAACCAACCAAACAAACAAAAAATCACTGATGAAACAAATTGAGAGTGAATTAATAACATAATATTAATGTTGAGGACTAATCCAAGAATGGTCATTTATTAAGGCTCTCTGGATATATCATTGTACTGAAAATACTAGGCAAAGTATATCTATCCTCACATAGCTTCAGAAAATGATATGCTACTGTTTATTGGGAAAGAAGAAATCAATAAAGCCACCTCTCTTCTCTCTTTCATTTTCAAGGTCAGGCCCTGGGAAGGAAACTTCCATTAAGGTGCATAGAAAACTTAATTATTTCTTTTCTAAAGTATTTGTATTTGAAATCATATTCTTTGGGAAATTTTCTGACACAACCTCAATGTAGTCCCCCCCCCCACCCCCCAAGTTGTGTCTGTAAATGCAATTGTTTTCCCCAGAACAGGCAAACATTAGTGGGAAGCAGTTCTGGGAGAATGTCAGAAGATTCTTGTCTACCTCACAAAGGTCCTTCTTCCAAGGAAACGGGACTGATTCTTGGTAATGATCATCCCCTGACCCATGTTGAGCAACTTCTGTCAGCGCTCAGCCACTGGGCTTCCCTTAACTAAACAGCCCCTTTTGGGGGCTGAAGAAAAGGCTCAGCAGCTAGGAGCATTGGCTGCTGTTGCTAGAGGACCTGGGTTTGATTCGCAGCACCCACGCGGCACCTCACGACTGTCCATAACTCCAGTTCCAGGGGGTCCATGGGACCAGGCATGCATGTGGTGCACATATCTGTGCACGCAGGCAAAATCCCCATACACATAAAGTAAATTAGTCTTTAGAAA
>NC_045030.1:56425008-56431889 GCF_008632895.1 Mastomys coucha | reverse complement strand
AAGTGGATCGTTCTGCCTTACTAGACAAACATGGAGGGCAGGCCGGAAAGGGGAACTCTCGAGAAAGGATTAAATGCAGGTTGTGGCAAGCTCTGCTGGTGCTCGCCTTTCAGAACCGCTCAAGCCTCGCCTTCCCAGAAGCTGCAAATTCTTCAGGTATAAAACTGTGGTAATGAACCTACTTCACAGGTGGTTAGCAGCAAATGGCTCTCCTCAATCCTGGGATCCCAGACATCAGTAAGCCAATCCCAGTAGCCTGGGGCTCACAGCTAAATCTACATATGTAGATTTCCTGCTGTGTCTAGAACCTGTAACACCGGCTATGGGAAAAGCAGAACTTTTTCTCCCCAAAACTATTAAGGAAATTCATTTTTTCCACCTCATGTCTATCTGTCATATTCCCTTCTTTTCTGTTAACATGGGTGACCGTTGAGACTTGGAGCTAAGTCGAATGGTCACACTGGGATCTGGTAACAATGATTTTAAGTGAGTTATTTTGGGGGTTTGTTTTTAAGAAGGAAAAAGGAAAATCTATATTGTCCCGTCTAGCTTACGAACTTCCCTGGATGACATTCTAAGGCAAGAACTTTAATGTTTCCCTTGAAGTCCCTTTGGCACTTCTTTTGAATGTTTATGAGGCCGTCTAGGAAGGGTGCTGACAGGGAAGGCTTGCTTACAAAGTTGAAGGTTGATGTTGGGCAAGACTCTGAACTTCTAAACTCCCAGGATGAGATAACAGCCAGAACAACTGTACTTACCCTTCCTGAGGTCCAAGGTCTTAGACCGGATGTCACTGGTCTCCTCCAGCTTGAGCTGGAAAAAACCAGCCCACCCCCACCTCCCTGCAGGAAACATCATTTAAAGAATGCCCAAACCCCTGTCATTCTCTGAAGTGACCGTTAAAGTCACAGATGCTAGCTACACTTAGAAGGTCTGTGGGTCTATCTGCTAGGTGGCACCAGACAGAAGTCATTTCTTTCTAAATTTTCAATCCATGTTTCCAAGCGTTCTGCTACCGTCTTCCTTCCTCAGGCAATTACAAACGTCAAGTGAGGCAAGAATCACGCTGCTACTGCATTCCACACAGTATCTCTTTACCCTCAGCATGTACAGTGAACAGACTTTACCCTGAACAGACAAGCCACCTGTGGTGGAGACGGAAGCTTGCTGATTATAATGTGCCTACCAAGAGTCACAGGGCTGGAGCCTAGGGCTGGTTTCCCTCCTTCGAGTACAGTTAATTTGTAAAAAAAATGACACAGAGAAGTGATCCCGCTTTTTTTTCTTAGCTTTCATCTTTCAGGGTTCTAACATATGGGTCAAGTGCCCACTTCCCTGGACAGAATGTCTCTTCTATTGTTTGGCCAATATGGAGAGAGAAACAAAGTGCCATCGGAAACTCGGTACTGTGTATGGTTATGATCCTCAATTCTTTGTTATTAGTGTGAAATTATTCCTTCTTGAAGAAAAGATACGGAGTCACCTGAGTTCCCAAGGCTTGGACTTTATTACTATGGGAGTCACATTCTTGCTATAAAGCTGTATCTTTATATGCATAGTTTGGGGATTTTTCTCTGTGAATGGTTAACTGAAACTCCTGCCATCCCTGCTTCTATGGAAAAGAAGGTGGCTGGGAACAAGATGTTGTTAGAACCCCCACTGCAGGTGACTCTTTTCACCTCCCCAGTCCTGATCCTCTAGCTGGTGGGTGAATGGATAAGCTTGACCCCACTTCTCCGTCCACAACCCCTTTCCCACGCCCTGTTTCTTTTCTTTCCAAACACTCGCTAGCTCCAGCCTGGGGCTCTCAAGAGAAAAAAAAAAAAACCTGCTGCTGGGACTTCTTTGGTTTTCCGCCCTCTTGCTGGGCGAGTCAGGGGGTAAGGAGGGGCGCGCCAGGGGAGCCCGGGATGTCCCTTCCACAGACATACCTGGAAGCGCGGGTGCGGTCTGGAGAGTCCTGTCCACTCTTCCCCGAAGCCGGTCACTACCGGCAGGCGGCAGCCCCTTGTTCAGTGCTAGCCACCTCGACCCGGCAAGGCTGGCCCGGGGCAGAGCCTCTGCAGTGCAGCTCCAGCGCGGGCCGCACTGTTGCCTAGCAACCAGGCGGATGGATTTAAAGGGACCGGGCACTGAAGGGACCGGGCGCTGCAGGTTTGAGTATTGCTGCTAGTCAGGGAGTCAAGGCCGGACTAGAGCACTGAGCATGCCCGGTAGGGCGGCCACTGTGGTGGCTTCTGCCAGGCAAGAAATAGGAAAGCAAGGAGAAGACGCTGAGTCAGAATAGGAAGGGTCAAGAAAATGCTAGGCAAACCCATCGACCAGTGGGACTTTTAGAATGGATCTGAGAGATTCTCAAGGCGATGTGACCACTGACTGGAGAGATGGAGAGGCAGTTGCATAGGGTTAATCCCCAGATTTGGTATTTTAGTAACAGGATATTATGGAGGATTCGCTTTGGAAGACCTCCTAGGTTGGAGTCAGGGTTGCTAATAATGTGGGGGTTGCGTTATATCCCCGTCTCTACCCCATGTACACCCTCGCAGGTCAGCACAATGGCTTGGCCAGAAGTTCTGCATTAGGCAAAGTACTAAGAACCTTGAGTCAGAACCTGGCTGTGCCTGTGTGGAAGATGAGGCCTGTCTCTCCATCCATATTGTCTCCATTTATCACTCAAGAGTTTGTCTAAGCTGTTCTTGAACCCATTTGAATGTAAAAAACGTCGAGGACAATTAGTTTACACTATTCTCAGGGTAAAAATCACTCGCTTTCCCCAGTCACCCAAATTTTCTCTTTAAGCTTTAAAGCTTCTTCACAACTTCCGAGGGTTTCCTTAGGTGACAACCCCCGACATCTTTCATGTATTTCATATTATTTATTCCAAACATGCTATTTTGTGGAACAAATAAATGATGTCCTCAGGCTTTGATTAGTCAGTTGCACAGTGTAAATTTTATAGCCTGTACCTGGTCAAGGCTGCAGGCTTCGACACACGGTTTTACAGGAAGCAGACATAGTAATGGGTGATTCTTTGGAAAACTGGTCTTTTACTTGGACCCAAGAGAAAGAAAAGGAAGTGACGGCTCTGGGGTCTCCAGGGAAAGATGGTTTTAGTTCATTTGAAAAGTGACAATCTAATTTAAAAGACCTAACAGGTGAGTGACTTGGGAACAATCCGGGAGCTACATATTTAAATTTCAAATGTTGGGAACCGGATCTAACAGGTGCTTGGGAACTGGCAAGGCTGCATTCAGATACCCCGAGGCCCTGTTCTCTGGCCGCCTTTTCCTCCTTAGAGAACCAAAGTCAACAAGGTAGAAGTCTCGCGTCAGTGTGTGTTTTATTAAAGACCCTGACTGAATTGGCCTGTGGGATTCCAGGGGCTTCTTGATACTCAATTTCCAAATCGCCCTGTTTTTAATCAGCGGCTTTCCTTGTCTTCAAAGGACTCCATTTACTTCTGCTTGCTATGACATCCATTACTAATAAAATAGAGGAGTCTTTCTTGATTGTTCTATGTGTTAAGAGTCCCCATTTGCGCAATGGGAGTAATTGTATCTCACTCGTAAGAGTGCGGTGAAGAGTGAGTTAATCGCTTTCAAGTCCTTAGAACAGCACATGATGCAGTAACCCCCACGGGAAAAAAAATTGCAGCTATCATTATCTTGCTCCATAATTCCATTACTATCCTAAAAATGTAAATACAACTACACTGATGGAAAACAGGATTTGGAATCTTAAGACCAATCATGCCAAATCTTTATTTCAGGTGAAGTTCCAAGTCTTTTAAAGTGATTCCACCCTACTACTACATTCCTGGTGGGCCTGAGGTGGGTGGGGGTCGGAGTGGGGATAGGGGGCTGGCAGAAACAAGGGAGATTACCTTGGCCCACTGTTTGAAATGTGGCATATCACTCCTTCGTGGTCTCGAAGGATCAAACGACAAACAGTCAAGAAGTATGGAAACAGAAAATTTCATTTTTGAATCCTACCACTATCTTGGACGAATATGAAAGTTAAACACCAGTTTACTATCCTCTGTAAGTAACCTTTCCCAGTACTGAGGTGACAAGGCACTTTGCTTAATAATAATTGACTTACAAACCATGCAATGGAACCCACCCTTCTCATTTTACCCCTTAGGATACTAAGGTTCAGAGAAACAATGTGATTTACTTTCTGATCACATAGCAAAGCAGGCTGTATCAAACAATTCTAGTTTCAGTAGCCCCCAAACCTGATAGTCCCACCAATGAAAATATGTAAACTAATAGACCTGTATTGTATATACGTAAGTCTGTAAACATTAATATAGATAATGACAATAATAGACAACATTAATCATACCCCACATCTCATATCTCAGCATAGTATGTTGGCTGTACCTTCACTATGAATCTAGAACCTGTTACTTACTATTTTGTCTCCATCATTATTCACTTGGATCCTAGCGCTTGTGACTTCTCAACTGGACTATTGGAATCACCAAACGGCTTGTATACTTGCTCACTGTGTCTATTTCTCAGGGTGGCTGTAGCAAACTATCCTGCCGTGTGAGGCTTAAAACAATAGATACTTATTCTCTCACTGTTCTCAAAGAACAGAAGAACAAAGCCAAGGTCATACAGGGCTGCTTCTTTTCAGAGGCTCTGAGGGAGACTCTGTTTTTTCAAGGTCCTAGCTGTTATCAGGATTCTTTGGCTTTCCTTGGCCTCTAGATACACCATTCCAATCTCTGCCTGTGTTCACACTGTGTTCTTTCTATGTATTTGTTTTGTCTTCATGTGGCTGTCTCCTTTCTGAGTATGTCTGTGTCCTAATTTCTCTCCTCTTAACAAGGAAACCAGTTGGTAGAAGCGGGCTCATGCTGATACAAAAGGATGTCATCTTAATGTCTTAGCATCTTTAGTTCTGATTTCTAAACTAGACATTCTAAATCATAATGTCTTTAGTTCTAGTTTCTAAGTCAAATCACATTCACAGGTTCCAGGGGTGAACATTTGAACGTAGCTTTTAGGAGAACATAATTTATCTCAGCGTGCCTGCCTAATGTCTATTTACATCAAGATCTTCTGCTGGGCAGTGGTGGCACACGCCTTTAATCCCAGCACTTGGGAGGTAGAGGCAGGCGGATTTCTGAGTTCGAGGCCAGCCTGGTCTACAGAGTGAGTTCCAGGACAGCTGGGGCTACACAGAGGAAACCCTGTCTCAAAAAACAAAAAGCAAACAAACAAAAAAAGATTTTCCTATCTCTACTTTTTCTTTTTTTTGTCTTTGTTTTTCAAGAAGGGTTTCTTTGTACACCCCTGGCTTTCCTGGAACTCATCCTGTAGGCCAGGCTGATCTCAAACTCCCTAAGGTCTCCTAAGTGCTGGGATTAAGGGTGCACGTCACCCGCCCCTGGTTCCTCCCTCCATTTCTTATTAGAGTACAGTCATTGTCTTCAGACACACCAGAAGAGCGCATCAGATCCCATTACAGATGGTTGTGAGCCACCATGTGGCTGTTGGGAATTGAACTCAGGACCCATGGAAAAGCAGTCAGTACTCTTAACCACTGAGCCATCTCTTGAGCTCCCTACTTCCATTCTTTTTTTTTTTTTTTTTTTTTTTCGGTTTTTCGAGACAGGGTTTCTCTGTGTAGTCCTGGTTGTCCTGGAACTCACTCTGTAGACCAGGCTGGCCTCAAACTCAGAAATCCGCTTGCCTCTGTCTCCCAAGTGCTGGGATTAAAGGAGTGTGCCACCACCATCCAGCTCCTACTTCCATTCTTAAATAGTCCTTGACCACCTCTCTTCTATGCCTTGCTGTCTCTACTCCAGCAGACTGGCTGTTTTGTTTTGAAAACACCACATCTCTATCTACCGTTAGGAACTTTGCTTAACTTGTTCCCTTTTGTTGTTTATTTTTGTTTTGTTTTGTTTTTTCTTTTTTGTTTTGTTTTTGTTTTTGTTTTTTGTTTCTTGTTTTCTTTTTTGGGTTTTGTCAAGACAGGGTTTCTCTGTGTAGCCCTGGCTGTCCTGGAACTCACTCTGTAGATCACGCTCGCCTCAAACTCTTCTGTCTCTGCCTCCCAAGTGCTGGGATTAAAGACGTGCACCACCACTGCCGGGTGTTCCCCTATATTTTGAATACTCTTTTCACAGAACACCTAAGTCTCTTACATCTTTACCTCCCTGAATTAGTTTATTTTCCTATTGTGTGATAAAATGTTTTGATAAAAGCAACTTAAGGGAGAACATCCTATTCTGATTCACTTCAATAATGCTCTTCTTCATAGTGAAGAAGTCAAGACAGTGGGAACCTGAAGGAACTGGTCATATGATATCTACAACCAGGAAACAGACAATTATGAATGGCTGCTTCTTCTTTGCTCTCTTTCTCCATTTGCACAGTTCAGGACCCCAGCCAGGGAACAGTACCATCTACAGTGGATGGGGTTTTTCAGCTTCAGTTAACACAAGATAGTCCCCTACAGACATGTCCAGAGAACCATCTCCTAGGAAATACTTGTTTTGTTTGTTTGTTTTTCCAAAGTGACAGTAGCCATCATCCTCCCTTAAGTTGTTTGCTCAAGTCTTAGTACTTCTTAGTCAGGCCTACATTGACCAGTGTGGCTTCTAAAAACAAGATAAATACTTTTATTCTGAATTAGGCATTGCCTAAGTGGCTCAACATTGGATGCATGCTTATTAGACAGCAAGTCTTTCTGGAAACTATTGAATGAACCTTGATGTTTGGACATCTAACGCTTCAGATTTATTACCTGCCATGGATACTTATCATTCTCTGTGATGTTCTATTTTTGTCTATGTTTGAAGTGTTCGCACCAGTTTATGCTCCCATCCATAGTATGTAAGGGTTCCCCTTTCCACACATCCA
>NC_045030.1:56420621-56422385 GCF_008632895.1 Mastomys coucha | reverse complement strand
TTTTTGATTTTTCGAGACAGGGTTTCTCTGTGTAGCCCTGGCTATCCTGGATCTCACTCTGTAGACCAGGCTGTCCTCGAACTCAGAAATCTTCCTACCTCTACCTCCCAAGTGCTGGGATTAAAGGCATGTACCACCACCGCCCGGCTTCGCTCATGCTTTTTAAAGCAACTGGCAATGGGATATTTTCCATAATTTCTCTTTTAAAAATTTTACTATTGGCATGCAGATAAACAAGTACTATTTAATGATGGTTTATGCTCTGCTGCTTTGCTGAAAGTGTTAATCAGGTGTAACAGTTTTCTGGTAAAGTCCCAAGGGTCTTTTAAGTATTGATTATACAATCGTGTTATCTGTAATAGGAACACTTTGACTTCTTTTTTTTGACACAGGGTCTCAGGTATGTGAGGTTGGCCTGGAGCACTGCACATAGCGGAGAATGACGGTGATCCCCTGCTCATCTTGTTCCCACCCCCTAGAGGATTGAGAACTTTCCTTTCTTATATGTATCCATTTTTCTTTCTCTTGTCTTAGTCTTTTAAGACAAGACTTGAACAATACCTTGGTTAGGGTTTTGTTTCTGTTTTTGTTTTTTGCCAACCTGACACACAAGCTAGAATCATTTGAGAGGAGAAACTAGAGCTGTTCACATGGTTGTGAATTGAGTTTGGGAACTGAGTTTTCTCGGCTTGCTCCAGTCAACTCGGCTTGCTCCAGTCCACCCTACTTGCACCGGTCAACTCTGCTTACTCAGTCCCTGCTTGCTCCAGCTCAAAGATTTATTTATTATTATACATAAGTACACTGTAGCTGTCTTCTGACAGCCCAGAGGAGGGCGTCAGATCTCACCACAGGTGGTTGTGAGCCACCATGTGGCTTCTTGGTATTGAACTCAGGACCTTTGGGAGAACAGCTAGTGCTCATTTTTTAGTTTGTTTGTTTTGTTTTGTTATTTTGAGACAGGATTTCTCTGTGTAGCCCTGGCTGTCCTGGAACTCACTCTGTAGACCAGGCTGGCCTCGAACTCAGAAATCCACTTGGCTCTGCCTCCCAAGTGCTGGGATTAAAGGCGTATGCCACTACCAGGCTGCCACCACCACCACCCTGCTCAGCCAGTGCTCTTAACCTCTCAGTCAGCTCACCAATCTGAATTGGGATTCTTTTGAAGAGCCAAATGGCTTTGCTCTTTCCTATTTCTTTGGGGATTTTATTTGTTTTTGTTTGTTTCAGACAAGATCTTACTATGTAGCCTTGGTGAGCCTGGACCTCACCATGTCCACCAGACTGGTCACAAAACTCAGAGAAAGCATCCTACCTAAATCTGTCTCCCAAGTGCTGGGAGCATAAGAAAATCGGAGTAAAAGGCAAGGACTGACTCCTGTGATGATGATGACAGAAGAGAATCCTGTGGAGGAAATAACGAAAGAGCTAGAAAGAAAAAGAAAAGACAAAAGGCGCGCCAAAAGAAAAGTTTCGATGTAGTGCTTGTTTCTCCATCTGTGGGTTGCAACCCCTTGGCGTAGCACATCAGATCCTGAATATCAGATACTTAGGTTAAGAGCAAAATTACAGTTAGGAAATAGCAATGAAATAATGGTGTGGTTTCAGATCACCACAGCTGTATTGAAGGGTCGTAGCATTAGGAAGGTTAAGAAGAACTTTTATATAGTAAATCTACATCATTGTAAGAAGGGAGATAAATATGAGTGGTTTTAAAAGCTGTGAAAAAATCAAATACTAAGAAGAAACAAGGAAGAAAATACC
>NC_045030.1:56418986-56420406 GCF_008632895.1 Mastomys coucha | reverse complement strand
CCCACCCTGAAACAGAGTTTCTCTGGTTGGGTTTCCCTAGCTGTCCTGAGACTTGATTTATAGGTGAGGCTTAGCCTCAACCTCAGATATCTACCTGCCTCTGCGTCCTGAGTGCTAGAATTAAAAGCCCTCACTGCCTGACTAAAAGAATACTTTAAAATATGTTGAAGTGGAATAAGAAAAGAGAGCAAGCATGAGGGGCAGAAAAAAAGAGAGAGAGAGAGAGAGAGAGGAAAGGAAAAAGAAAAACGGACTAAATTTTGGAACAACTTTTTTTTCTGAGTCCTTGATAACTACATAGGGAGTTGGACTTGGGGATTCTGTCAAATCTGTCTTCACTTTGCTAGCTTCCCATCTTTGCATAACACTGCCCTCTGCTGGCCACACAGAGCTTTACAGCCTAAGGGGTGGTTAGATTCTCTCACCCTCGTGAGACTCCAGATCATTATCCCCATAGGTGGTTCAGGTTCTAGCTGTGGAGTGTGTCCCAGTTAAGTTTGGGGTGAAGGAAGCAAACGCAACACTGAGATAAGCACAGCTGGAGGACCCGTCTTCGTAACTACAAAGCCCCTGGAGAGTTTATCATCCTGCTGGATGAATGCCATTGTAAATGCTTTATATAACCCTAGAACTTCAGTGTTCTTGGGCGCAAGGGATAGACAAGTGACTACACAGTTTGATTCCATTTGCTGACTTCAGGCTCAGAGCTCTCAAAACACCTCTGTTAGTCCTAGCTGATGAGACCTGATGCTCTTGTCCACCAAGGACAGACCTATCTTTTCTCATGCACTTTTCTTGAGCTGAGTCTCTTTGCACCTGCATCTTTTGTCTTGTCTTTATCTCGCCCCCTTGGGCCCCCTTTTTTTTTGTTGTTTAGATCACTCATACATATTCCAATTATGGTTTTACCTAGTCCCAACCTTCCCCACTCCCCTACTCCACAACTTCTTTCTCTTTACAAACAAACAGGCAAACGAAACAAACAAACAAAAACATAATTTAAAGAAAAAACACAATAAACACACATCAAAATTAAAAAAACAAAATAAAAAACCATAATATACAAACAAAAAGACCTAGGCCTTCTTTTTCTGTTGTTTTTGTTTTTTCGAGGCAGGGTTTCCCTTTGTAGCCCTGGCTGTCCTGGAACTCACTCTGTAGACCAGGCTGGCTTCAAACTCACAAAGATCTGCCAGCCTCTGCCTTATGAGTGCTGGAATTCAAGGGGCGCACCACCCACGAGTGTTCACCATTTTTAGGCTCTCAGGAAAGCTCAGATTTTAAATAAGAGAACCTCTTATTTAAAATCAGATGTGCTTTTCTATACAGTTTTCAGGCATTTCCAATGCTCGCTCTGTCTGTCTGTCTGTCTGTCTGTCTGTCTGTCTGTCTGTCTCTCTCTCTCTCTCTCTCTCTCTCT
>NC_045030.1:56413766-56415297 GCF_008632895.1 Mastomys coucha | reverse complement strand
TTGTCCTGACCAGGATGAGAGAGATTGTCAAGTAAATTTAAATTGTATTTCCTAAATGGCCAAGAATGCAGAATGCTTAAAAAATATTTATTGGCTATTTTAGTTCTTTTGAGAACTATTTATTAAGTTTACCAATCATTTATTGACTGGATGAATTAGGTTTGTTTTGTTTTGTTTAGTATTTTGGAGACAGCCTCACTATGTAGCTCAGGCTGTCCAGAAATTGAACTCACAGAGATCCTCCTGCCTTTGTCTCCTGAGTCCTGGAACTAAAGATGTGCATCACTATGCTAGGTTCTTTTAGTGTTTAGCTTTATAGTTGTTTATATGTCTTAAATATTCATCCTTTGTTTGATGTGTAGTTGACAAAGATTTTGTTCTATTCTGCAGGCTGTCTTCAGTTTAGTGATTGTTGCCTTCTGTTTTTAAGGATTATTTATTCCCAGCACTTGGGAGGCAGAGGCAGGCAGATCTCTGAGTTTGAGGCCAGCCTGGTCTACAGAGTGAGTTCCAGGACAGCCAGGGCTAAACAGAGAAACCCTGTCTCAAAAAACTAAAAAAAAAAAAAAAGAATTTTTATTTATTTTATGTATGTGAGTACACTGTAGTTATCTTCAGACATACTAGAAGAGGGCATCAGATCCCATTACAGATGGTTGTGAGCCACCATGTGGTTGCCGGGAATTGAACTCAAGACCTCTGAAAGAGCAGTCAGTGCTCTTAATCACTGAGCCATCTCTCCAGTCCAGATTGTTGTTTCCTTTTGTAATGGGGGAGCCGGTAGTGAGGTAGGGGATCACTAAGTTTATTCCATAAGGTAGTGGACAAAGTTGAGTATTTCGGGAAAGACAGAAGACCAAGTTACAGAGAAAGTGAATCTAACAGCTTTATTGAAGCAAGCAAATTACTTCCTTTGGGATGGGTGGAGCCCCAGAGCTAGAAACCGTTCCCTCCTCCTCTTTTAGTCTGGTTTAGACACCAGCCCCTGTACCACCAGTGCACTCCTCACAATGTCGTCGGGGATCTAGAAGCCACCACCTTACAGAAGTCCCTTTCCCTGTCTTTCCATGTCCTGCTAAGTCTCCCGCACTTTACCTTGCAGAAGCTTTTCGTTTATTTTCTTTTTTTACGTGTAATCTTCCTTTATCAGTTCTTCGATTATTTCCAGAAAGTCTTTGTCTATGCTTGTATCTTAAAGTGTTTTGCCTGTGCTGTCTCCTAGCGGTTTCAAGATTTCAGGTTTTATTTTGAGGTCTTCGATCTATTCCAGTTTGAATTGAATTTTGGGCACCATGAAAGATATGGATGAGGTTCCCATTCTTCTATTTGTAGAAATCAAGTTTTCCTGCACTGTTTGTTCAAGATGCTGTCTCCTTTGGCAAAAAAAGGTGACAGTAGCTCTGAGCCTCTTCTTTTATTTGTCTTCATATATGTCTCCGTGCCATTACCACACTTGGTAATGTAATTTGAGATCAGGTACTGTGACACCTCCAGCTCTTTTTTTTTTTTCTCTTAGCATTGCTTTGCCTAC
>NC_045030.1:56402452-56407934 GCF_008632895.1 Mastomys coucha | reverse complement strand
TGGCCTCGAACTCAGAAATCAGCCTGTCTCTGCCTCCCAAGTGCTGGGATTAAAGGCGTGCACCACCACTGCCCGGCCAATGCTGCAACCCTTTAATTCCTCATGTTGTGGTGACGCCAAACCATGAAAATTATTTTTGTTGCTCCCTCATAACTGGAATTTTGCTACTGTTGTGAATCATAATGTAAATACTTTTGGTGATAGAGGTTTGTCAAAGGGGTCACAGGCACAAGTTGAGAACCACTGCTCTAGAGTCTCCTCAGGAGAATGCAATATCATTGCCAATGGCAAAGCCATGCTCTCTCCTTCTGTCTTTTGTTCCAGCATTCACATTGTCCAATAGCAGATAACAAGTGATCTTTCTTAAACTGTGATGTACCATATTTGACTAAGATTTAATGGGCTTGTGTTTGTGCATTGCATCATAGTAATTCCAGCTACCACTTAGGTTCAAACGCCAACCGGCAGGTGTTGGAACAGATTGCCCAACTTCCTTTTATTCCGGGTGCCTCATTGGTAAATTAGAAATAATGATAGCATTTATCTCATGGTGTCATCATGAGAACAGATTAGTTAATGTATGTACAGTACTTAGAACAGTGTTTGGTGGAAAGAATGTGCTTAATGGGTCTCAGCTATTAGTGTTAACAGGCTTGTGTGTGACAAATTGATGTTAACCCAGTCTTGACTATAACATGGAGACTCTCTGGAGGCAAGCCTTGTCTACAGTGTTGGAAGTCAGAATGATGGTTACCTTAGTGGAGGGGTAGTGACTGCGCATGCTTACAAGGCAGCTTTCTGAGAGCTTGGATAATGCTCCATTTTTTAAAAACTAAGTCTGGACACTGGTTATGCAGACAGATGTACTTTATGCCAAGTCACGGAAAGGTGCACGTGAGCTTTTCTATTTGTGCACTTCAATGAAATGTTTATTTCCAAATGACTGGGTGCAACTGTATGTCAATTTTTCCTAATATTTCTATATTTTCCTAGTTGAAGTTGCATTCAAAGTTCAGTCAAAGGATCACCAGCATTGCCGTTTTGTACTTACAGACACCTTCCTTCCTGTGTCCCCTGCTTCCTCGTCATCACTAACCTGAGCTTCATCTCTCTCTGACTACGCTGTTTTAACAGTGTTATGTAGGGTTGCTGATAAGATGGCTCCAAGGGAAGGTGGAAAGGTTCTTCTGCTTACAAGAGTTCAACCCTGGCCAGGCAGTGGTGGCACACGCCTTTAATCCCAGCACTTGGGAGGCAGAGGCAGGCGGATTTCTGAGTTCGAGGCCAGCCTGGTCTACAGAGTGAGTTCCAGGACAGCCAGGGCTATACAGAGAAACCCTGTCTCAGAAACAAACAAACAAACAATTAAAAAAAAAAAACCAAGAGCTCAACCCTGAAATCCACATAAAGGTACAAGGAAAGCTCCAAATCCACCAATTTGTTCTCTGACTTCCACATATGGGTGCCCCCCTCTTACACACACACACACACACACACACACACACACACACTTCTGGGATTTCGATGAGGTGTTCTTTACAAATACAGTTGTTTAGAATTTCCTTTCTCCTGAACACATTTATTTCTTTTAATACACCAGGGATAGTCTTCCTAGTATTTGTTTAACAATTACAAGACTTATGTTATTTGTTTGTTACTTAGTTGTGACCTGCTCACTTTTCCTTTTAAAAAAATTTGAATTCATTCTTTGAGATCGAGGACAAAGATGCACTCCTCTATAAAGGACCCATTTGCTCTTTCTAGGTGTCTGAAAATATTAACAGGCCAAGTCTCTTTAAATTTATGACTAGAGCTTTTATCAGTAACTCAGGCAATATGAATGGGACCTTCTTCTTCTTTTTTTTTTTTTTATTAGAGACAGGGTTTCTCTGTATTGCCCTGGCTGTCCTGGAACTCACTCTGTAGACCAGGCTGGCCTCGAACTCAGAAATCCACCTGCCTCTGCCTCCCAAGTGCTGGGACTAGAGACATGTGCCACCACCACCTGGTGGGACCTTCTTGATTATAACTTCTAGGCCATTTTCCCCCATCTCTGTCTTCTCAGCCCCAGTAAATTCATTTTCTTTTCCATCTCTTTTGGAGCACATAGGAAAGCAAGTTAGAGGGTAATGTTTTGAGGCTTGTTCCTTTCTGTGTCATTTTAAGGACAAAGGACTCCTATGCTACCTTAAATGAACCCACTAGCCTTCTCCTTAATCTATAGTTGGTGTGATTTTCTGTGAAGCTGAGCCCAGTGAATTCTTCAGATTCTGAAGTGGATAAAGGTAGCTCTCAAGTCTCTTAGGGTTAACCCTGCTAATTCTTCACCTCGCCTCCTATGTACTGGCTTTCAAATCTTTTTCTCAAGTGTTAGCCAGTTCTCTCTGTTGTGCTCTCAGTAATGCCATGCAAGAAACAAAAAAAGCCTGCGCTCACTCTTGGTTCATTGCAACACAGCTTTTGGATCTACTGAAATTCCTCTAAGTGAAGTCAGACAACATGAAGCTGCCCCAGCTATGTGGCTTGTTTTTCATTCCTGTCTAATTCAACCTTCCATAATTTCTAATTCCTGCTTATTTCCCCTTGGAGCCAGTTGGCTTTGCAATGTAGCCCTTTGCTATGCAATGCCTCATTCCTTGGGGACCCTCTATGGACCCTCTCTCTTCTGCACTGCTTCTGTCTGCAGCCGGAACTACGAAGAAACTTATGCATTACTTCAATAGTTTTCCACTTGGGTGTTTTCTGCCCATTCTTCCTCAACTAATCCACATTCCATAGCTATCAAAGTGATCAATGTTTTCAAAAGGAAAATAAGATTATGTCACTTTCCTTGGGTAAAATTCCTGAAGGTGCTGCATTTGAACATGAGATAAATTCTAAGCAATTTAACACCATTTACGGGGCCCTGTAGATTTAGTTTTTGTCTAAGGATACATATTTAGCCTGTATAATGGTGTATAGAGAAGCTGACTTAATTCAGTTTCTCAGGTATGTCCATTTCTTTCTCACTTCAAAGACTTGATACAGGCTCTTACCTCTTCTTGCTGTACTATTGCCATACTTAGTATCTTTAGTCATACTTAGTACCTCACCTTGACTGTTCATTTATCAAATGTCTTCTCTGATCACTTAGTCCATGGGTTGTCCTTTTGCTTAAGAAATTTATGACAGCTCATCATTATTCATTGTGGGTTTGTGTATTTCAAAACTAGTATACGATAATCTTTGGGCACTAGGTATGCAGAGGTCTTCCTGTTACTGCACCACTCCCTGCCCAGAAGTTAGCATACTGTTTGACTTAAAGTAGTTTAAGAAACACGTGCCAAGCTGGGCAGTGGTGGTCCACGCCTTTAATCCCAGCACTTGGGAGGCAGGGGCAGGCAGATTTCTGAGTTCGAGGCCAGCCTGGTCTACAGAGTGAGTTCCAGGACAGCCAGGTGTACATAGAGAAACCCTGTCTCAGAAAAAGAAAGAAAAAAGGAAAAAAAAAAAAGAAAGAAAGAAACACATGCCAAATGATTGATTTCCCTCCCTTTAAATGACCTGTTGAGAAGTACAAAAAAAGCCTAGTACAATTATTTCATGGTAAGTACAGACTGAGAGTGAAGGAACTTGCTAGCTTAAAGGATAGCAGCACCCATGAGGCTAAAACTTGAATAAGATATGTGCAGGAAGCTGGAGAGATGGCTCTGCACTTTTTGCTCTTGCAGAGGACCCAGAACGCACATGACATCTCACAACCACCCACAACTCCAATTAAAGGGCACCAGTGCTGTCTTCTGACTTCCACTGGCACGAAGTAAGCAACGAAAGCATTCATACACACAAAATAAAATGAATGAATCTAACATGAAATAGACATACACATGGACAGACTAATAAAGCTTAGAGCCATGCAGCTTCAAATTTGTTTTCCTGATTTTTTTGTTTTTTGTTTTTTGGGTTTTTTTGTTTTTTGTTTTTGTTTGTTTGTTTTTTGAGACAGGGACTCTCTGTGTATCCCTGGCTGTCCTGGAACTCACTCTGTAGACCAGGCTGGCCTCAAACTCAGAAATCTGCCTGCCTCTGCCTCCCAAGTGCTGGGATTAAAGGTGTGCGTGCACCATCACTGCCCAGACACCTGATTTTTATTTAATAGATAAAACCAGGACTTTCACCAAGGATTCAAGACAAGGGTTGGATTTTTTTTTTTAATTATTGTTGTCTATACTCGAATGCTTAAAATATCTGTATTTAAGGCAAATAAATAATATTCTACAGAGGATTTATTTTTCTCATGTTTGTTTGGACACTTGTTATTTAGAACTCTGAAAACATTTTCCTGCAGGTGAACTATCATTCATCATGCTTACTTTCTTAAGGCAAGTTCATGCTTTATCCATCATTCCTCGTCGAAATTTAAGTTGTGAGTTACTCTGTGCTGGAAAATGTTTGAACCCCAAGGATACAATAAGCAAAAATAAAAACTCTGTCCTTGTCGATCTTATCTTTACATGACCAAACAGTAAAGAAGTGACAGATAAAGTAAACAGTAAACAGTAAATTGTGACATGTTACTGTGAAGTGAGGACATTGCAATTTTAGTCTAATTATGAGTAGTATTTCTATAATCCTATGCCAGTGCCTGAAAGTGACGTAGAGTAGGTGCTATTTATAGAGAGAGGTACAAAGAAAGACTTTCAACTGTGAATTTTTTATCAAGAACCATTCCCTCTTCCTCATAGCAATAGGAAGCAGAGACTATTCCATCTCTAAGGAACTGCCAAGCCATTGCAGCCCGAGACAGGTTTCCAAAAGGCATACCTCTTGCTGAGGATGGAGATGCCTGTGGAGAGAGTCAGTCCCCACTGTTCACTTGTGCTGCTGGGGATGGGAGCGAAGGAATCGTCAAACATGTTAGGCAAACACTTCACCACTGAGTACCAACTCTAGGCCAGAATGACCAGGACTGAACTAAGATATTGGTAAAATGAATACCTTGTGCTACAAAGAGACCCCCCCCCAACCAATAACAAACAGCAAACAAACAAACAAACAAAAAACCCTCATACCTAGATTTGGTACATAGCTCTCTAACATGTAAATACATGTCTTGAGAACATTATATCTGAATGTACTAAAATTACAAATGATATTATCACATATTAAGATACATCAACAAATCATATTAGCAATAGGCATATTAACAGGGTTGATGAAAATAACACAACCAGGCCATTAAGGTGGTTCATGCTTTTAATTCCAACATTCAGAAGGCAGAGGCAGGTGGATCTCTGTGTGTTTGAAACCAGCATGGTCTCCTGGACAGCTGTGGGTATATAACAAGACCCTGGTGTGTTTTTTGTTGTTTGTTTGTTTGTTTGCTTTTTAAGGAGAGAAAATAATATAGCCATAAGGAAAGATAATAGTAACATATACATATAAGCAACTAAAGAGACTCATTGTGTTACATGTTGTATATATATATATTTATTCTCTTTTT
>NC_045030.1:56400826-56402442 GCF_008632895.1 Mastomys coucha | reverse complement strand
GTTTCTGAAGGTTACACCAGTGCCTCCTTTGTGCAGATGAGGAAGTAAAACCTCAGCTTCTGCTCCAGCGCCATGCCTGCGTGCCTACTTGCTGCCACCATCCCCGTGATGCTCAGGGGCTCACCCTTAAAAACTGTAAACAAGACCCTAATTAAATGCTTTATTTTATAAGTTGCTTTGGTCATGATTCTTTGTAGCAACAGAAGAGTAATTAAGGCAGAAGATATGTACACATGTTTATATAAAACATTAATTAAAGAAAGATCATGAATTTGAGAAAGAGCATGGGGACTAAGGGAAGGACTGCAAAGAGGATGTGGTGAAAAATAGAAATATAATATGCGTATATGAAGGCTATTTAATTTAATAAAGATTATATGAAGCAATGGCAGTTATAAGGAAAAGTAGATAAATCCACATATATAAAACGGAGATTTCATGAGTCTCAACAATAAGTAACACAAGTAAAAAGAAAATCATTAAGAATATAGGAAGAGAGTTGGAGTGACTACAGCACTTGCAAGGGACCAGCCACCTACATGGTAGCTCACAACTGCCTGTAACTCCAGCTTCAGGTGATCTGAGCCCAGTTTTTGTGACCTTCTCCCAGGCAACAATAGCACATGTGATGCACATACATTTATGCAAGCAAAACACTCATACACAGAAAACAAAATTTAGAAACAACCTTTAAAATTGTTTTTTAAGGGGCTGGGGAGTTGGCTCAGCGGTTCAGAGCACTGATTGCTCTTCCGGAGGTCATGAGTTCAAATCCCAGCAACCACATGGTGGCTCACAAACATCCATATTGAGAAACAAATAAAATCCTATGGGCCGGAGCAAGCACAGCCTGGAGGGTGGGGGGACCAGAGCAATGGGGGTGGAATAAAGTTCTTAAAAAGTGAGGAAAAATATTTTTTAAAAGAATGTAGGAAGTTTGGGCCTGGAGAGATGGTTCAATGATTAAGAACACAAGCTTGGGACTGGAGAGATGGTTCAGAGGTTAAGTCCTGACTGCTCCTCCAGAGGTCCTGAGGTCAATTCCCTGCACCATCTGTAATGTGATCTGATATCCTCTTCTGGTGTGTCTGAAGACAGTTAGTTACAGTGTACTCATATATGTAAAATAAATAAATCTTTTAAAAAATCACGTTTGGTCACTCACAGTCAGCAGCTCACAACCACCTGTAACTCCAGCTCCAGAAGAACTGGCATCCTCTCTTGGCCTCCGTAGGTACTGCACTCAGATGCACATAACACAGAAAGGCACACACATGCCTACTTGATTTAAAACTAAATAATTTCACCCACATTCTCACAAATGACAGGATCTCCTTTTAAAAGTTGATTAATACTCCATTGTGTAAGTATGTCATATTCTTTTTCCATTTACAAGCCCATGGACACCCAGCTTGGTTCCATACCTTGGCTAATATGAATACCGGTGGAATGAATACAAGAGTGTGACATGCTTATTTGAAATGATACATTTTTAGAGCTGGCTTTGGTGGTGCATGCCAGCACTCAGAAGGCAGAGGCAGACAGATTTCTAGGTTTGAGGGCAGCCTGGTCTACTGAGAGAGTTGCAGGATAGCCAGGCTACACAGAGAAATCTG
>NC_045030.1:56394904-56400792 GCF_008632895.1 Mastomys coucha | reverse complement strand
GAAGAAGAAGAAGAAGAAGAAGAAGAAGAAGAAAGAAAGAAAGACAGACAGAACAAAAAAGAAAAAGAACCCAGCCTAGGAATTGAATTGAATCCAAGGACTTGTGTGTGCAAAGCAAATGATCCATCACTAAGCCACATCTCCAGCCTCTACAGCTCATTTTATGTCAATTACGTATCAACAAAGTTACTTTTGAAAAATATTATAAAAGAAGAATAAAAATAGTGAGCCTCGTGGTGAGCCTCATTCCAGGAGTGATCTCTTAAGAAATTAGAGCTCTCTATGAGGAAAGCATGTATTTGGAAAGCAAAACATTTTGTCACACTAAATGATTCACTTGTGGAAATGTTTATTTTAAATTTCAAGCAGTTTTAAAAGAGGTGACATTTTTAAATGTATCTGAAGAGAGGCATAGATTTGTAAAGATTATAAAATTCTTTCTACTGTTAAAAGTCTTTTTTTTAAAGATTTATTTATTTATTTATTATATGTAAGTACACTGTAGCTGTCTTCAGACACACCAGAAGAGGGCGTCAGATCTCATTTCGGATGGTTGCGAGCCACCATGTGGTTGTTGGGATTTGAACTCAGGACCTTCAGAAGAGCAGTCATTGCTCTTACCCGCTGAGCCATTTCACCAGCCCCCAAAGTCTTTCTTAACATCTCCATTTCTTTTAGATTCCTAGACACTTTTCTTTTTAATCTATTTTGTATTACACTGTTTATTTGTATGTGTGTGTATTTGTATGTATGTGTGTGTATGTGTGTGTATGTGTGTGTATGTACATGTGAATGTACACAGACCTTCTGTGGGAGCAGAGGACAACTATGAGAAGGCAATTCTCTCCTACTACGAGGGTCCTGGGATTGAATGCTAGTTAACAGGCTTGGTGGTAAACTTCTTTACCCAATAGCCATCTTGCTAGTCCTCATATGAATTAATAAAAAAGCCCAACAGTTGGATCCAGTGCAAACAAAAAGAAGAAAAAAATCTGTTACCTGTAGTACAATTTAATTTTAGCCTTAAAAGTTACCACCATTAATAGTTTCTTATGGAATTATCCCCAAGTAATGTGCAACATTCAAGTGGAAAGAGAGAATTTTTATTTTATTTTTTTGGTTTAACACCAAGCACGGAGACTGAAAAAAAAAAAAGAGATCTGTATTCTTTGCACTGGCTGCATGCTATACCTCCCCTTAACTTCTCATCTGGACCTTCATTCTCAAAGGCTTGAGCTGTGCGCAGTTGTTGGGTATCCCACTGCTTTGTTGTTCTTTAACGTACATATTTGTAGGGAATCACTTAAGAGATGGTTTTGAAAGTCAGGAAGCTCAGAAGGCAGGGTAGTGATTAGCAGCCTGAACCTCGACCCTGCCAAGATTGGAGGGATTAATGCCACCAAGACATCACTGGGATCATTTGCCTGTGTCCCATCATACCCTTCTAAAGATGGGAAAGGGTATTGTTCCATTGTGAGTGAGGATGGGTGCTGGGAAGAAGTACTTTGTTAACGTTAACTGAAAAGTGAGTGCGTGTGCGTGCGTGCGTGCGTGCGTGCACACGTGCCGCTGGAGAACTCATCTAGTGGAGTAAATGAAATACACTTTCACGTTACTTGCATTTCAAAACAATAAATCTAAACTTTTCTATTACCGGCTTAAGTGCTAAATCTCTAAAAGCAGGACTTTGGAAATACGGTTTTCTGTCATTTAAGAGAAAAAAAATAGGTCAATGATCTGTAATGTGCTGTGGGCAGTCAAACATATGGTGAGAATTAAGATGTTCAGAGGGATAGAAAGGATGGTTTGTTTCTTTCTCTAGCTGAGAGGTTATGACCTGCTGTGCACCACGTGACCTGTCAAGACCTGCTGACCCTCCCAATTATCCTGTGAAAAATGCAACTCACTAAGTCTTTCTTACTTTTTCCTTCATCTGCAGCCCCTGTAACCTTCCTCGTCCTTACTAAAGGCATCACCACACATATCCAGTCAGCTCAGACATCCGAGGCTCGCCACCATTCGGCTTTCTCACAAAGCTACTCTCAATCTGCAACCCTCTCGGGGAGTCTCTGCGAGGAAGAAACAAAGTAATGTGTGGTAAAGTGCCCAGTCAGGAAAATGGTTTGCATCCACCCAACTTTTGCAGACTCTGCTCTCCAAAACCCCAGCAAGTGTCTCCTATGGAAAGAAAGCAGTTTGCCCTCTTACCAGGCTTTACTGCCTTCCACATGCTGCCCTCCTCCTGCTGCTTAAACTGTCTACCTGAAGGCACTGGTGGGGAGGACGTTGCCCAGTTCAGTAGGCAGAAAGAATGGAGCTGTCCATGTGGAACACATTCATTGAAAAAGAAAAAAAAAATCCCCTAATCTTTTTACTTCGTTAAATAGAAAAGGATGTGGAGGACTTCTCTTCTTACATGTCAGTATTGTTGTTAGCAACTGTGCTCATGGAGGAAAACTCAATGGAATGCTCTCACAGTGCTTTTGGCAAGGAAGTCATACAAAGGCAAAAGCACCATGTCTCAGTGGTGGTGAGAGAGGAAATAAAAGTCTACAGTCACCACCTTCTGATATCCGAGTAAGTTGACGGTCTCTATCCTACCCTGAAGCTGATTCCTGGCCTGTGTCTCCCGCCACTTTCTGTAGGTGGAAGTGTAAAGACTACAAATGCACTTTACGGTGTCTATAATCCTCAGCAAAACATAATTAAGAACATAAAAGGCCCACCTCTAAAAATGGTACTCTCCATTGAAAAAGAAGAGATTGTGAGGTTTGGATTAGGTGCTATTTCAGTTCATCTTGAAAACACGTGTTTGGTTTCACTCTCTACCACACACATGCTTCCGTTCTTCTAGAGCAAACACTCATGTGTTTATTCCTTAATGTCTTAAGAATATGTTTAGAAATAACCTACAGAGGGGCTGGAGAGATGGCTCAGTGGTTAAGAGCACCCACTGTTCTTGCAGAGAACCTGGGCTCAATTTCCAGCAACCACACGGGGTGACTTACAACTGTCACTCCAGTTCTAGGCAATACAACCTTCTCTTTTGATCTATGAGGGCAGGACATGCATGCATGTGGTGTGCTAACATGCAGACAAAAAATGATATGCACAAAATAAAAATAAATATTAAAAAATAACTTGTGAAAAAAAGAGGGAAAAAACAAAAAAAGTAATAACTTGTGGAAATAGGAGTATGTACATAAGACTCCCTTCATTACATAAATAGGAATATTAGTCGTGTTTTCTACATTACTTTCACTTGTTAAGCCTTGGAGATTGTTACACAGCAATAGATAGAGAGAAGCTAGTATTTTTGTCTACCTTTATTGCATGTAGATATACACATATAGTTTCATTTATAACAAAACCATAGTTTCTATGGTATAGATGTGAACCAATTCTTTAAGTTACAGAGATCATTTGTACTTTTCTTTAATTACAAGAAGTACTATGAGCTCTCCCTCATTGCCCTTTCACAGGGGAGTATGTAGAAGACACAGAAGTGAAGAACATACCACGGACTCCAGAAGGTTAAGAGCTACCGACTACCTCACAGCAATACTGTTTCTTCCATACAGGTGCATTGCCCTTGCTCTGTTATTCTGAGGCAAGCTTCTTCCACAACTATTTCATAATATACTCCCCCAAAGAAAAGATCTCCTTTTGAAAATGTCACCAGGGGGCTGGAGAGATAGCTGAGCAGTTAGGAGTTCATACTGATCTTCGAGAGGTGCCAAGTTCAGTTTTTAGCAGGCAAGTTCAGTGGCTCACAAGTGGCATTCTGTCCAGGTCCTTGGGGCCTGCTGACACCCTTTTTAGCCTTTCAAGGGCACCTATACACATGTAGCATTCACACACACACACACACACACACACACACACACACACACACACACCTGTAACACATACATACATAAAAATAAAAATAATAATTTAAACTTTTTTTTAAAAAATGATACCACGTACCATTACTATACTTTAAAAGTATTTTATAGTCTAGTCATATCTTTTCTTCTTCTTCTTCTTCTTCTTCTCCTTCTCCTTCTCCTTCTCCTTCTCCTTCTCCTTCTCCTTCTCCTTCTTCTTCTTCTTCTTCTTCTTCTTCTTCTTCTTCTTCTTCTTTTGTTTTCTTCGAGACAGGGTTTCTCTGTATAGCCTTGGCTGTCCTGGAACTCACTCCGTAGACCAGGCTGGCCTCGAACTCAGAAATCCACCTGCCTCTGCCTCCCAAGTGCTGGGATTAAAGGTGTGTGCCACTAGGCTCTAGTCAAGTCTTAATCCTAACACTGGAGAGGCACGGCCAGGTGTGTCTCTGTGAGTTTACAATCACCCAGGGCTACGCCAGAAGACCTTATCTCTAAACACCTACAGATTCCCAAACCAAAAGAATTTCTGACGTCAGTTATATCTTGTCAGCATTCATATGTGCTTTCTGGACTAAATCATATTTGTTATACTCATATGTATTAAATAACAAATTTGTGAAACATCAGCATTCAGGCAAAGTTAACACATTATTACATGTAGTTGACATGTGTTAATATGAACACCTTTGCCTCCTTGCAAATTGTATTTCTTTCTTTCTTTTTTTTTTTTTTAAAGCCTACAGCACCCGGTATTCCCAGGCGGTCTCCCATCCAAGTACTAACCAGGCCCGACCCTGCTTAGCTTCCGAGATCAGGCGCATTCAGGGTGGTATGGCCATAGACAGACGCACATTGTATTTCTTGTCCTCTAGTTTCACACATACCAAATTTTGCTGAGTGCATTGCATGGTATTTAGTATGCTCTCTGGGGCTTTGGTCAAGTCTCCTGGATATTCGCTGGGTTACATCTAGATGTTATTGCAGCTCCCTTTAGGAGCGGCTTGGCATCCTCATGTCCAGACTGATAGGACTGTACCTGGAGAAGAAATCCCTCAAAGTGTACGTTTCTGCTCTGTTTTGTATTTTGATAAGTATTACCAACTTACTAAATTGCTCCTCACAGAAATCCTGCCATTTTTACATTCCCACCTGAAGTAAATGTGACCTTGAGTTTTCTACCATGACAGCAACTTCTGAAGTTCTTTCAGTCTTTGCCAATCTGATATCTAAAAAGATGTTATCTTGTCAAGTGCTAATACCATTTATATTTGACTGGGACTAGATTTTATGTTGCTGTATAACAATTTCTTTCTCCACTAGCTCATATGGGTGTAACATCATAGGACAAAATTCTCTTAAACTGGATTAACATCCAAAGTACGCATACAAGCCAACTCAATGAATGCTTGTGATGTATCTGTGGAAATTTAATGTAAGGCACGTGGGCCATGCTCCTGCTTTTGCTTGTGAGTGCAAATGAAGATCATCGAAATCTTTCTTAACTAGGAAATGGATGGCTTACCTCATCTCCAAACTCACGTCTGGAGCCTTAGCCCTGTAGCATGGGACCCAGGGTAGATGAAAGCTATGCTCATCAAAATTAAGAGCCCACGGTCCAGTAAGGGAGGCAGCACACTTAATCATAGTGTAGTTAAAATTTAGAGGAGGGGAGAGGTCACATCAGTTGGAGGGATCAAAAGTGGTGTTTTCCATAGAATGGCTTATCACAAGATGATAACATTCCAGAGAACAGGAAGGGCAAAGTGAAGGTTGGAGATGAAAAAAGTCCCAGTCAAGTAATCCTGAGAAAACCACTTTAGTGAAGCCTTAGATAAAAGACCTGTGACTGTGTGTGAGGAGGCCACAGGGCTGGAAAGCTTTAAGACAGCCAAGCTAGTTAGTATGGTTATTTATAACACATAACATTTTCTACATTTAAGAGGAAATAATTGTTAATTTTATAAAAACTGAAAAGTCCAATACCATTGGTTTTTTTTTTTTTTTTTTTTTTTTTTTTTT
>NC_045030.1:56391464-56394712 GCF_008632895.1 Mastomys coucha | reverse complement strand
TTGAGACAGCGTTTCTCTGTGTAGCCCTGGCTGTCCTGGAACTCCCTCTGTAGACCAGGCTGGGCTCGAACTCAGACATCTGCCTGCCTCTGCCTCCCAAGTGCTGGGATTATCAGCCAAGTGAGGGAATTGAGCTCCCCACATAGTTCTGGGTAGCTTGGAACTCACTGTGTAGACCAGGCTGGCCTTAAACACAAGCGACATCAGCCTGTCTCTGTTTCCTTAGTGCTGGGATTAAGGGAGTGTGTCATTTCTCAGCATGATAATTTTTCGTAACCATTTGCCATGATAATTTTATATGCATTTAATGAGCATCAGCTTCAAACAGTTCCTCCTTGTTTACTTAAAACTAAATGGCATTAAGGGACAGGGTTTCTATTAGTTATAAATACCAGCAATAAAATGTTCAAGAAAAAATGCTGAATTTTATTTTGTGGTGTGAACACTGGAACACAGCTTCACCCTGTAAAACTAGGCTGTTGCTTATCAATCTAGAGAGTCCCTTTTGTGAACTTTTTAAACACACAGAATTTCAAATCCCTTAGCACTTTTCTCAGGTCCTCAAATCTGTGAAAGCAGAGTCCTGAAGGAATACTGCTGTCTGGAAAAATAAGCCTCTCTGAGAAACACCAGGAATCCATAATTTAAAAAAAGTCCATGTTTCACAGACAATCCAGGCTTCTTCTTGAAAAAAAAAAAGCCACAAAGATAAACAGAGTATCTTTCTAAACGATGGATTTTTAATCTCACAAAGTATCTCAGTTCAAGCTAAACAAAAAACTAAGGAAAACTAACATCTACTAACTTGTGGTTCTCAACACCCTAGTGGTGATCGAGAGTCTGATCACAAGGCATTTTCAAAAGAGCTGCTTCCCCTAAGTCGGGGACGAGTCTATTTTCTGACACCTATTTGGCTGCAGAGGTATCCAGCTGCAGGAAAATTTCAAGACAGATGAATTACAATAACTTATTTCACAATAGAGAGAAATGAGATCTAAGAGCGAATTTCCAAAGTGACACCAATAACTTCTGTGGAACAACTTAAGCTAATCAGACATATGGGTTGATTCTGAATCCAACAGTTTCTTCATCATGTCATTGTCCCAAGGCATCAAATCCCTGCTCACCTGATTCCCCAAAAGTCATTAGTGAAGCCCTTTCACACATGTTGAATTCGTTATCTGTGAGGCTCTCGGACAGGATAATTTAAGTATTGTTAGTTCCAATTTCAACCCTGTAGGCTCCTACAACCTAGGAGGCAGAAGTCAACAGATCTCTCTCTTCCTTTTACAAGCTATTTAAACGTGTAGATATAAACCACATCCTTTCTCTGACAGGCTGACTTCCAGGAACCAACCTGTGGTTTTGAAAGCAGAGTCTTTTCCATAGCACGCTGTGTTACTTACTGCTGACAGTATTCATGTATTCGGAAACTCTGCTTTTGTAATGGGCTACCTAGAAACATCAAAGAGCAATAAACACAACAAAGAAAGAAACAAAAGACCAGGGGTCTCAAACATCTACAAGCTTTTCCCCCCTCTTCACTAAGAACATTGAAAGTAAGGATTAAAGAAATTCCCCATGGTGTCCATAAAGTTTCTTTTACGAGTCTCTAAATAATGCAACAATGCCTACGTTTTCATTTTAGAGTTTTGGGGACAGACTTCTGAGATTTAGGCCGTCGCTATATAAGACACATTTCCTCACTCAGACAGGTTTATAACTTTTTAAAAAATTCCACAATAGGAGAAGCCATCCCCTTCCTACTTGGGATTTATTTATTTATCTTGATTTTTTTTTTTTTTTAGACATCTTAGAATGAATCATGTACACTGGCAAAAAAAAAAAAATCACTAGAGCAAGTTGGTGTCATGGCTATTAGAAGAGTTCTGTGAGCACTTTGAAACAGTCTGTGTTCTGGGAGGTTGGGGCCGGGCTCAAGTTTCACAGCTATCTCCACTTTGAAACATAATCAAGAAAATCCGTGATTTTTTTTGAAATGAGGAATTAAGTGTGTTTTGTGCTTAGAATTCCAACATTTAAATTCTAGTGAAGCGCTCCACTTTGAAACAGAAAGATCTGGGGATCCGGTGAAAGCAATTTGCTGATAAAAGACTCCTCCTGACGAGTTACTGCGTCTCGTGGGCACAAAGAGTGACCTGCTCTACAGCTCAAGGCCAAGTTGGTGACCGCACTTTGTTCAGGGGTACATTTTAGCATTATTCTGTAGACTCCCTTGAGAAACAAAAGGGGCTCCACATGGCCTCTTCGTACTAGTAATTGAACAATTCCCACTTTTGAAAGTCCGTAGTCATTTAAGGCTCAAAATGAGGGCCACAGAGAGGTTTTGTATTAACCCTCAAAGAACTTCGGTTGTCACAATGTGACAATTAGGCATGACAAGCTAAAGCAGGAGGACATTTTCTTGAAGTCTGAGTTTTCCAAGTTTCAGTATGTGAAAACCAGAAGCATTTTTTTTTTTTTTGAAAATAAGGCTGACACCATGAGAGAGGCATTTTAGCCGAAAGATAGACATCTCATAAAATGTGTATGGTCATAAAATGTATATGTATAGGGTTCTTACAGCTCAGTAATAGAGGGCTTGCCTATTGATGTCAGAGGCCAGAGACCCAGCCCTGGAAAAAAAGAAAAAAAAATCTACCCAATAAAATTAGTAGGGTACAAGATAACATACACATGCTTCTCCTAAATTTCAAGTAGGAAGTGGTATGAAATAAAAAGAACCCTGCACCAGGGATCACGTTTGCAGTCTCAGCACTTCAAAGGCTGAGGCAGGAGAATCATTTTAGGCTCAAGAACACTTTGGGTTACATAGTGAGTATAGGGAAACCTGAGCTACAGACAGAGATCCTGTCCAAAACAAACAAAAAGCAAAACGAATACATGTTCAGAGCCAAACTTGGCAGTACCAAATCTATGATCCTAGCACTCAAAAGGCTGAGTTAGTTAGTAAGAGGACCGACCACAAATTCTGGGTCAGCCTTGGCTACACAGGGAGATCCTTTCTCCAGAAAGTTGAGTAAATGTTAGCTCAAGTTGAGTTAGCTCAAATTCTAGTTTAGCTGCATAATCTGGACAAGTCACTTAAGCATGCTGTGCTAAAGCTTTGATTAAACACATTCTTTAAGAACCCCCTTGGTAAACTGGGCGGTGGTGGCACATACCTTTAATCCCAGCATTTGGGAGGCAGAGGCAGGAGGATTTCTGAGTTCGAGGCCAGCCTGGTC
>NC_045030.1:56383302-56391254 GCF_008632895.1 Mastomys coucha | reverse complement strand
AAACCAAAACCAAAAACAAAAACAAAAACAAAAACAAAAAAACCCAAAAACCCAAAACAAAACAAAACAAAAAAGAACCCTCTGGGTTTGCACTTTATAGTTTGGTCGATCTTAGTATGTACAAATGTGGAGAAAGAGCCCCACAGAGACATACACAAGCCTATTTTTGTGGCATGTAATAGTTGCTACAGGCAACCGCCACAGTTTCTCACAGGTCTGGAGGACTTGGAGCATCCAGGGCCAAATTTAACCCTGTGTCATGAAGTCACAAAATGCTAGCCAGTTCTTTCTAGCTAGGTGGAAACAGAGCACACGATGGGTTGAGGGGCCATTTTCGTTCGTGGGGTGGAATTATGTTTCTTCCACCGTGATCTTCCTGTGTGGCTTTGGAGCTGTGGGTCTGAGATGGCGTGGCTCTGAAATTCATGTGTTGGACACCTGGTCTGCAGTGTAATGACCTTGAGAGGTTGTGAGGCTTTTAAGTGGCCCAGTGAAAGGATTCAGGTCTTTTTCATGAGGATGGATTAGTTCTGTTGAGACTCCTATCTCTCATGCAAATGGTACAGTCACCACAACAGGTTGTTGTAAAGTAAGTGTGACTGCTCCCCTGGGTCTTTCTCACACATGGGTCCCTTCCATTTTCTGTCATAAATTCAAGGTTTATGAGGCTGAGAAGAAAGATAAGGAATACCATGCTCTTTGGCTTCCAGAAAATGGGACTAAAATGCCGCCCTCTGTTATATATATATATATATATATATATATATATATATAAAACAGTTATATATATATATAAAACACAGCTGCCTGATGATTCATTATATGAGGAGAAAGTGGACCATCGGTCTTTGCTCAGTTAAATGACCTTAGTTTCCTCAATTGTAAAGTGAGGAGACAGTAAAGTCAGCTCATAGAGTTGTTCCGAGGATCTCCTTGTGTACTTATGTGTGTGCATGTGTGTGTGTGTGCATGTGTACACGTGTATGCATGTGTCTGACTCAGAACCGGGTATGACACTTTGTATACATTCAAGAAATTTTAGCTATTATTATGAAATGAACTTGGAATGGACCCTTTATTAACAGAGATAGATTAATGATTTAGAAACCCAAGGAAAGCAATGTTAAGAGTTAATAGTCATAGAGTGGATGTCAGATAATAAAGAGAGGGGAGGAAGGAGATGGAGCTGTTGAAGGAAGTACTGGCCACTAGCCACCTCTACTACCAGTGCTTGTAATGTGTTTAGTCTGCAATGAGGTATGTTTTAAATATTAAATAAATGGTAGATTCTGAAGGATCATTATACCCCGAAAGGTACTGTATCTGTATATACCTTAAACATACCTTGTTAAAGAAAATACTCTATTGAACTAATTCACTTGTTTTATCTATCTATCTATCTATCTATCTATCTATCTATCTATCTATCTATCTATCTATCTGTTATCTATCTACCTATTATCTCTATCTATTATCTCTATCTATCATCTATCTACCTATTATCTCTCTCTATTGTCTACCTATTATCTCTTTCTATTATTTACCTATCTATTACAGTGTTTGGGATCTAATCTGGGGCATTCATGTCAGACATGTGTTCTTCCACAGAGTTACATTCCCAGCCTATTATGTTTTATTTTTTAAAAAGATTTATTTTATGCATATGAGTATACTGTTGCTGTCTTCAGACACACCAGAAGAGGGCATCAGATCCCATTCCAGATGGTTGTGAGTCACCATGTGGTTGCTGGGAATTGAACTCAGGACCTCTGGAAGAGCAGTTGGTACTCTTAACCACTGAGCCATCTCTACAGCCCCCTAGCCTATTATTTTTTTACCTTTAAATTTCTGTCTGTCTGTCTATTGTCTATTTATCTGTATATCTATCTCTCTAATGTGTATGGGTGTTTTGTCTGTATGTTTGTCTGTGTACTACTTGTGTGCTTGGTGCTTGAGGAAGTCAGACAAGTTGGATCCTCTGGAAATGGAGTGACAGACACTTGGGAGCTGCCATGTGGGTGCTGGGAACGAGTGCACTTAACTGCTGATTCATCTCTCCAGACCCATATTTTTACCCTTTTAAGAGGTCATTTGAAACACTGAAATTCATGTGTCTAGGCTTGATGGTGTGAACTTTTAATCTCAGCACTCAAGAAGCAGAGGCAGGCAGATCTGTTTGAGTTCAAAGTCAGCCTGGTCTATATAGTGAGTTCTAGATCAGCCAGGGCTACAGAGTGAGACCCTGTCTCAAAAAATAAAACAAAATGTATGCAATACATTATCTTTCTAGTGACCAGTACTGCTGTAAAATTCAAAGAAACTCACTCTCCCTGTCCTCAAACATTCTTTTCTGACACTCTCTCACAGGAAGGTAAAGCACTATGTGACTCTGTTCCTGACAATTTTAGTTCCCCTCCTGTCACATGCCTGTGCCCTGAGCTTTCCTCCAAAGCAGTAAAGAAACTCATATTTGATTACTCATACCAGTACTGGACTTTGCCTATTAACCCTAAATGTCATCAGCTTTTGCACAATCTCCTTCAAGACGAGAGTTGAGATTTCTGAGATTCTGGGTGGTGGTGGCGCCCGCCTTTAATCCCCAGCACTTGGGAGGCAGAGGCAGGCGGATTTCTGAGTTCAAGGCCAACCTGGTCTACAGAATGAGTTCCAGGACAGCCAGGGCTACCCAGGGAAACCCTTTCTCGAAAAACCAACAACAACAACAAAAAAAAAAAAAATGAAAAAGAAAAAAAAGAAAAAAGAAAAAAGGTTCCTGAAATATTGCTGACAGGTAGTTAGTTCATATCTAACCCCTCCCAGTTCCTTTCTTCATCTAGAACAGAAAGGTAACACTAATAGTGAGTTATGTAACAGGGCTATAACATCAGGTTCATATGGAAAGTATTCAGAGCAAACCCCCGCACATGGTAAGCACTTATCAGTGTTGCAGACTATGAACGCCATGTTTTTTGCTTGCTAGGGAGTCCCAGTTGTGAACTCAGTTTTGAGTTTCAGTGAGTTTCAGTGAGGGTATTTGGCCCATGAATAGCAAAGGAATGGAATCACCAAAGTGTCAGATGAAAGCAGTCCTGAAAGCCATTGTTGGTGACCAGTTGGAAGGAAGGATGGGCTTCTTGGATGTGAAGCAATTATGGAGGTGGGTTTGAGATTACTAAGTGGGCACAGAGTGAGCAAGGGAGATGGAGACACCGGTCACTCACAAAGCCACTGTAAGTCCCAGCTTTTTAGCCAATGCGAATAGGAATAACACCATCATCTTCTCCCTCTGAGTTTTCAACTGGACATCAAACAAGGCAATACATGCATGGAGATGTGCGTTGGACACAGCTGAGCTGCAGAATAGGGACTACAGTCTCTTCACCTCCTTCTAAATACAAGAAAACACAATTCAAGCAGAGCAAAGAGCTTCAGTAAGTCCGAAAAAGCACAAGTCATCTTGCGCTAGATAAAACAAGTAAGGTTCCTTGTAGGACTTGGGACTTCAAGTGACCCTGAAAGAATGTAGAGAGAAAACAGGAGACCATGGGGTTATTCTCCATGAGTCTGTGTCCGGTAGTAAAATTGCAATTCCCTTTGGACAGATGCATAAGGAGTTTTTCCAAATCTTCCTGCTGACTTTCAGGGGTAATGTGAAACCTGGGCCTTGGGCTCCATACTTTCTTTTGTGGATTATTTTCCAGTACGGCAAATTGGTGTGGATTATTTCTACATTAATTCCCGATGGTCCTTACTCTCCGAAGTCAAATGCTGCATGTTATCACTTATATCCAACAAAGATTGTTGAATACTTAAATAAGCATTCTGATGTATGAGGAACTATACCTTAAATAACTGGTAAAGTCAATGTGCGACATTTAAAAAAAAAAAAAAGTTCCCAACATCTTTAAAAAGCCAGTTGCCTTTAATCCTTAACAGGCCATCTAAGTTATCTCTCCAGAGGTAACTAATTCATTACCATCATTATTACCAGTTAAAAGGAAGCTGGGAGGAGAAAAGGTGGGGGCAGGGGGAACAGTAAAGAGGGGCAAGTAAGATAAAGAGCAATGATTTATGGGGTGGGAAGAGACCTCAGAGGTAATCTACTAATGATTTGCTTAAATGCCATTCAACTAGTTAGTGACAGAGTACAGGCTCAAGCTGAGATGCTCTGAGTCTCACACCAGGTCCCCACTGCCTGGTTTTAGGGAAGAAGGATATGGGAATAGCCAGTGGGAAAGGAAAAAACAAATTCCTGTCCTCAGTAGAAAAAACAGATTGCCTGCCTCTCCCCCTCTTTGAGATGCAAAAACCTCTCCCTAAAAGACAGTTAACCCCTTTGCCTTTAAGCTTCCCTTTTCTTCCCCAACTCATTCCAAAGACGACCTCTGAGAGTTAGCTAGGTCTTAACAGAGAAATTCTCCAGAGTTATCTTTATTTACTAGGAGGGCATTGCTTGATCTCTTGGTTACATATTTTTAGACAGAGTTAAAGAATCTCGAATGTTAGCTAGTAGATAGCAGATGGTTCTGGGGTAGACAGTAAACATTTCATGTTGAAATAGAGCTTAGAAAGTAGAGAAGAGCTGATGTTTCTGATGTCCCTCAATTCAAGTATTCACTCTAGCCAAAGACCAACAATAGAAGTGTCAAGATACAATGAAGAGGGTCTCTTGAAATCAGAGTTGAAGTTCTCTCCACCATCACAAAATCTACAATTTACTTGGGCAGAAGGACAAAGCTCAATTATCCGTAATGTCAGACTTGTGATAATGCCTCCCCTCATTAACATGTTAGCATATGCTATAAAATATGATAATTGTCAACTCAGATGAAGGATTTTTATTCTTTTTCTCTAGAAAAGACTGGGGTGGACATGTAATTCATGACATTCCTTAACAACAATGGGTACACTGTTTCCACACTGCTCCTTCCAAGAGGCATTTCTGGAAGCTAGAGATAGATGCTGTTTAGAAAGGAGACTGCATTTTCTGGCAGTGACATGCCTCGTGGAATGAAAGAAATGGGAGGCCCTTCCGTCCAACCTGATGAGGCAGAATTGGAACCCAAATGGTGGAACCCTTCTGAATTTGTACATTAAGTTGCACGATGTCGGTGGCCAAATGTTCATCACAATCTAGGATTCCCAACTGAAGGGAAGTGTACAGGTGAAAGACTGTTCATTTACGGCTCTCTCTGTGGAGCCATTGAGTTTCTCCAAACTCCTGACTGGAACATGGTCGTTCCGGTGACTTCTCAGCCTTGGAAAAGGCTGTGAAGACTGTCGTTAAATTGTGAAGAGGACCAGAAGATTGCAAATGTTTCTCTTCAAAGCCTCTTTCTGTGCTTTACCTGCACTGCTGAAAGCCCAAACCCTGGCAGCAAGAGACCAGGATCCTGAAGAATAGATATCACAAGAAAAAGAAGGGTAAGGAACAAACTCAAGAGTGTCTCACGCACCCTTCACAGCACTACTACAGGAAAAATTGAGCTTCAAAGTTTGTTTCAAACTGGATCATAAAGTAGGATGCTTGAGTGCTTGCCTAGGCTTTTATCTCTGACACTACAAAGGAAAAAAAAAAGACTATGACAGTGGTTTTCTTTATTTTGGTTCTTTGACAGTTTGTGGAGGCATTTTAGATAGATCAACTTTTGGAGCTTCAGTTTCTTCATCTGCAAGACGAAGCCATTAGATTAGATGATTAATTAGGACTTCCTAAAGGACCTTGCTAAACTACAATACTGCTTCCAACTGTCCTCGAAGCATTATTTCCAGGCTTAATTCTGTCCCTTACAGAATTTTAGCACAATTATAGCATTGAAATAATAATAAGAGGAGACCTGGAATTGGGCAAAGTCAAAGGCAAATTACAACTTGGATTCCTTTCCACCAGTTGTGTTAATCAGTCAAATTCCAGAAGTATACTTTGGATATAAACTCAGCAAAAGCAATGTTAGAATGAATTTGTTAAGAGCTTTAGGTCTTAGTTTCAAGACTTAGTTAAACTTGGTAATGCTGTCATTTAAGAACTGCACAGTGTGCACAGAGAGATAATTAACCAAATACAGAGATTAGTTTACAGATAGTGGGTTGACTTGTAAGTGAAATAGTTGAAATTGGAGAGAGCCAAGCAACTGTCACCCAAAACAAGGACACATGGGCCACTTTATTTTCTTTTCTTCCCCACGGACCACTTTCTTTAGGAACCAAAATATAAAATAATTCTCTTTACTACTGTATTTAAATTTCTGACATAGAAATAAAAATCAAGGAAATGTATGATGCCCCCCCTTCTAGCAAATGTTCAAGGACATTTTAAAGAAGTATGATTTAACGAAGAGAGTTTGAAGCTTAATGAAAAGAGGTGATTAGCGGAGTGACACAATAAAGGCAAAGAAAGTTGATTCTTGCTTTTGTTAGGTGATTAACCAAACTGGGTCCTTTCTATTTCTAGTTTATTGATTATCCTTTCATATTCAGATTTAGAAACAATGGCTTCAAGGCTAAATATAAAGCTATGGCTACACCTAGAAACCAATAAAAAGATGTTGCATCCATAGAACACTCTAAATAATATAGTATAATCATATAATGTGGGAATCAGTATTTCTCTAATGGAACATGTTATGATTAAAATACACAAAGAAAGAAAATAAATTTGATTTCAGATCAAGCTAAAGAAAGCCTTCAATAGTATGACACAGTCTGAAGACTGCAACATTTTCAAGGTCTGTATATTATTCAAAATAAGGCACATACTGTTGTTGCCAAGATCCAGTGGTGTCCTTGCTTTTACTTATAATGTCTTGAAGGCACAGTTACAAATCAAATATCTATAAAAGCATTTGCATATTATCAAATGTTACATCCTAACAACATAGCTTAACCTTAGCTATTGACTAAAACTATTTGTCTTGTTCTCCAAAGTCAACAAGCACTATATTTACATGTCTGCTTTTATTAGCCTTGATATCTTCCAAGAAAACACTGAACTTTGATCTAGCTAATTAACTATAAAAATCAAAAAGGTTTAACATGTTGTTGTACAGTACTTTTTACAACACATCCCAGCATAGTGTTTGCTTCTTTGAATACTTAAAACACATTCTAGATCAATGTTTCTCAGTTCAGCAAGTTGATCCATCCCCTAGCTAAACATTTTCACAAATGTGCAGCCCATGCTTGAATTCCACATTTCTCTTTGCTTCTATCTTTCCTGTTTTGATTCCTAAAGGTGCTTTAATAAGTAGCAACCATGGAAATGGCATCTCTAAAAGCTGTTTGTCTTGCTGATGTTAATCTTTTTTGTTTTTTAAATTTAGGGAGTAGAGTTTCAAGTAGTAAAAGCCATTAGTACTTTAAAAAGTGTGACCTGATAATGGCAGATCATCCTTTTCAGAGACAATGAGAGTCCATGCAGAGCTCCAATTAGGATCATGTAATACATGGTTTTAATATTAAACCTGTGTCCTTCTATCTTTGAGTTTGTAAAATGATTAATTTTCCAGGTGAGTTAGACATCTTTTTAAACTTTCAAAAGTAAACCATATTGAGCTTGTTTTAAGAAAATTCATTTTCTTCTATTTTAAAAAGTACAACCTCTCCCAGCCTCGTCTACAGACTGAGTTCCAGGACAGCCAGGGCTATACAGAGAAACCCTGCCTCAAAAGACAAAAACAAAACAAAAAGTGCAGGCTCTCTGCTGGCAGTTTCTGCTGGGAAACTCCCCTGTACTACAGTGGGTGCTAGCCCTGTTATTTAGGATGTCCCAAGCTTTCATTGCACTTCTTTCAGGCTTCTAGATAATTCAACACTTTGCACTGTACCTTCCAATGAAACATGAAAAAGGCCAGACAGCAATTCCACTTCTTTCAGGAGAGAGACAGTTAAACGATTTTCTTTAAGCTCAGCAGAGAGAACTGCCAAGCTGAGGATAGAGGTTATCTTTGAGAAGA
>NC_045030.1:56380772-56383292 GCF_008632895.1 Mastomys coucha | reverse complement strand
GAGAGATTCTATAGTCTTCTTTTCCTACTCCATACAGTTGGTACAGGGGATCAAGTTGGGTTTCAGCTGTAGATGATATAATATTAAATCTGTCTTTGTTTTGACTTCTGAATCACAACATTAAAAAAAAGCATTGGTGTAACATCTTGGTGTAACATTATGAAATATTGGACAATTTTCAACACTGTAGTTTGCTTACTTAGGAAGTAAAATTGTTTTGGTGGTGAATTTTTGGTGACTGTTTTGAATTTAAAACTTGATCGTTTATCATGTTCTGTATCATGATACTTTTTTTTTTCTCTTAGAAGGAGTATGAATATATAAAGGTGGACAGAAGTAATTTTAAAAATGGACTTAAAAAAGCAATGTTTGTAAAATATTTCTGGCTTACAGTTTTTTTCCTTTGATTACTATATATTACAGTCTGCTAGCAATTTTATGGTTTGTAATACCAGAAGCTCCACTTCTAAGGTCACATAAACAGGAAAATCAAAGTGTTTCAAACGGAGTGTAAAAATACCTTTAACACTACATAATCTTAATCTTTAACATTTACTGAGTCTATTCCCAAGGTAGGAGAATTAATTTAAGAAACATTTTTTCCTACTGATGAAAAAATAGTATATTCTTACATATTTTTAATATTTGCCTACCCATTTTGACTTAAAATATTAAAGCTGTGAAATACAGTTGTTTGTCCTGGGAAACTTGTTTTTGATTTACTACTTGCTGAGAGAAGCAATGATCCACAGGATAATGTAATTGGAAAGTTATCACATATTAAGCAAACTCATCGCATCTAACTGCTAGCACCAATGCTGCCCAAGTGACTTGTCGAAAAGGTAATTTAATTCTATTTAAATTATTCTTGTAACCGAAAACAAAATTCACACAGTAATAAAAATAAGAAATGTTTGGAAATAATGTAAGAATGTAAGACACACTATTAAAAAAATCAACTGTTAACAAAAACAAGTGAACTTTAATAACATGTATTTAAACACATTCATATTTCAGAAGGTTGACCCACCTCTTTCTGTTATGTAGTTTTTGAAAAAGTCTTTTGAAAGTATATAAATATATATTTTTAGCTTTCAGCATTTTGCTATCAAACTGTATAAAGTGAAGCTTTCTGTTCCTCATCAAAGGATAAATCTTTGATATCAAATTCACACTGATATTATTTAGTTAACAATATATTGCTTATTTTATTTATACAATTTATGTTGGTTATTTGTGCTGTTGCAAAAAAAAATAGTACTTAGATATTTACTATGAACCCCAATTTTTATGTTTTGGTAATACAACTTTTCCTATACAAATTGCTGCTTTGTCCCCAAGAAATACAGATAAAATTCTCTGGTTGATTTTCTTTGATATTTTTGTCATTTAAGACAAGAAGAGGCTTTTAAAATTATAAAATGTTTGTAAGTCAAAGGATCTGTAGATTCTAAAAAAAATTGTGAAGACAAATTTGATAAAATTGTATCAAATTCATAGTTTCTGCTTCAGGAAGGGATCGCAAAACAACATTTGAAATATTTTTTCTTGGAATCCTTCTCTATTTTAAAAACTTCCATCTGATTTGCTGGCTTTGATTTTGGCTTCAGGAGCACGAACACGAACACATACACAAGGCACAAGTGTAGAAAACACACTTCTCAATAGGATACACAATTTCTGAGGGTACAAGAGACCTCAACTGGAAGAGTAGCTACAAAACTTTAAAGTAGTAAATACAGGGAACAAAAGCTCCATTCTAGTTGTGGGAGGAACATAATACTCTTAAATTACTTTCTGGTTTCCATGGGGACCTTTTGTTCTAAGATACAAACCATTAAGTCTAACAGAGCCACTTAATATGATTTTTAAATCAAATGAAAAGATTTTTAAACTAGATTTTAAAATGTCAATTACTAGTATTTTTAAAGGCCTTAACATCCAGAGTAGTAGACATTGCTGGTTGATGTGGAACAATTAAGTTTAGATACGGTTACAGAAGAATATATGTCCCTTCGCCTTTCAAGCAGAGAATAGTTTGAAGTATATGGTTTTTGGTTTTGGTATTTTAAGTCTATTAACATAAAATCTTGGCAAGAACTTAGTGTTATGCTCATAATTCTTAGGCTCATAAAAGATAACAGATTCATCTTCCCTTTGGCCAATTTCCATACTTTTCTCTTACAGACTATTTGGATTTCTGTGTTGGCATGTATGCTATAGGATATGTACATATGTACATATATGTGTATATGTATTGTGTACAGACACACACTGATCCAGCTGGGAGTAAGTGATGTAACGTGGTGGGGGGATGTCAGGAGCTGTGGGCCTTTTATTTTGTAGAATGTCAGAGTATTGTTTTTCTAACAATACTGAGAGCAAGCCAGAGCCTGGTGGGAGCCTGGAGCCTTAAGCCTCCGGCTGTGGTCTGGGGGAGGGGACAGGGTTGCGAGGTCACAAGCTCTTAGCTTTTAGCCTCAGCATGACCACAAGTTTTAAAGCAAGAAGGGATCACAT
>NC_045030.1:56371190-56380754 GCF_008632895.1 Mastomys coucha | reverse complement strand
TCTCTCTCTCTCTCTCTCTCTCTCTCTCTCTCTCTCTCTCTCTCTCTCTGTCTCTCTCTCTCTCTGCCTGTCTCTCTCTGTCTCTGTCTCTGTCTCTCTGTCTCTGTCTCTCTCTCTCTCTCTCTCTCTCTGTGTATTGATTTTTCTTCTTTTGTTTTTTGTGATTCTCTAGCTATTTTGGCTGATTGTTACATTTTTTTTTGTAATAGTAAAAGACAAAAATAATTTACTTTGTGCATTAAAATGCCCTAGTTTTCTATAATCTCTATCTTGTACTTAGTTAAAATTTCCCTGAAATGGAAGAAATTATTTTCTCTAGCTGGGGAACTTGATCCAGACATTCTATATGTTGCAAACTTTAAAAAAAAAAAAAAGGGAACAAGAAAGTACCCTGGAAAAGCAAACCTAAAATACCTTATTCGGGGTATTGTTCTGACTTTAAAGGGGGGAAGTGAGAGAGAGTTGAAAGTTGGGGGGCGGGTAGGAAAACTGTGGGAGGATAGGTTATTTAATGAACTGTTAAAACTTGGAAAATTTTAAATAAGTGGAGTCCCTCACCACAGTATTGAGACCATCCACTTAATTTCATTTTGGGCAGGCTACTTCTACTTGTATTCGTCTCATAGGATATTTTCATCGCTCCCAGCTCTCTTCTGTCTCTTAACCAAGACACACAGTCCGGGGTGACACATTAAGATTTATGTAGGTAGTGAGATTTATGTGGGAAAATATTCCAAAATCGGGGTAATGGGTCTTCTTACTCTGATGCTCAAGGGAATGTGTTTACTCATTAACCCAGCGCTCCCAGTGCAGCTGCAAGACACAATTAATTATGCTAATAGTTTGTGAGAAGCGGATGTAACTCCCCTACTCCGCCCCCTGGGGGGTGGCAAAAGGGGAAGGAGACGCCCTGGGGTCCGATCATGTGACTATTATCTTCGCGCCACTTTCACAACCCTCCCCCTCCCCTACTCCCCAAGTTTTGCTTGAGCTCATTGAAGTTTTTTTCCTTCCTGCTCTAATACAATGTCTCTTAAAATAGGGTCTGAGATATCTTTCCACACCTCTCAAATCGCTAGCTACCTTTAAAGGACCAAAGTTACACTGCAGTCCATGCAATCCTCACAAGAGAGATCTGGTTGGATGTTAACCTGGGCTTGCATAGTTTCTAGAAAGCACCAAACAGATGCCCTGGAATTCGGTAGGTCTGTTTGTGCGTTTTTGTGAACATGGCAGGCAGCCCACCTGTAGGAGTAACACACGTTAGAGTAGCGAGGGTATTTGCATCCCTGAGCTGAGCCTGCAGTTCTGCTTGAGCGCTCCACCGCTGGCCAGGAAGCAGGAGACAAGTCTTTGGAGTCTTTGAATCTTTAGCAATCCGGGCGCCTGAGCCCCTACTGTGCACCAGATTGAAACTCCTGTGGTGCTCTTATCCCCTTTTGAGCTTTGAACTGCTACAATCACCTAAGGCAACAATGTTAGGGAGTAAGGGACCTGGCTTCGTTTCGGAGCCCCAGCGCATCCCTAGTTGCCTCCCAGTGTCCCCTCTCCTAATAGTGCATGCTCAGTACTTTCAGGCTTTTTGTTATCTGGTCACTCACTCTCTCCCACCATCTAACTCACCAGATATCTCTTGGGCTCGCACCCTCCAGCAAAGCAGAGAAAGTATACTGTGGCTATCCTATTTTGCCCCCTAATCTCCTAGTATGCTTAATTTTGTATTGAGTGTACATCTTGACGCTAAATCATAATTTTAGTTTTGTACTGGGGGTACTGCTCTAGTTTTGGCTTTTAAACAGCCTTCTCTCAATTGAGTCTTAGCTGTGGAAGGGGAGAAAGCAAGATGCTTGCACCATACCTTCTTATGGGCATCTATGCGTGCACCCAAGGGCCACTACCATTCATGATGCCTGCTACGAAACTGATTTAAAGGCTAAAGGTGGCGTTCAGCAGTGTGAAACTCTCTCAGCAGTAGCCTCACATACCAGAACTGAAAACTTTCACATGGGCAGAGTGAATACGCCGGGTATGAATTTCTTCTCTGCTATAGGCTTTAGGGACACTTTCAATCTAGCTGGGAGGTAGTGCGCACGCGCGCACGCGCGGGGCTGTGGGGACACCTGGGTCCCACAACTGCGTGGGCCGCATCGCCTATCTCCAGAGGGGGATGGGGCAAGCGCCTCAGGAGCCTGACCGGACGCGGTAGTAATGGGTGCACCATTTGGGGCGGGCGACCGTGGCACTGATTTAGACTGGCATCGCGTGGGTGCTTGGATTAAGGAAAGACTCTGGTGTTGGGGACAGAAGGACAAGGCTGAGAGAGAGCAGGTCCTGTGGGTCACGGGGGCACGGTGGGCTTTGGCCTGGGCGGGATAGGGGTTCCATTTCCTAATTCCTGTGTGGGCTGGTTGGGCGGGGGCGGGCTTTTCCCCGTAGGCTATTAAAGGCGAAGGGCGGGCTTTTCCCAGGGATCCAGCTTCGGGACGCAGCTCGAGGTGATGGGCCGCTGCCACAGGCTTGTGGGCAGCAGGAATGGCGCTGCGCGGACACTGTGGGTTAGGTGTGCGTGGGTCGCCAGAGCGCATTTCCACCACGTGGCTCCTCGCCACCCTCCCTCCTCCAGCACATGGGGAGCAGAGGGCCAGGAGCGCTAGGAAAATGCGCTCGGTTCCCTGGTCCTGGCAGGCAGGACCGCAGCGGGATGGTCGCGCTCGCCACCTGCCAGGGGCGGGTCACAGGCAGGTCCCCTGCGCGTTTGTTCTGGCGGGGGCAGCTGTGATCCTAGAGAGTTAACTAAGGTGGGAGGGGATGGAGCAGGCAAGACTTGAGAAAAGCAAAGTACCAGAATGTAGTTGAGGGGTGTCAGGCAACTCTTTAGAAAACGACTCTCTCCCTTGCTCCTGTGCAGGTTTCTTAGAGAATTTGGGGGTGGTCTGCCGGGGTGTACGTCGAGGGGGTAGGAAAGGACTCCTCCCCCCCTTGCTTTCTCTCCCATCGACCTGAGAAAGGAGCGAGAGAGAGGCGTGGGCTTGGCGCGGGTTTTTTTTTTGGGGGGGTCCTTTGAACGGAGAACTCTTGTTTCCCATAATGCTTTGTTTCTTTCTCTTTAATTTTGGTGGCCGCTGAGGTGTCTCGAGGACCTAAGCGCGTGGCTTGAGTGGCTGGAGCACACCCTGCATTCCTAGGAGGTTCCCAGATTTCTACAGGAGCCGCTGCTGAGAGCATGGGGATGCGGGAATAGAGCAGAGGAAGTCCCGAACTGGTAAAAGGCTGGGTTCTCTTTACAATTTTACAAGTTGTCAGCATACATGATGTAGAGCAGATGTGTTAATTAAAGAAAGGTATTAACTAGAAGGAGCTTCCTCTGAGGGCTGAGGTATGGTTTTGCGAGGTTGAGTCAGGTTTTGGAATATATTTTTAGTGGAGGCAAAAGTCTTTAGATGTAGGAACCCAGTTCAAGAAGAAAAGTATTACCCTTTTTTGTATACTAAGCCAATTCTTCCACTACAGAAAGCAGATTTCATATTTACTTAACAAATGTTACTAATTTATAATATTTAAAGCGTTTTAAGGACTAATTAGTCACTAAGTGGCTGCGGAAAGTTCCAGCATTTAAAATATTCTTTCTCATTTAACACATTTCAAGTTTTGTGCCCCTGAAGCTAATTGTGCCCCGCAAACACAAACATTCCATCATGGAAGGGGGAGAGAACTCATGAACCTTCAGACTGTGGCTCCTTCCTCTTCTGCATTTTCTTAGGTAAGATAAGCACTTGGAAAAGAGAAAAGTTTTCCTGTGGACGATAATGACATGAAGCAAAAGAGCTAATCTGACTTCTTTAGATTTAATGGAGAAAATGGGTCCATAAATGTTTAAACAGAAGTAGAGCCCTGGGCTAGTGAGATGGCTCAGTGGGTAAGAGTGCCGATTGCTCTTCCAAAGGTCATGAGTTCAAATCCCAGCAACAACATGGTGGCTCACAACCACCCGTAATGAGATCTGATGCCCTCTTCTGGTGCGTCTGAATAAATAAATAATAAATAAATCTTTTAAAAAAAAAGAGGGAACTTAAAAAAAAAAGAAGTAGAGTCCTTTGAAATAGATCAAAATTGTGACATCTCTAGGCCATCTGTGCGGTATGTGAAGAGTGTAAAGCTGTTTCTTAAAGCAGCTCTGAAATTTCCCTCATTTTCTATTAATGGGCTGGGGGCAAGTAGAGACTTCTGTGTGGCTCTCCAAAGCTCTCGATGAGCTCAAGACTTCGGTACTCATCCTGATTTTTTTTTTTTTGCTTGCATCCTTTTCTGGGTCCTTGCCTCTTAGAAAAGCAGGATGAATATTTGCAGCTCTGCAAATTTTCTGGGATGCGAATATCAAGTTCCCTTAGATGGAGAGGGAGTCCAAAATCCTCTTACTCTTAAAGAGTCAGACATTCTGAAATTGCCAGTGTTATTCATGTTCAAGGCTGTGTAAATAATTGGGCTTATTAATGTTGGAAGCAACACAACCCCATTTGCACTCTGAATAGAAGGCAAACTTGTTTTAGAAATAGTAACTCACAGTTCACTTACCTGTTTCCTCTGTGTGTGTGTGTGTGTGTGTGTGTGTGTGTGTGTGTGTGTGTGTGTTTACCCAGGTGAATCTTCAGATCTGGCAAAGAAGATCTCGTGGAAGACTTCAAGGTTACACTCTTGGAATATGCCTTGGCCATGTCAAAGTGCTTACAGTGCAGGTAGCTTTTTTGAGTTCTACTGCAGTGCAAGCACTTCTTACATTACCATGGTGATTTAATCAGAGGCCACCGAGTCCTGTGGTTTCTCCATAATTAGCTTGCACTAATGTTTTGAGCTGCTCCTTGGAATGTGTCTCTTGTGTTAAGGTGCATCTAGTGCTGTTAGTGAAGCAGCTTACAATCAACTGCCCTAAATGCCCCTTCTCGCACAGGCTACTTCTTAGCCCGCATTCGAAAAGCATATCTTGAGAAATGATTTGAACGGGACAAGTTTCAAAGGCTCTTTCGATGCTTCCACTGAGAAACAGATGGCAGGGCCTGTGCAGTGTACAATCGTGTAGAAGGACAAGCTCGGATCCTAGTAGTGCCAAAGTGCTCTTAGTGCAGGTAGTTTTGGCATCACTCTACTGCAGTGTGAGCGCTTCTAGTACTCTTGGATCAACCAGTGTCTTGTTGAAGCAATTACAGTGCGAGGGCATTGCTACTTACGGTCAGTTTTGCAGATTTGTAGTTCAGCGTATATGTGAATATATGGCTGTGCAAATCCATGCAAAACTGATTGTGGTAACGTGTACCTGTCTGCATCTTTATGGACACCTTTATGCACATCTTCAGCATCCGTGCCCATTCATCCACAGGTGGGGATGAGTGCCATTACTTGTGTTTGATATAAAGTATTGCACTTGTCCCGGCCTGAGGAAGAAAAGAGGGTTTTTTATCATCTTTTAGTTTCTGAGCGTTGTAAGTTATGTTTGACTGTAATTATGAAATTTACTGTTTTGCTGTTATCGGGTGGATCACGATGCAATTTTGATTAGTGTAATAGGGGGAAAATTGCACGGTATCCATCTGTAAACCGCAGGACCTTTGTGGACAGCAGTCTATCAGGGTTAAAGTAAGATTGGAGAATCCTTTACTCATTGCTGCAGTCTATTAGAGTTAAAGTAAGATTGGAGAATCCTTTACTCTTCGCTGTGAACACATTTGGAGTGTAATTTTTAAAAACAGTACATATTTTAAAATATATTTGAAATCCTGACATTTTGATTAAACTGAATGTAAACAGACCTGAAATTTATAAAATAAAGCTGATGTATGGATCTGAAAAAATGGGCTCTCTTTTTAAATTAACAATGCTAGGGGCTTTTCTAAAATAGAGTCTTGGTATGTATATTTGGTTGGCTTGGAACTCAATATATAAACTAGGCTGGCTTCGAACTCATAGAGATCTGTGTGCTTCTACCTCTAGAGTGCTGAGATTAAAGGCAGACACCCCCACTCTTGGACTTAGAGCATTTAAAGTTACATTTATTTATTTAGTGTGTGTGGTATATGTTGATTTGAGAACTGGAGGAAGCTAGTTCTTTGTATCATGTGGGTGATGGACATAGATCTGAGATTTCTTAGGCCTGATGACCCGGTCCCTTCCCCAAATGAGCTGAGAACAAAATTTTTAGGGTATGTCTTGAAGGAACGTTTCAACATAGCTGGTCTTTAAGTTTGTTTTGACTGAAAACCCTGCCAGCCCCATCTCCAGAGAGTGAGTGTCATCAAGTGAGCCCTGAGGAGTTGCCTTTGTTACCCAGTCTCAGGTGCTAATGGTGCTTCCGTTAAGGACTATGGGTAAAAAAAAAAAACAACCCAGTTATCTATTTTAAGTTTCAGATTCATAAAGTTGAAAGGACTTGGGCACATTTTTACCCCACTTTCTTATCCTGTTTCGTATGTTAGTGTTAACACTACCCTATCTTTGGCAAGTGGAAAAATAGGCATGTATTGGTTTTACCTTCTGCCAACATGAACATTTGAGTTCTCATCAGAAGGGATGGTATCACTTGTGTGTCATTCTTTGTGCCTTGGAACTTCGAAGTTTTGAAAGCCTTTTTTTTTTTTTTTTTTTTTTTTTTAATAACACAGCCCTCATAACATAGGTTCAATTTAGTAAGGAATTTTTTACTGACTTCTACTTCACCTCTGAGCTAGTTCCCTAAGCTTCCATTTCATTAAGGAAAATACAGTGATAGCATCGGTCCTACGCCAGTTACATGGGGCTTCCGTTCTCCTTGGGAGGTGAAGAGGGGTCAAGGGCATGGATTTTTAACTGCTGAGACGACATGAAATCTTAATGAAAAGACAATTTGGAGGTTAGTAAATTCTCTATTAAGTATGTATGGCTTTTTTTTTTTTTTTGAAATAATTACAGAAACAATACGAGATACTTCCTGGGCTGTCTTGCTGGTGCCTAATTGTAGTTAAGTTTGATGTGACAGCAAAGATCTCCCTCCCTTCTAGTAAAGTAGATAAGGAGAATTGGGGATTAAAGCTTCTTTGTTTTAATCCTTAGTGTCACCGTGGGTCTGCTTTAATAATACAAGCTTATTGTCATTGGCAGTTTGTTGGTAGTTTACTTAAAGTGGCTACTATCCAGAAGGTAATTGTAGTTTTACAGTTTTACTAGGCATGTCCTAAGAGTCCCAAGACCTTTGTCTGAAGTTAAAATCATGGCTGGTCTTGATCATAGGACTTTTGCAAATCTTGAAAAATAAGTTTATTTTATTTTATTTTATTTTATTTTATTTTATTTTTGTGAAGCCTTAACTGTCTTGTAACTCAGTTTAAATCAGGCTGGCCTTGGACTTAGAGATCTTCCTGCCTCCTGAGTGCTAGGATGAAAGCTGTGTGCTACCACTGTTCTGTGAAAATTAGGGTTTTATTCTTGTTAAAGTTAGACACGAGAGGTGGGCCACTTGCCTAGCACATGAGAGGCACTGGGTTCCATCTCCAGCACCACAAACAAAAAGTTAGGAATTGAACTCAGGCCCTGCTCACTCCGGCCCCGCTTGCTCTGCCTTAATTCATTGTAGATGAATTCAGATGCACCAGAAAAGGGTGTCAGATCTCTTTACGGGTAGTTGTGAGCCACCATGTGGTTGCTGGAATTTGAACTCAGGACCTTTGGAAGAGCAGTCAGTGCTCTTACCCGCTGAGGAAAAAAAAAAACAGTTAGATTATAAAATAATTGTCTTGTACTTAATGCCATTTGTGTCGAGCATTTGTGAATGGGGAGATTTAAATTGGTTATGGGAAGAATTAATAATATATGTATACGACCCATATAGATGATCATTTCTCTGAGAATTGCAGTAAGTTTAGTGGACAGCTACCAAGCAGAATTACTGCCATAGGGCTCTCAAAGGTATTGGATCTTCCTAGATTGAAAAGTCAGTGTGACATAGAGATTAATTAAACCAACTAGTTAGGATAAACAGTGATTTGGAAGTTGAAGGATGGCTTTGAAACAAAGCACAGCTAAACAGGTGTAAAAGCTATGCTACAAAACTTGAGGTGAACCTAAAAGAGCAGGGTGGCTCCCACCATTAATCCCAGCACTCAGGCAGAGGCAGGTAGATCTCTGAATTTAAGGCCAGCCTAGTCTACAAAGTCCAGGACAGCCAGGGCTGTTATACAGAGAACTCTGTCCCCCCTAAAACAAACAAACATTATTATTAGCTGAAAGAATCCTTACTCCCAGGTCATAATAGTCTAGGTTTACTCTGCCCAAGAAAGCAGACCTGAGCAGTGACTTGTTGAAGGCTTGTCAAGTAACCCATCAGAGAGATCAGTCTGATAAATTTCAATTTGTAAACGGAGGGAAGCATCCAACCTGGGCAGGGAATGGAGTGTGGCTTAGGCAGGAAATATTTCCCAAAAGCAATGTCAAGGGGAATAGGCCCCAGGTAGAATGAACACAGGCAGAGAAGACCAAGGAGGGGCTTTGAAGGCAGTTGTTTCCATAAGAAGCAAGGGAAGCAATGAAGCAGATGGCTACTCTCTCAAAGAACTGCACTGAGCAGCAGGGGCTGTTAGAAAAAAAAAAGCCGGGGTTCAACTCCAAAGACAAGTATTAAAAACAAAGTAACTGTTGAATTCAGACCATTTCATATGTGTGGGGGGACAAGTAAGCTAGGGCCAGATCACAGAATTCCGTCCTGATGAGACAGAATGAGAGGCTCTTAGGTTTCAGTTCTGTAAGGTCTAACTGCCAACAGTGAACATGCCCTTTGGCCAACTGGGCCAGAGGCCAGTAGGCTATTTTTTAGGTGGGAGACAACGGTGTGATTCACGACAGGAGGAGGGACAAATAAATATAGACTAAGGTGACTCTCAGCAACAACTGAATGGACCTATTTAATAAAATTCTATGCACCATCTCAACATGATGGCTTCTAAACTTTTCTATAATTCCAAAAGTCATTTGTAAGAATATACATCAGAAAATGGTTACACAGACACTGGAGGGGGTGTCTTAGTTGGCTTGTTACCGCTGTGATAATGAACACCATATTCAAAAGCAACGTGGGAAAGAAATGGTTCACTTAACCTTATAATTTACAATCCTTTATGAAAGGAAGTCTGCAGGAGCTGATGCAGAAGCCATGGAGGAGCGCTGCTCACTGCCTTGCTCTCTACAGCTTGCTCATCCTGCTTTCTTATACGACTAAGGACCACCACCCAGCGGGGACACTATTCATAACATGCTGGGTCCTCCTACATCAATCAAGAAAATCCCCTCCATGCTAGACAATCTGATAGAGGCATTTTTTTTTTCTCAATTGAGGTTCCCTTTTGCAGATGATTCTAGTTCATGTCAAGTTGACCGTAACCAAAACAAACCTCAAGAAGAGATGGCTCACTAGTTAAGTTCACCGGCTGTTTATTCCAGAAGACCTGGGTTTGATTCCCAGCATTTACATGGTGATTCATTGGCATCTGTAACTGGAGTCCCAGGGAATCTGATGTCACAATCTGTCTTCTGCAGGTACCAGGCTGG